>NC_057401.1:24324297-24650955 GCF_019320065.1 Cervus canadensis
TTCTACCTCAGAACATCTCTATTTCCTCCTTTCCCCTTCTCTTCCCAATCCAATTCTGTGAATCTTTGTGGGTGTCTGGGCTACGGAGAACACTCTGGGAACAGACAACTGCGTAGATCTGTCTCTCTCCTCTTGAGTCCCCTCTTTTCTCTTCCTGCTCATCTCTATCTCCCTCCCCCCTCTCCTCTTCTTCATGTAACTCTGTGAACCTCTCTGGGTGTCCCTAACGAGGGAGAATCTTGTCGCCATTAACCTAGAAGTTTTCTTATCAGGGCTGTATAGTTGGAGAAGTCCTGAGACTACAGGAAGAATAAAACTGAAATCCAGAGGCAGGAGACTTAAGCCCAAAACCTGAGAACACCAGAAAACTCCTGACTACATGGAACTTTAAGTAATAAGTGACCGTCCAAAAGCCTCCATACCTACACTGAAACCAACCACCACCCAAGAGCCAATAAGTTTTAGAGCAAGACATACCATGCAAATTCTCCAGCAACGCAGGAACATAGCCCTGAGTGTCAACATACAGGCTGCCCAAGGTCACACCTAACACATAGACCCATCTCAAAACTCATTACTGGGCACTCCATTGCTCTCCAAAGAGAAGAAATCAAGTTCCACACACCAGAACACTGACGCAAGCTTCCCTAACCAGGAAACCTTGACAAGCCAATCGTCTAACCCCACCCACTGGGTAAATCTTCCACAATAAAAAGGAACCACAGACCTCCAGAATACAGAAAGCCAACTCCAGACACAGCAATCTAAACAAGATGAAAAAGGCAGAGAAATACCCAACAGGTAAAGGAACATGAAAAATTGCCCACCAAGTCAAACAAAAGAGAGGAGATAGGGAATCCACCTGAAAAAGAATTTAGAATAATGATAATAAAAATGATCCAAAATCTTGAAAACAAAATGGAGTTACAGATAAATAGCCTGGAGACAAAGATTGAAAAGATGCAAGAACTGTTTGATAAAGACCTAGAAGAAATAAAAAAGAGTCAATTAAAAATGAACAATGCAATGAATGAGATCAAAAACACTTTGGAGGGAACCAAGAGTAGAATAACAGAGGCAGAAGATAGGATAAGTGAGGTAGAAGATAAAATGGTGGAAATAAATGAAGCAGAGAGGAAAAAAGAAAAAAAGGATCAAAAGAAATGAGGACAACCTCAGGAACCTCTGGGACAATGTGAAATGCCCCAACATTCGAATCAATAGAGTCCCAGAAGAAGAAGACAAAAAGAAAGGCATGAGAAAATACTCGAGGAGATAATAACTGAAAACTTCCCTAAAATGGGGAAGGAAATAGCCACCCAAGTCCAAGAAAACCCAGAGAGTACCCCCAAAACAGGATAAACCCCCAAGGTGAAAACACCCCAAGACACATATTAATCAAATTAACCAAGTCAAACACAAAGAACAAATATTAAAGCAGCAAGGGAGAAACAACAAATAACACACAAAGGGATTCCATAAGGAAACAGCTGATCTATCAATTAGAAACCCTCCAAGGCCAAAGGGAATGGCAGGAATGTTACTGAGAGTAATGAAGAGATAACCTACAACCTAGATTAACTGTATCGCAGACAAGACTCAGTTCAGATATGAAGGAGAATTCAAAAGCTTTACAGATAAGCAAAAAGCTGAGAGAATCCAGCACCACCAAACCAGCTCTTCAACAAATGCTAAAGGATCTTCTCTAGACAGGAAATGCAGAAAGGTTGTATAAACGTGAACCCAAAACAACAAAGTAAATGGCAACGGGACCACACCTATCAATAATTACCCTAAATGTAAATGGGTTGAATGCCCCAACCAAAAGACAAAGATTGGCTGAATGGATACAAAAACAAGACCCCTATATATGCTGTCTACAAGAGACCCACCTCAAAACAAGAGACACATACAGACTAAAAGTGAAGGGCTGGAAAAAAATATTTCATGCAAACGGAGACCAAAAGAGAGCAGGAGTCGCAATACTCATTGTCAGATAAAATAGACTTTCAAATAATGATGTGAAAAAGACAAAGAAGGACACTACATAATGATCAAAGGATCAATCCAAGAAGAAGATATAACAATTATAAATATATATGCACCCAACATAGGAGCACCACAATATGTACGGCAAATGCTAACGAGTATGAAAGAGGAAATTAATAGTAACACAATAATAGTGGGAGACTTTAATACCCCACTCACAACTATGGGTAGATCAACTAAACAGAAAATTAACAAGGAAACACAAACCTTAAATGACACAATGGACCAGCTAGACCTAATTGATATCTATAGGACATTTCACCCCAAAACAATCAACTTCACCTTTTTCTCAAGTGCACACGGAACATTCTCCAGAATAGATCACATCCTGGCCCATAAATCTGGTCTTGGAAAATTCAAAAAAATTGAAATCATTCCAGTCATCTTTTCTGACCACAGTGCAGTAAGATTAGATCTCAATTACAGGAAAAAAATTGTTAAAAATTCAAACATATGGAGGCTAAATAATACGCTTCTGAATAACCAACAAATCATAGAAGAAATCAAAAAAGAAATCAAAATATGTATAGAAATGAATGAAAATGAAAACACAACAACCCAAAACCTATGGGACACTGTAAAAGCAGTGCTAAGGGGAAGGTTCATAGCATTACAGGCTTACATCAAGAAACAAGAAAAAAGCCAAATAAATAACCTAACTCTACACCTAAAGCAATTAGAGAAGGAAGAAATGAAGAACCCCAGGGTTAGCAGAAGGAAAGAAATCTTAAAAATTAGGGCAGAAATAAATGCAAAAGAAACTAAAGAGACCATAGCAAAAATCAACAAAGCTAAAAGCTGGTTTTTTTGAAAAAATAAACAAAATTGACAAACCATTAGCAAGACTCATTAAGAAACAAAGAGAGAAGAACCAAATTAACAAAATTAGAAATGAAAATGGAGACATCACAACAGACAACACTGAAATACAAAGGATCATAAGAGACTACTAACCTAGACAGCTCTAATGCCATAAAATGGAACACTTTGGATGACTAATGGACAAATTCTTAGAAAAGATAACTTTCCAAAACGAACCAGGAAGAAATGAAGATCTTAACGACCCCATCACAAAGCAAGAAATCGAACTGTAATCAGAAAACTTCCAGCAAACAAAAGCCCAGGACCAGATGGCTTCCAGCTGAATTCTACCAAAAATTTAGAGAAGAGCTAACACCTACCTTACCCAAACTCTTCCAGAAAATTGCAGAAGAAGGTAAACTTCCAAACTCATTCTATGAGGCCACCATCACCCTAATTCCAAAACCTGACAAAGATGCCACAAAAAAAGAAAACTACAGGCCAATATCACTGATGAACATAGATGCAAAAATCCTTAACAAAATTCTAGCAAACAGAATCCAACAACATATTAAAAAAATCAAACACCATGACCAAGTGGGCTTTATCCCAGGAAGTCAAGATCTCAATATCCGCAAATCAATCAATGTAAATACACCACATTAACAAATTGAAAAGATAAAACTCATAGAATATTCTCAATCGATCAGAAGAAGCCCTTGACAAATTAAACCTCATTATGATTAAAACTCTCCAAAAAGCAGGAATAGAAGGAACATCCTCAACATAATAAAAGCTATATATGAACAACCACAGCAAGCATCACCCTCAATGGTGAAAAATTGAAAGCAAAATTCCTGAAATCAGGAACAAGACAAGGGTGCCCACCTTCACCACTACTATTCAACATAGTGCTGGAAGTTTTGGCCACAGCAATCAGAGCAGAAAAAGAAGTAAAGGGAATCCAGATAGGAAAGAAGAAGTGAAACTCTCGCTGTTTGCAGATGACATGATCCTCTACATAGAAAACCCTAAAGACTCTACCAGAAAATTACTAGAGCTAATCAACAAATATAGTAAAGTTGCAGGATATAAATTAACACACAGAAATCCCTTGCATTCCTATCATATCTAACATGAAAAACAGAAAGAGAAATAAGGAACAGTACCAAATTCACCATTGCAACAAAAAGAATAAAATACTTAGGAGTAGATCTACCTAAAGAAACGAAAGACCTATACATAGAAAACTATAAAACACTGATGAAAGAAATCAAAGAGGACACAAACAGATGGAGAAACATACCGTGTTCATGGATTGGAAGAATCAATATTGTCAAATGGCTATTCTACCCAAAGCAATCTATAGATTCAATGCAATCCCTATCAAGCTACCAACGGTATTTTTCACAGAACTAGACAAAAGAATTTCACAATTTGTATGGAAATACAAAAAGCCTCGAATAGCCAAAATAATCTTGAGAAAAGAAGAAATGGGAACTGGAGGGAATCAACCTGCCTGACTTCAGACTCTAACTACAAGCCACAGTCATCAAGACAGTATGGTACTGGCAAAGACAGAAATATAGATCAATTGGAACGAAATAGAAGCCCTAGAGATAAATGCCACAAACCTAATGCAACACCTTATCTTCAACAAAGGAGGCAAGGATATACAATTGAAAAAAGACAACCTCTTTAACAAGTGGTGCTGGGAAAGCTGGTCAACCACTTGTAAAAGAATGAAACTAGAACACTTTCTAACACCATACACAAAAATAAACTCCAAATGGATTAAAGATCTAAATGTAAGACCAGAAACTATAAAACTCCTAGAGGAGAACATAGGCAAAACACTCTCTGACATGAATCACAGCAGGATCCTCTATGACCCACCTCCCAGAATATTGGAAATAAAAGCAAAAATAAACAAATGGGACCTAATGAAACTTAAAAGCTTTTTCACAACAAAGGAAACTATAAGCAAGGTGAAAAGACAGTCCTCAGATTGGGAGAAAATAATAGCAAACAAAGCAACAGACAAAGGATTTATCTCAAAAAATATACAAGCAACTCCTGCAGCTCAATTCCAGAAAAATAAATGAGCCAATCAAAAAATGGGCCAAAGAACTAAACAGACATTTCTCCAAAGAAGACATACAGATGGCTAACAAACACATGAAAAGATGCTCAACATCACTCATTATTAGAGAAATGCAAATCAAAACCACAATGAGGTACCATTACACGCCAGTCAGGATGGCTGCTATCCAAAAGTCTACAAGCAATAAATGCTGGAGAGGGTGTGGAGAAAAGGGAACCCTCTTACACTGTTGGTGGGAATGCAAACTAGTACAGCCGCTATGGAGAACAGTGTGGAGATTTCTTAAAAAACTGGAAATAGAACTGCCATATGACCCAGCAATCCCACTTCTGGGCATATACACTGAGGAAACCAGATCTGAAAGAGACACATGTACCCCAATGTTCATCGCAGCACTGTTTATAATAGCCAGGACATGGAAGCAACCTAGATGCCCATCAGCAGACGAATGGATAGGAAGCTGTGGTACATATACACCATGGAATATTACTCAGCCATTAAAAAGAATTCATTTGAATCAGTTCTAATGAGATGGATGAAACTGGAGCCCATTATACAGAGTGAAGTAAGCCAGAAAGATAAAGGACATTACAGCATACTAACACATATATATGGAATTTAGAAAGATGGTAACATTAACCCTATACGCAAAACAGAAAAAGAGACACAGATGTACAGAACAGAATTCTGGACTCTGTGGGAGAAGGCGAGGGTGGGATGTTTCGAGAGAACAGCATTGAAACATGTATATTATCTAGGGTGAAACAGATCACCAGCCCAGGTTGGATGCATGAGACAAGTGCTCGGGCCTGGTGTACTGGGAAGACCCAGAGGGATCGGGTAGAGAGGGAGGTGGGAGCGGGGATCGGGATGGGGAATACATGTAAATCCATGGCTAATTCATGTCAATGTATGACAAAACCCACTAGAATACTGTAAAGTAATTAGCCTCCAACTAATAAAAATAAATGGAAAAAATAAAATACTTCTAATCTTTCAAAAAAAAAAATAGATTGATGAATATAAGGTTGAGACCCTCATGAGAAGGTTTAAGATAGGTGGAAATCCAGACCTTGATGATGGTGTCCACTTCTGAGACAATTCTAAGTTCTGGTTTGCAACTCCCAATTATCTCTATATTTTCCTGAACCAGTGCTTCCATCTTCTGTAACTTTAGAGGTGAGTTTTCCTCCCCACTACATCTCCATAGCAGTTTCACTGCTTATTCTCTGTCATCCTGTTTACTCCTGAAGAAAACCCTCCTCTATTGGAGAATTTTAGTAAGTTGTTACTGCTAACTAACAGCAATGAGAAAAACACAAGGGGTAAAATGACATATCAAAGGGAAGTCACAAAGTTTCAAATCAGATCAAAAGGGAAAGGGGATAAAACCAGTTCTAGTTTCATTAGCATATAAATGTAAGCATCCTAGCCCACTACAAGAAAAGACAAAAGCCACATGAGTGAGAGGTGGGTCTTTCCTGTATGCAAAGAAAAAAGGTTCATCAACATTTGAGAAAACCTCATATAAACTTTCTTTATAAAAAGACAAAGCATCTTTGAAGAGTTCTTCTGGAATATATGCTGAGTTCAAAGGGAGATCTTTAAGATGAGGCTCTGGTGATAAAGAGACACAAGGGTATTTATAACTTACTTAGTGTATGCTACTCAAGAGAGAAGTGAGAGGTGAGCAGGGGAAAAAGAAGCCAAGGAAGAGCATTCAGTCTTTCTTCTATCCCACTCAGCAGGTGACAGAACCAGGCTTCCACAGGAAGTGAGGTATGGTGAGAAGAGACCAGAAGCAAAATTATCAATAGCAGGAAGAAGAAAACGTTTAGTCTCAGACATGAGGGCATTCTTATGTAAAGATATGGATTTACATAATGCCTTAATTTAAGAAATTGAAAATAAGTGTTAAATAGGGATTTTGTGATGTAATGTAGATCTTTTGGGCTTCCCTGGTTGGTTCAGATGGTAAAGAACCTGCCTGCAATGATCCCTGAATTGGGAAGATCCCCTGGAGAAGGGCATGGCAATCCACTCCAACATGCTTGCCTGGAGAATCCCCACGGGCAGACAAGCCTGGTGGGCTACAGTTCATGGGGTCACAAAGAGTCAAACACAACTGAACGACTAAGCACACACACAGATTTTTAAGCTATTTTATTTCATTATTGTATGTAATATAAAAATTTACACTTATCCTTGATCCTAGGTAAGTGTCTGAAGAACAGAACTGCATTTCTTTTTTTAAAAATTTATTTTTATTTTTTTTGGCCATGCACCGCAGCTTGTGGGATCTTAGTTCCCCAACCAGGAACTGACTTGGAGCCCCAGCAGTGAATGTGCAGAGTCCTAACCACTGGACTATCAAGGAACTCTCTGCATTTCTCAAGTAATGTAACTTTTCAAAGTTAGGTAAGGTTTTCCTATTTCTTATATTCACTACAGAATATATAGAAATGATATATCTAGAATATGTATGTAATGTATGTCTTATATAGCTTGAAGTATTCTAGATTAGTGCTACCCAACAGACACATAATGTGAACCAGACAAGTTTTAATTATCTAGAAGCAACATTTTCATAAATGTCTAAAACGAAAAAGTAAGCCTTTAATCATTTAGATTCCTAGCCTAATACACATCTTAAATATTATCATTTTAAAATGTAATCAATATAAAATGTATTAGAGATATTTAATGCTTCTTTTTCTTAACACTAAGTCTCAGAAACCCAGTGTGTATTTTACACTTAACAGCATACCCCAATTCTAACTAAATACATTTCAAGTGCTGCATAGCCATCTGTGCCTACCGTACTGGACCATGCAGATCGAGATGACGGATGTAACATCTACAGCAGCACAGTAGTATCATGGGAAAAAACACTGGAGTTGGAACCTAGAAACGTGGGCCCTATCAGCTGGGAGCTATGTGATTGACACTGGTCTTATAGGAGTTAACAGTTCTTCTAAAAGAAAAAACAAGTAGCCAAATAAATTTAAAATGATTTAAGGAGAAGTTGGGAGAAGGCAATGGCAGCCCACTCCAGTACTCTTGCCTGGAAAATCCCATGGACGGAGGAGCCTGGTAGGCTGCCGTCCATGGGGTCGCGAAGAGTCAGACACGACTGAGCGACTTCACTTTCACTTTTCACTTTCATGCACTGGAGAAGGAAATGGCAACCCACTCCAGTGTTCTTGCCTGGAGAATCCCAGGGATGGCGAAGCCTGGTGGGCTGCCATCTGTGGGGTCGCACAGAGTTGGACACAACTGAAGTGACTTAGCAGCAGCAGCAGCAGCAAGGAAGAGTTTAAAACATAACCTGGAGAATAATTTACAGCATCACTAAATGTACTGTTCAAATTTACCAATTTTTATTGAGCATATAAAAAGATTAAGATGACTGGGTGGTTTCCCTGGTGAAAGTGAAAATATGAAAGTGCTAGTCACTCAATCATTTGGCACTCTTTGCAACCCCATGGACTGTTGCCTGCCAGGCTTCTCTATCGATGGGGTTCTCCAGGCAAGAATACTGGATTGGGTAGCCATTCCTTTTTCCAGATCATCTTACCTACCCAGCCAGGGATCAAAGTTGGGTCTCCCGCACTGCAGGCAGATTCTTTATCGTCTGAGCCACCAGGGAGGTGCTTATAATTCAGCAAATAAAGTATTATAGTTTGAGTAAGAGGACTATGTCTTATTTAAATAATGATCCCCAGAACCTAAGCCAGGAGTGTTGGCATATGACAGGGTGCTCAACATATGTATGACTGAATGCAATACAAAAAAAGTAAAATACAATACCACAGGTAGAAGAGTTATAAAAAAGGAAAACATCAATGTGGAAGCTAAAGGAAGAGAGAGCACATCTATTTTTGGAGATTGGAAAGGGAAATAAGAAAAGCGATCAGAAAGGAGATAACATTTAAAATGTATTCTGAAAAGTAGGCTGGAGTTCGTAGGCAGGGAAAAAGAGGAGAAAGGGAACATAATGAGGAAGAGATTTCAGAAGGAAGAAACTAAAGCAGAGATAAGGGCAGGAGGAAATGCTGAGGCACAGTAAGATAAAGTCAGGTTACTATTTGAGTGACAGGTTACTATTTGAGTGATAAGTTAGTGCTTATATGTGAAGAACTTGAATTATCAGCTGAGGAGTATATTAAGCATAGGCTTTTTGAAGTGTTTGAATAAAGAGCATTTCAGATTAACAAAAATGTCAGAGGAGAAGGGGTCACAAGTATTGAAGGAGTACATAATTGGTTAGACCAGAGGTCAGTAAATATTTACTGTAAATGGCCAAATACAAAATATTTTTAGACTTTGGGGGACATATTGTCTCTATTACAACTATTTACTTTTACTAGTAGAGCTGCAAAGTTATCACTGACTGTACAGGGATTGAACTTGTGTCTCTTGCATTGGAAGGTGAATTCTTAACCACTGGGCCACCAAGGCGCCAAGTATATAATAATAAATGTTAAATAAGTGAAGAATGAGAAATAACCTCTTCCCTAGGAGATGAAAGTGCCTTCAAATTCCTGAGTAGGGAAAATATTTTAGGAAGGCACTAATTTCACCAGATAGCCAGTGTCCACTATATAAATTTTGTGTCAGGCACTGGAAACAAAAAGAGTTGGACACAACTTAGCAGCTGAGCAACAACTGGAAACACAGCAGTGAATCAGAGCAACAGAATACCTACTGCCTTAAAGGCTGTCAGGGCTTCCCAGGCGGCACAACAGTAAAAAACTCATCTGCCAATGCAGGAGATAAGTTCGGTCCCTGGGTTGGGAGGATCCCCTGGAGAAGGAAATGGTGACTCACTCCAGTATGCTTGCCTGGAGAATCCCGCGAACCGAGAAGCCTGGGCACAATAGATAACCTAGGTTTTCTGGTCAGTTCGTTCTCTCCCTGTAAGTCATACTTCATCCTAACACACGATCCTTCCCAAGCAGGTCTTGCAGGTTTGGTAACACCATCTCACTACCCCACTATGTGCTGTGGTTTTCCTATACCTTGTCCATACTTCTATAAGTCCTTTGGGCTTCCCAGTTGATGCTAGTGGTAAAGAACCCACCTGCCAATGCAGGAGATGAAAGAGACGGGAGTTCAATTCTTGGGTTTGGAAGATCCCCTGGAGGGCGGCATGGTAATCCATTCCAGTTTTCTTGCCTGGAGAAGCCCTCAGAGGAGCCTGACAAGATACAGTCCACAGGGTCACGACTAAAGCGACTCAGCACGCAAGCACTTAAAAGAAAGAATTCCTGATTCCCTGTTTTTCTCTGTTTTTTGTTTTATCTTGGCTGCGCCAGATGGTTCTGAGATCTCAGTTCCCCAACCAGAGAAGGAATCCGGGCCATGGCAGTGAAAGCGCCAAAT
This sequence comes from Cervus canadensis, assembly GCF_019320065.1. NCBI lineage: Eukaryota > Metazoa > Chordata > Mammalia > Artiodactyla > Cervidae > Cervus > Cervus canadensis. The sequence goes on from NC_057401.1 coordinate 24,334,637, forward strand.
CCTAACTATTCGATCACCAGGTAAGTCCCCAGATCCACAGTTAGCTTACAGATTTATACGGTAATATTCTCTAAGCTTTTTCAAATTATACTGTCTATTGACTTTGGTAATGCTCCTCAATTTTCATTCTGGTGTGGGGAGTAGAAATCAGATCGGAAAGGCACTTGATTTTATTAATAAGAGTAGCAGTGGTTAGTTCGTATATCTGCAATTCACATGGCAACTACAGTCATACAGTCCTTGTGCCCACTCAGGAAGGAGTCAGAGGTTTAAGAGTTTAATTAGCCTTCCTGTCATTAAACTCACATGATAGACTATTTGAGGTGTCAGACATGAAATATGGTAGGCTACAAAGATGAAAAACATTAACAGAACTGTTGTTGATGAGCTACATTACAGTTTAATTTTAAAAACAGCAATGTAAATGTTACATCAAAATAATATTTTAAAGATTATGATCACTTTGAGAACAAATACATAATTTGGAAATTTGGTAATATATAATACTTAAAATTTTTTTATTTTTAAAGTCTACTAATAAGATAAACTGATATACCATTATATACTTAGCTACATCCTAAGTACTTTACTTTTATAAACTTATTCAATCCTCGTAACGATTCCCATTGTATTTGCATTTTCTCCTTGTACAAACCCAGACAAATAGAGATCCGACATGGACTCAAATCTGACAGTCTGGCTTCAGATTCTTAAGGTATAATATAATGTGAACTTAGGATGAAAAATCAAATATTTCAGATAATAATAATCTTTATGGTGCTTTTACATTTATGTCAAATATGTTGAAAAAACACTAATAATCTTTTAAACTTATATTGCCTTATAGTAATAACATACTTAAATGGACATGATATCATTCAAATAGCTGAATTAGATTCAAATTCAATTTGATCAACTAGAACAACAGAATGCATCAGGTACAAATGCACAGTATTGCATTTAAACCTGAGAGAAACAGAAGAAATAACAGATGGAGGGAGGTAATGGAAAGGACTAATAGTTTCCAAGGGGCCAGTTGTGTGTGTGTGTGCATGTTCAGTCGTGTCTGACTCTTTACAACCCCGTGGACTGTAGTCCTCCAGGCTCCTCTGTCCATGGAATTTCCCAAGCAAGAATACTGGAGTGGGTTGCCATTTCCTGACCCAGGGATTGAACCTAAGTCTCTTACACCTCTTGCACTGACAGGCGGATTCTTTATCACTATGCCACCTGGGAAGCCCATTATGTTTCAAGTACTTGCCTAGGTACACCTTTAGGTAACTACCATTATTTGAACAATGAAGAAACATTAAGTCCATGATGAAATTAATCCAAGATCAGGTAGCTTTGAGTGGCATAATAAGGATTAGAATCCATCATGATCTGCCTCCAAAGGCTCCTTTCACTACTGTGTTGCATGGTTTAACAGCAGAAAATGAGGAGGGGAAAAAGACATTCTAGTCTCTGTTTCAGTTGAAAGAAAACCTAACACAGGTCAAGAGTTTTAGGTAGCTACTAATATACTCTTAGGTTGTATTAATATAATTACAGACCCAACATATCAATAGAAGTGGTAAACATAGACATTTATGTTCACATGACATTTTAGAGGAAACATGATTTGTAATAACTGAAAAGCTATTAGGTAGAGTAACAGACATGAGACTTTGTTTCAAAGTAAGAAAATAATAAACAGATGTCAAAACTGGAATAGGTTGCCTTATGAGATGTTTAATGTTTTAAACTTAATGTTAATGATTTTACAGAGGCATTCATAAATAAGATAGGAGTTAGACAAGTAGTTTTATTCCAAGCCTCGACTTCAAATTTACAGCAGTTTGACTTTCATATGTTACATGTGTATTTATTTTTCAGATTTTTTATTTTGGGGAGGGGTATGTTCTCATGGCATAAAAAGAAAAAAATCTAAAACCACTGGACTAGATACATTGATTTTGTTCAACTTAATTATAGAATATAGGTTAAGAACATAAAATCATACCTTACTTGTCAAAACAAAAGCAAATCACACTTACCATTTTTTTCTGCAAAGGCAATTGCATCTTCTTTAGTACTGAAAGTCAGAACCAGGTTGGATAAGGGATCAGCCCTGTAAGAAACAATTTTTTTCCCAGGATTTAACATTAATCTGTGACTGAAAATTACTTATTTTGAATAATTTCTTTACAACTGTCCACTATCTGAATATGTTTTTCTGTGTTAAATTACGGAGAAGGCAATGGCAACCCACTCCAGTACTCTTGCCTGGAAAATCCAACGGACGGAGGAGCCTGGTAGGCTGCTGTCCATGGGGTCGCTAAAAGTCGGACATGACTGAGCGACTTCACTTTCACTTTTCACTTTCATGCACTGGAGAAGGAAATGGCAACCCACTCCAGTGTTCTTGCTGTCTATGGGGTCGCACAGTTGGACACAACTGAAGCGACTTAGCAGCAGCAGCAGTGTTAAATTAGGGCGATTTTCTAACATGTCAAATTAAAAACTTTATAAAGACATCCAGCAATCTTTAGTCTCTAATAAAAATCATTTATTAAGCTTAAAAAAAACCAAAATGAATGAGAATTGTCTTAGGTTTGTTTTTATTCTTTAAACTTACCTTATAAAACCTAGAATCAAGCAGAAGAGATCTTCTATAATCAAAGGTATAAAGGAGGAACCACAATGAGACAGGAGGCAGAGACCCATACCAAGTTGGGCAACCCACAAACAGGAGGGTAAGTACAACTGCAGAAAGTCAGTTACTCAGTCGTGTCTGACTCTTTGAGACCCCAGGGACTGTAGCCCACCAGGCTCCCCTGTCCATGGGATTCTGCAGGCAAGAATACTGGAGTGGGTGGCCATTACTTTCTCCAACAACTGCAGAGGTTATCCCCAAGAAGCAATCTGTTCAAGCCCCACACTGAGCTCCCAAGTCCCCGAATCCTGGACTGGGAAGAGAAGCCCCCAGAATATTTGGCTTTAAAGGCCAATGGGGCTTAGTTTCAGGAGACCCAGAGGGCTGTGGGAAACAGAGACCATCTCTTAAAAGGCTCACAAAAAATCTCATGTACTTCAGGACCCAGAGCAGAAGCAGTAATTTGAAGGAAGCATGGGTCAGACGCACCTCCTGATCTTTGAGAGTCTCCTGGAAAGGCAGGAGACAAGTGAAGCCCAGGGATGTAGAAAACTGGCAAGAGCCATTTGGGGGAGCTCATTCCACCATGAGGTGCCATTTTGGAATTTTCTCAATAGCTTCTAACCAGGTTATAAGCACCATTCCTGAGATATCTCAGGCTAAGCCATTAACAGGATGGGAACACAGCTCTACCCACAAGAAGGCAGGCTGCCACAGAGAACCCAACTTACTTGCCAACACGCTAGCACTAGCCAAGACCTCGTGGGCCCTGGCTCTGCCAACCAGCTGTACAAACCCAGCTCTGAGACACTGCAGGCATCGCAAATCAGTGGGCCAACACAGGAGCTCAAGGACTACCAGGGTTCTGTAGGCAGAGGTCCCAGGATTTACCTCTGCCAAGCAGTGAACCATCACTAGGCCCAGAACCCCTTGGCCCTACCCACCAGTGGTTAGACACCAGCTCTACAACATGCTGGTAAAGTAATGCTCAAAATTCTCCAAGCCAGGCTTCAGCAATACATGAACCGTGAACTTCCAGATGTTCAAGCTGGTTTTAGAAAAGGCAGAGGAACCAGAGATTAAATTGCCAACATCCGCTGGATCATCAGAAAAGCAAGATAGTTCCAGAAAAACATCTATTTCTTCTTTATTGACTATGCCAAAGCCTTTGACTGTGTGGATCACAATAAACTGGAGAATTCTGAAAGAGATGGGAATACCAGACCACCTGACCTGCCTCTTGAGAAACCTATACGCAGGTCAGGAAGCAACAGTTGGAACTGGACATGGAACAACAGACTGGTTCCAAATAGGAAAAGGAGTACGTCAAGGCTCTATATTGTCATCCTGCTTATTTAACTTATATGCAGTGTACATCATGAGAAACACTGGGCTGGAAGAAGCACAAGCTGGAATCAAGATTGCCAGGAGAAATATCAATAACCTCAGATATGTAGATGACACCACCCTTATGGCAGAAAGTGAAGAGGAACTAAAAAGCCTCTTGATGAAAGTGAAAGAGGAGAGTGAAAAAGTTGGCTTAAAGCTCAACATTCAGAAAACTAAGATCATTGCATCTAGTCCCATCACTTCATGGGAAATAGATGGGGAAACAGTGGAAACAGTGTCAAACTTTTTTTTTTGGGGGCTCCAAAATCACTGTAGGTGGTGACTGCAGCCATGAAATTAAAAGATGCTTACTCCTTGGAAGGAAAGTGATGACCAACCTAGATAGCATATTAAAAAGCAGAGACATTACTTTGCCAACAAAGGTCCATCTAGTCATGTGTGGATGTAAGAGTTGGACTATAAAGAAAGCTGAGCACCGAAGAATTGATGCTTTTGAACTGTGGTGTTGGAGAAGACTCTTGAGAGTCCCTTGGACTGCAAGGAGATCCAACCAGTCCATCCTAAAGGAGATCAGTCCTGGGTGTTCACTGGAAGGACTGATGCTGAAGCTGAAACTCCAATACTCTGGCCACCTCATGCGAAGAGTTGACTCACTGGAAAAGACCCTGACGCTGGGACGGATTGGGGGCAGGAGGAGAAGGGGACGACAGAGGATGAGATGGTTGGATGGCATCACCGACTCGATGGACATGAGTTTGAGTGAACTTTGGGAGTGTGTGATGGACAGGGAGGCCTGGCGTGCTTGGGGTCGCCAAAGAGTCGGACACGACTAAGCGACTGAACTGAACTGAACTAGAACCCCTGGGCCCTGAAGCAAGAGGCCATGAGACTTGGCTTCATGCAACAGTTGGGAGGGGTGGGAAGAATTAGCCTCAATATGTTCCAGGACCAGACCCTGTCCACCAACAGGTGGTCACCAATCCCAGGCCCATCGCAGCCCCACAGCCTGCCTTATCGGCATCCAGCCAAGACACCAGGAGGCTGACACCAGCACTCATCACTCGTCTTCAACGTAGTGCTGAAATTCCTGACTACAGCAATCAGACTGGAAGGAGGAATAAAATGAATTCAAGCTGAAAAGGAAAAGCTGTCACTGTTTGCAGATGACATGATACCATCTACAGAAAATCCTCAAGATACCACCAGAAAACTATAAGAGCTGAATCTGGTAAAGCTGCAAGATACAAAATTAATATACAAAAATCTATTGCATTTGTATACACTAACAATGATTATCAAAATTTCTAAACTCATCTAATCTCCTCTAATAAACAAAAAAGATAAAGAAGTTTTATTTTAAAAATAAGTGTCATTAAATTATTAACACTATTCACAGTATATTTTAAACTAATATCTATAGCTTAGGGACCATGTTAAGAGTGCTCACAATGTCAGCCATTTTTATCCAGTAAATAGTTCTCTGAAAAACACTGTTCTTATAGTATATTTTGCTGGACCACATTTATATAAATATTATTTTATATATATATGTCACCTATGTGGAACGTATATGTCTATACCATTAAACATAGTGATATCTATGCAAAACTGTTTCAAAAAGTATTGTCATAAGGCATCCTGTATAAAAAAGAGCCTGAAAATCAGTGCATTTAAAAGGAAAATCTACACAGAAAAAGAGCCAAAAATAATATTCAAATTAAACCAAAATACTCACGTTGACGCCCAACCCATCAAAGGATTTTCCCATCTCTCTCTGGTATCAAACTCCATCTTCCATTTCTTTGTGTTATTTACTCCAGACTGCATGTTATTGCGAGCAGGAACAAAGATCCTGGCTTTTCTAGTTTTGATATGCTCTTCGGGAACACCAGTTAAAGTAGTAATATCCTACAGAAAAACAAGCAAATGTGCTGATAACAGCCCACTTACACCCTAATGTATTTTTGTTGCTTTCTGTATCTTACAATATATACTTATTTATAATTTTTTTTAAGATTTCACTTCTTTGTTACTTTACCATGTAAACTACTACTTTGATATTTGGAGAAGATATATTGGGGGAATGTTAAAGTATAGTGGGAAAGGGCTCATAAAAATTTTAGGCCCATTTTGAACAACAAGGTACTGGTAATTTTTGAAGAGTCTGCTGGCAGAAAAGCCTGTAGTAAGTAGACTCTGATGTCATAAGCTGGTATAATTAGTTAGCAGAGAAAGAATGTAAAAGGATATTAAAAGTAAACAAATATACAAAGTGACTAAATTTTAAATAGAAAAAAATATCTATTACCAGTGGTTTCTGTGTCATGCTGCTTACAAGGCATTCTCTTCAGAGAAAGGCCTGACCCTTTTTGTAAACAATTAAAATCAATTAACAACTTTAACTACCATTTTGATTTATCTCCCCTTAATGAAACCTACTGAAGAGAAAATGATATCAAATAGGTGTCAAACTTATTCTGCAAAGATAAAAAATTCTGCACAATTTTTGCAGAAATGTTAGAGGAAAACAATGATAACTTGACTATCTTTTTCTATATTTCTACCCAATAACAAAAGGTCAACTGATGAATACATACAATTTTGATTCCCTGATTAAATATATTTCAAACTATAGTAGCAATCAGGACACAAAATAACAAAGTAATTTACAGTTTAAGTCTCCACTTAGTAATGGTAAAATACTTCATTCTAGCAATGTAAAATCATATTAGGGTCAACTATATTATGCTCATAAAGCATTTTAACATTATGGTTCCTTACTAAGGTAAACTTTAAAAAGCTGGTTAAAAACAACAGGTTTAACATTTAAATGATTATATCAAACTTGTGAAAACTAGAAAACTTAGCACATTTTGTTAATTTTAATTTCATGTTTATTTGTAGTTCCACTCTAATCAATGCTTTAGACCCAAGAAATACTAGGATTTCTTAGTTGCAATATGTACTGGGAAAAAACTAAATGTATTTCTGACTCAACTAATCTTTCTACACACAGATTAAAGAAACAATTCCTTAGAGTTATTTTAGCTGACAACTATACCTTCTCACCTATACCAATAATTAGGTGTGGTTACTTTGTCATAGTTCGTCTATTTGGAGAAACTATTAAAATGATCCATATAAATATATACACAAAAATGTACTTCTAGTATATGCCTACATTTTTAAAGTTTATAGGATAAAATAAAAGGAAAATGAACACAACTAATACATAATTTTTAAAGGCATCAATATATCAAGTTATTACAAACTGTCAAGTTCATCTTCAAAGAAAAGTAATTTCAGGTTATTATTACATTCAATAACTTTCTAAAGAATATTCCTCTACTCAAGAGCTTGAAAGAAACTCAGCTCCTGGAAAGTCCTTAATGTTTAATTCCCCCTTTGAATTCACTACAGTGTTGGTAATCTTTCACATTAACTTAGTATTTAATATTATATATTTTCATATTAAAAAATCTATTTAGTTATAGCTGAAGCAAAGTATAAACGAACAGTAAGCATATTACAAAATTACGGGATGAGGCATCCTTGTCAAATTCCATAGCAACACCTCCATTCTGAGCTGAGCTCATAAAAGCTGAAGCTATAAGTTGGCTATTCTTTTAATAAGACTTACAGAAAAGATAGCATATTAATCTCTTAATACCAGTTCAGGAAACAGACTCACTTTTTCAATACCAGTTCAGGAAACAGACTTACTTTTTCTTAATAAATGTCTATATTGTATGCATATGCCAAAGTAATTTAAAAACCAATAAAGCTTTAGTAAAATGGAAAGAGTATTTCTTGATTTGTACTATCAAAGCAGAAAGGCACAGCATGATTTTTTAAGGATGGAAAACCACTTTAAAATCAGTGGCTACAAAAGTTGCTAAGCTCCTAGCTGTAAGTGCTTCCATGCCTTCTCAAATTATGGCAATTGTTTGGTATCTTCTTCCAATAAAACTGGCATTCAAACAAATGAGTTTCTGAATTTTGAAGTCCAAGTTGTTCTGACATAGAATCCCTGCCTTTGCCTGCAGAAGACATGTAAGGTACTGGAGAGCTGAACTGCTGCCAAAGACAGAATAAAAAGGCTTGGCATCTCTCACATACTTGACACCTAAAGGGCACAGAAGCTCTAAAATTCCTAGTCCTTGTAGGCACACACTCAGTCTAGACAAACTGATTTCTCACACTTTTAAAACGCATCACAACACTCTATTGTTATCATTTCATGCACACAGCTTCAGCAAGTGACAGAAGAACATGTCCTTTAAGCGACATTTCAATGGGCTAAAGCTCTCATTCCAAGATTCCATTAAAACAATGTAATACTTGAAAAGAACTATGAGGCACTATGAACTTTTTCCGTGTCTTCAATGCTTTGCTTTTCCTCAAAGTTCTCACTGACCTATCTGTGACTCAACTTTTGAAAATAAATGATCTGCAAACTACTGAAACTATACTGAACTAATGATACTCTTTAGATTTCTACTTTAATGATACTCTTTTTAGATTTCTACTTTTCTACTGCAGTATGGATCATATGTGATTATTTTTAAAAAACATAAAAGATGTCAATGTTGCCTTTCACAGATTTCTCATTTGATTGGTAAAATAGGTTATTTGTAAATAATAATTCATAGATTTTCTATGTCTACAAAAAAGTTAAAACATGTAAGATAGGAGAAGGCTGCAAGTTGGCACCTGAAGAATCTCAAGACTCACCAGTTAGTATTTATAAATTCTAATAAAACAACCCTATACATAATATATACACTTACTGAATTTTAAAACTTTTTAATTTTTAACAATTGGATCAAGCATGACACCTATGTTTATATTATTAAACTAAGTATCTTCATAAAGTTTCATAAATATGAACTTGTATACAATATGCTATTTAAGAAATAGTAACTAGTTACCTAATCATGATTCATAGATTAAAGGGCATTCATACTTAAAAATTTGCTACTGAAAACAAGCATATCATAATTTGAAAGTTCTACTCTTTCAGTACGATCTTTTTCACAATTTTAAATTCTATAAGAGCTGATACACTGACTTTCCATTTCACAAGTCTAGTTTAAATTGAAGAGGAATTTTAAAAATCATTAAGAAAGTATATGCCAGTATATGTAAATGAACTTTATTCTTTCAAATACCAATTTCCATGATAAAATATTAGTTTTCCATATAAAAACTGTATGATTCGGTTATCAACTGTCCCCATTTATCTTGTGTGAATTCAACTTTTTTTAAACAAAGGAAGCAGGGAACAAGCAATGGGAAGTTGGTGTCAAAATGCAGAAAAACCTCCCAGCAAGCTTCTTGCAACCACCCAGGATTTAGAGTCTTGCTGGCCGCTCTCTTTTCAATACCAGAATTTCACACATTTCAATGACTATTATGACTTCAAAGAATCAAATTTTCATCATTGTCTGTCATCTGCCGGTTGATTTGTATAAAGGCGTTCTTCTGCATGCACTCCAAACAAAAGCCTCCTTACTTTTGTGGCTATATATCAAGTTTAAAAGTTTTGTTTGTGACAGTTGTGTCTTTGGTAAATTAGGGTAACACTGAAGGAGTGCAGCTGCTCTGCAGGAACCTCCTTTTTGGCACCATTTCACTTAAATAAAAACTGAATAATTAGCTTCTGCCTTTATTAAACCACAAAAATGCCACTGGCCTTAGTAATTACTTCCGGTTGCCCCACCCACTTAACCTTAATACTTTACACCTGTCATAAAGAGAAATTAATGAAAAGGGCTTTCACCACTTTGGATGAATTTCTGATAGATCTCCCAGTACACACAGAAGAGTCAAAATTTTTAACAGGCTTTTTGGTAATAAGTTCACTAACATTGACTTATTTGTGGATCAATGTTGAAAAGTTTTAATACAGTACATATTGGAACATAAGTACAAATACTGCTTACAGAAACTTGTTCTACCATAGGCTATTAGTTACCAATTATGTGTTTAAATTTGTTTGGGGACTAAAATCCATCTAAATTTGATGATTCTGTTTATATCCTACTTCAACAATGAAAGATGTTAAAAGGAAAACAATCTTGGATCTATAATAAAAACTTCCTTTCAAGTATTCTACAGATACTGAATACAAGAAACTCATTAAGTGGTCTAATAAATAATGAAGGACACTATACTAAATAAATACTAGTTTGAAAAATAATAGATTTGGCAGATAGCATAACCGTATGTATTTTATTTATCATGGAAGAACTTGAAACACTTCTAAAAAGTTATCGGCCATAGCGATTCAAGATACAATCAAAACTATAAATGAGAAGTGTGCCAGTAGAAGCATTTTTGTTTGCTAAAGCAAGACACTGATGTAGGAGTCTAACCAGGTAATGAAACAAGCGTTGAAACGTTATCATCCATTTTATCTTGCATATCGAGCAAAGCTATCATGAAACCAAACCTGGGCAGTGGCACTAGTGATAAAGAATTTGCTTGCCAATGCAGGAGCCATAAGAAACACAGGTTCAGTCCCTGGGTCGGGAAGATCCCCTGCCGAAGGAAGTGGCAACCCACTCCAGTGTTCTTACCTGGAGAATCCCATGGACAGAGGAGACTGCTGGGCTACATACAGTTCATGGGGTCACAGAGTCAAACATGACTGAAGAGACTTGGCACACATCAGGAAACCAAAAGTTAAATTTTAAATGGAATGTTGTTACGATACTAACAATAGATCAAGCAAATGATACACCTAATCATATAATGAGTAAAAAAAAAAAAAAAATCCTAAGAATTAGAGATATTTATGTCTCATTCTCAAACTATTTTCATTACTCCTATATCCTTCTGAGCAGGATAAGGTACAGCAATGGCTGAAAGCAAAGGGCTGAGTCAAAACTGGGTTAGAATCCCAGCTTTTGTTGGGCAAATTAATAGATTTCTCCTAAAATATTATGTATAAGGATCAATTAAACAAGGTAAAATGAGGACTAAATAATGTATATAAAGTGCCTGGGCAATAAAAAATATGTTCCATTATTTTTAGTGCATATTATGTATTAGAACCTAGACACAATGCTCAAAGGTAAAGACATGATCTCTATTCTCATGAAAATTACTATCTGACTTCTTAAAAAAGACAGAGTGAACAAGTAATGGGAGGTTGCTGGTGAGATGTAAAAAAATTCCCATCTTCTTGGGATGGGATAATATGAGTTAGTAAATAAAATACAACAAAAGATTTTGTAATTTTGTCAATTAAGTTGCTTCAAGTCTAGAGAAAAGCCTAGTTTTCTTCTTCAAGGCTAGATATTCCATTTTTGTATGTGTCAAAATAAAAATAAGACTTTATTCCTGAACTTACAAAAGTCTATAATCTATGCACCCATAAGAAGGAGGGGGGATAACTAAATAATCATTACTATAAAATATAGTATTAGTTAAGACTCAGATAAATCTCAAGGAACCCAAGCCCCACCATTTGCTACCTATGCAATACTGACAAGTTACTTGAATTCTGTCAGTTTCCTCATTTAAAAAATGTGCTATAGAGAATTCCCTAGTATTTCAGTGGTTAGGACTCCATGCTTTCACTGCCAAGAGCACAGGTTCAATTCCTAGTCAGGGAACTAAGATCCTGCAAGCTGTGTGGTAAGTTCCCCCCATCCAGGTACTACAAAACATACCTCATAGTAATGTTTGGAAGGATTAAGTCAGATACAAAGTAAAATGCGATAAATGCCATGGGGTCAAATAAAAGAGAGATTGCATTTGGTTTTAAAGGCAGAAATATCTATCTCCTTCTTCAGTTACTGTTTCTAACTGAAGAAGGAGACAGAAGATGATTCTTTCAGGATAGTTATGATTTTAAGATGACACTGTTAAAACATTATAGAAAAATTAAAGAAAAATTTAAAAAATATATTCATATATTCGGACTTCCCTAGTGGTATAGTGGATAAGAATCAGCCTGCTGATGCAAGGGACGTGGGTTTAATCCCTGGTCTGGGAAGACTCCACATGTCAAGGAGCAACTGAGTTTGCGGGCCATAGCTACTGAGCTTGTGCTCTAAGACCTGCAAGCCACAACTACTGAGCCCATGTTTTGCAGCTGCTGAAGTCCGTGCACCCTAGAGTCTGTGCTCAGCAATAAGAGAAGCCACTGCAGTAAGAAGCCTGCAGGACACAACTGGCCCTGCCCTCTGCAACCAACGAAAGCCCATGAGCAGCAATGAAGACCTGGTACAACCAAACAACAGAAATATAAAAATAAATAAATAAAATAAAAATATATCCAAATATTTAAAACCTTAGCAACTGCTTTTCTTATGTATATTACACAATAATGATCTATATACAAGTCCACTTTATACAGTGATAATAGTTATTTTGTACTATTTTCAAGTATCACATCACTTACTTTTTTTCCCATGTAGTTACCCTGTTTTGATATTTCTTTTTTTAATGGCCTCATTAATAATCTATGAAGTTGATATGCCACAATTTCTTAGCCAATCCCTTATTACTGAAAAATCAAATTATTATTTCTTTTACAGTATAGGTTACTGCAATGAAAATCTCAGTACCCTAATTCTTTAAGGTTAGTCACTAAGGGTAATATTAACTAGGTCAAGGTTATGATAAATTTTCATGGTTTCTGACATGTTATCAAATTGCTTTTCAAGGAGTGGTAAAATTTTATATTGCTACTCACAATATGGGTCAGTTTCTATTTATGCGTTAAAGGCACAGAGAAATAGTATATATTAATTGGACTAAATTTATTTATTGTATATTCTTCCTTACAAACCTATAAAGGAGAAGATGAATTTGATTTTTGACTTGTAGGAGTATTTTTAAAAATTAACAAAATTTCCTCAAAATTGACTCAAATGATATTACTTTATAGGAGCTGCTACCAGTAGAAACAGGTGGGAAAAGGTAACACTTTACCTAAAATCTAATTAACTGTTCAAAATGTAACTCTGGAACATACTACAAATGCATAATTTTTTTGTAATGGTATAAGGATGTATGTTCAGATTCTTACTGTACGGTTATATCATAGTGTATGATCTGACATATGGCATAGTCAAATCAAGTTTACTAAACAGACATTTTAAGACAGAATGCTGTAAGGTTTTTTTTTTGGCTACACTTCACAGCTTGAGGAATTCTCAGTTCCCTCACCAGGGATTGAACCCAGGCCACAGCAGTGAAAGCCCAGCTGGAATCCTTATCACTAGGGAACAAGGGAATTCCCCTGGAAAGCTGTAATTGTTTTAAATAATATAGAAATAAACTTTCTCTCCCAATCAGGAAAATCCATTGGAAGACTTCATTTTTACAAGGAAACACTGGAAACAATCATTTTCTATTAACTTTGAAAGAAGTGAAAATTACTTAGGAAAAAAAATGCTTAATAAATAAATTGGTCAATACTGCCTCAGTGAAAACCAGTATGCTTCAATGAAGCATTCTGAAAGTTATTAAGTAACTGTTTTAAACTTGTAAGATACAGCATATTAATAATGATCAACTTAATACCTAAACCTCTCCTTGTTTGCTTTTTAATCCAATGATCCAATGATTTTTAAATGACTAATTCATGTAGCTACAGTAGGTCACATAATAGTTTTTTCAGAAGCTGAAATAAAGGGGAAGAAAATGGCCACAAAACACTTGGAACTTCTATAACATATTACATTTTTAAAAGATCCAATCTGTTATTTCATAATCAAACAGTCCTCCTCATACCCTGGTAATAAGTTAAAAAGCTGACATACACACACGTAAATTAAGAATTACGAAAACAAAAGCCACACCAGCAGAGAACTAAATATGAAATAACCTCTAAATAAACAAACATCAGGGCAAAGGGACAGAAGGTGAATAAACAACTGAAAAACAAGTGGTGGTTTAAACAGTAAATGAAATTAGTTATATCTGGAAAGGAACTGAAAATAATCTCAAGCTGAATGTTTCTAGTTTAGCAAAACAACATTCAAGAGGCAATGTGTGAAAGTCAAACTTCAAGGAGACAAAAAAGTATAAGACAATCCCTCATTAATTTAGCATAAAAATAAAAGTTAAGCTATGGATAGAAGTCTCTTTTCTGACTTAGGAACAGATCATTGTTAATTGAAAATATTGGTGAAAATAGAAGATTATTAAGTGAATACACACATTTATGCATACACAGCCACACTTTAAATATTGTATTATAACTTAAAAGGTACACATGTACATCCGTTCAATAATCTTCGGATATAGGGCCAGTACTCTTCCTTTGAGTTTAGATCCAGTGGTTAGAATTCCAAGTGTTGTTTCTGCCAGAAACTACCAAGATATGCATATCTACAATTTACAGTTTTGTTTTTTAAAAATGTGAAGAATACAACGAGATTTGTGAAACATTAAGTCCAAAATCAGTCTAGATTTCCTTCTGTAGCACAATCTTTTATATAACTGTTTCACCACCACCTAATTTGACAAAAATCATGTCAGAAATTCACCTTTATTATCTTTTCAAAGTATTCAAAAGAATGATCATATAAAGAACTCTTTGTCCCCCATATAGCAGCATTCAGACTGTAGTATCCAATTAAATTATGTAATTACAATGGCAAGTAAAACTGGCATAGAAAGATATGGAAGCAAGCACAGCTGAGTCCTGGTAAACATGACTCATTACTGAGCGCTGGAGTCTGGTAGTGTATTTAAATTAAGACGTAATATGCAGTGCGTTGGTAAGGATGTTTTACAGAAATAACTGAGAGCATCAATAATGGAGCAAATTGTTAAAAGGCTGGTTTAAAAAATTAAAGATTCATTAAAGCCATTATTGTAAAAGGTTGTCACAATGCAGTATATGGATTTTTATTTGGATACATGATAGAGTAACACATATCAGACTACCATTGTGGCCTTGTAAAATTATAAAATTGGGAAAGCAATTTTTTTCAGACATTAGACAACTGGATGACAGGCAGCATCATACTGTTATCCCTGAAAGAAGGAAGATTCATGATGAAGTCTTACAATTTGTCCCAGTTTTATCTCGAGGCGCACTGCAGACCACGACAGAGCCCAAGCAGAACACCACAGCCTCAAGGGGCAGAGGCAGTATGGTGATTAGAGCACAGGGCTACTGACATTTGCTGTGAGGCAGAGTTCTGAAGAAAAGAAATTAAAGGCATCCAAATTGAAAAGGAAGTCATAAAATTATCTCTGCTCACAGATTTATAGGCTACTACACACAACCACAAAACCTATTAGAGCTAACGAACAAGTTCAACAAAGTGGCAGGATGAAAAAAAAAATCACGCATGCTCTACCGCTAAGTCGTATCTGGCTCTTTGTGACCCCACGGATGCTCCTCTGTCCTTGGGGTTTCCCTGGCAAGATTACTGGAGTGGGTTGCCATTTCCTTCTCCAGGTATCTTCCCAACCCACGGATAGAACCTACATCACCCGTGCCTCCTGCATTGGCAGACAGATTCTTTGCCACTGGACCACCTCAACACACACCACCACCGGTTGTGCTTCTATACACTAACAATGAACAATAGGAAAAGGAAATTCAGAAAACAATTTCCATTTAAAAGATATATGCACCTCTATGTTCACTGCAGCATTATTTATAACAGCCAGGATATAAAAACAATCTAAGCACCTACTGATGGATGAATGGATAAACAAGATGTATATATAAATACAATGGAATATTATTTGGCCCTAAAAAAGAAATCTTGCCATTTGCAACAATATGGACAGACCTAGGGGGTATTACACAAAGTGAAGTAAGTTAGAAAAGACAAACCTATGATTTCACTTACATGTAGAATCTAAAAAACAAAACAGACTTATAGATACAGGAAATAAACTGGAGGTTAACAGAGGGAGGAGTGGTTGGAAGGTTAACAAAATAGGTGAAGAGGATTAAGAGGTACAAACTCCCACATATAAAATAAATAGGTCATGGGGATGTAATATATTAATATACCATATGAAATATAATTAATAATATTGCTATAACTGTAAGGGCTTCCCTGGTGGTTCAGATGGTAAAGAATCTGTCTGCAATGCAGGAGACCTGGGTTCAGTCCCTGGGTTGGGATGATCCCCGAGAGAAGGGAATGGTTACTCACTCCAGTATTCTTTCCTGGAGAATTCCATGGACATGGGAGCCTGGAAGGCTACAGTCCATGGGTTTGCAAAGAGTCAGACACAACTGAGCAACTAACATTTTTTTCACTTACCACTTTTTTCAACAAATAGTAACTAGATTTATCGTGATAAAAAAAGCATGATAAAAAATGCCAAGACCATTTCAATGGGGAAAGCACCAACAAATGGTGCTGGGAAAACTGCGTACCCAAATGCTAAAGAATAAAACTGAATTCTTTACCTAATATCATACCCAAAAGTTAGCTCAAAATGGATCAAAAACCTAAATGTAAATACTTAAAACTATAAAACTCCTAAGTTTTGTGCACCAAAGGACACATACATAATAATGGATAAATATCCAGAATATATAAAGTGAAGTGAAGTGAAAGTCGCTCAGTCGTGTCTGGCTCTTTGAGACACTATTCTGTAGCGCTCAAGGCAACCCCATTCATGGAATTCTCCAGGCAAGAATACTGGAGTGGATAGCCTTTCCCTTCTCCAGGGGATCTTCCCAACCCAGGGACTGAACCCAGGTCTCCCGCATTGCAGGCAGATTCCTTACCAGCTGAGCTACCAGAGAAGCCCAGAACATATAAAGAACTCCTACAACTCAACAAAAAACAAACCACATTAAAAATGTGCAAAGTACTTGAATAGACATTTCTCCAAAGATATGCAAATGACCAACCAGCACATGAAAAATGCTCAATAGCATTAGTCATTAAGAAAATGAAGATCAAAACCACAGTGAGTAACTTTTGACACCCATTAGGATGGCTATTATCTAAAACCACGGAAAGTAAGTTGCTGGTGAGGAAGGATGTAGAGAAATTGGAACCCTTGTGTGTTGCTGGTGGGAATGTGAAAATGGTACAGCCACTGTGGAAAACAGTCTGGTAGTTCTTCAAACTGTTGAACACAGAATTACTGTATAATCCAAACAATTCCACTTAAAGCAGGAACTATACAACAGATATTTGTACATCCATGCATATAGCAGCATTATTTACAACAGGCAAAGATGGAAACTATCCAAATGTCCATCAACAGATGAATGGATAAACAATACGGCACATATATACAACATAAGCTCAAAAAGGAATGAAATTCTGACACATGCTATATAACATGGATGAACCTTGAAAATATCATGCTAAATGAAATAAGCCAGTCACAAAAGGGCAAATATTATATGGTTTCTGCTTATATCATATATTATCTGGCAAATTAATATAGCCAGAAGGTATAAAAAAGGTTACTAGAGACTAAAAGAAGGTGATAATGGGGAGTTACTGTTTATTTATTTAAAAAAATTTTTTTTTCATTTATTTTTATTAGTTGGAGGCTAATTACAATATTGTAGTGGTTTTTGCCATACATTGACATGAATCAGCCATGGATTTACATGTGTTCCCCATCCCGATCCCCCCTCCCACCTCCCTCCCCATCCCATCCCTCTGGAGTTACTGTTTAAAGGGCTCAGAGTTTCTGTCTGGAATCACAGAAACGTTCTGGAAATGGACGGTGGTGATGGCTGCACAACCTTGTAAGTGTGCGTAGTGCCCCTGAATTATACACTATAAAGTGGTTAAAATTGTAAATTCTGTTATGCATATTTACAATTTTTTTAAAAAGAAAGTGGGATGACATCTTTAAAGTGCTAAAAACTTTCAATCTAGAATTCTATATCCAATGAAGAGGTGGTTATGGACTGAATACCCATAACATTCAGAGTCCCCCTGCCCTGTCAAATGCATAGATTGAACCCTTAAGCCCAAATATGAGATATTCGGAGACAGGGACTTTGGGAGGTAATTAGGGTTAGACGGGTCATGATGTGGCGTCCTTATGATGGGATTAATGCCTGTGTAAAAAGAGACTGCAGGGTGCTTGCTTTCTTTTCTATGCCATGTGAGATACAGCCACCTACAAGCCAGAGAGACAGTCTTAATCAGAAACTAACCATAGAGGCACCACAATCTTGAACTTCTAGCCTCTAGAACTATGGGAAAATAAATTTCTGTTGTTTAAGCCATTCAGTCTATGGTATTTTGTTATGGTAGCCTGAGCAAAGAAAAAATCTTTCAAAAGCAGAGGCAAAATAAAGGCATTTCCAAATAAACAAAAGCTGAGATTTTGTCCCAAAAGATCTGCTTTAACAATAAGGAATGTTAAATAAAGTTCTGTAGGCTGAAGGAAAGATACCAGATGGAAAGAACATCAGAAATGGTAAATTTCTGAGTAAATATAAAATTTTTTCTGCTTAAATAAGAAAGGTGACAATATATACTCCTTTCCCAGTCTGGAACCAGTCCATTGTTTCATATCTGACTTTAAGTGTCGCTTCTTAACCTGCACACAGGCTCCTCAGGGAGCAGGTAAGGTGGACTGGTATTCTCATCCCTTTAAGAATTTCCCACAGATTGTTGAGGTCCACACAGTCAAAGGCTTTAGCATTGTCAATGAGGCAGAAGTACATGTTTTTCTGGAATTCTCTTGCTTTTTCTATGATCCAACAGATGTTGGAAATTTGATCTCTGGTTCCTCTGCCTTTTCTACATTCAGCTTGTACATCTGGAAGTTCTCAGTTCATGTACTGTAGAAGCCTAGCTTGAAGGATTTTGAGCGTTACCTTACTACCATGTGAAATGAGAGCAACTGTGTGGTAGTTTGAACATTCTTTAGCACTGCCCTTCTTTGAGATTAGAATGAAAACCAACCTTTTCCAGCCCTGTGGCCACTGCTGAGTTTTCCAAATTTACTGGCATATTGAGTGCAGCACTTTCACAGCATCATCTTTTAGGATCTGAAATAGCTCAGCTGGAATTCCATCACCTCTGCTAGCTTTGTTTGCAGTAATTTTTCCTAAGACCTACTGGACTTCACACTCCAGGATGTCTGACTCTAGATGAGTGACCACACCATCATGGTTATCTGGGTCATTAAGATCTTTTTTGTATACTTCTTTTATGTATTTTTGCTACTTCTTAATCTCTTCTGCCTCTGTTAGGTCCTTACCATTTCTGTTATTTATCATGCACATCCCTATATGAAAATGTTGGCTTGAAATCACCAATTTTCTTGAAAAGATCTCTAGTCTTTCCAATTTTATTGTTTTCCTCTACTTCTTTGCATTGTCCATTTGAAGACGGTCTTCTTATCTCTCCCTGCTATTCTCTGGAAGGCTGCATTCATTTGGGTATATCTTTCCTTTTCTCCTCCTCAGACAGCCACTTGGTTGGTGCAAAAGTAATTGCAGTTTTGCACTGTTCAACTTTGCCATTTGATATTGGAATATATTCTTAAATAAATATGGTCATGTTAATGCACATTTCTCACTTTATGTTTTCTGTTAAGGACTCATCACTTGCTACTTATTTTATATTTATTTTAGACTAGGGGAATGATGTTAGTTTAGACAAAAAGCAAATTCGAATGATTTTCTTATTTGAGTTCAAAATGGGTTGTAAAGCAGCAGAGAGAGCCCATAGCATCAACACTACATTTGGCCCAGGAACTTTTAATGAATGTACAGTGTGTGGTGGTGGTTCAAAAAGTTTCAAAAGGAGACAAGAGCCTTGAAGATGACAATGGCTGGCCCTCAGAAGTTGACGAAGACCAACTGAGAGGATCACTAAAGCTGATCCTCTTACAACTACACAAGAAGTTGCTGAAGAACTCAATGTTGACCATTCTATGGTCATTTGGCATTTGAAGCAAACTGAAAAGGTGAAAAAGCTCGATAAGTGAGCTGACCGCAAATAAAAAAAAAATTAACATTATTAAGTGTCATCTCTTATTCTACGCAAAAACAATGGATTGTGATGTGCAACACAAAGTGGACTTTATAAAACTGGCGAAACCAGCTCAGTGGGTAGACCAAGAAGAAGTTCCAAAGCAGTCCCCAAAGCCAAACCTGCATGAAAAAAAGGTCATGGTCACTGTTTGGTGGTCTGTTGCCTGTCTGATCCTCTACAGCTTTCTGAATCCCAGTGAAACCAACACATCTGAGAAGTATGCTTGGCAAACTGATGAGATGCACCAAAAAGGGCAATGCCTGCAGCTAAGACTGGTCAACATAAAGGACCCAATTCTTCTCCATGACAACACCTGACTGAATGTCACACAACCAAAGCTTCAAAACTTAAACAAATTGGGCTACAAAGTTTTGCCTCATCTACCATATTCACCTGACCTCTCACCAACCACCTACCACTTCTTCAAGCATCTCGACAACTTTTTGTAAGGTAAATGCTTCCCCAACCAGCAGGAGGCAGAAAAGGCTTTCCAAGAGTTCACTGAATCCTGAAGCTTGGATTTTTACACTACAGGAATAAACAAACTTATTTCTCGTTGGCAAAAATGTGTTGATTGTAATCGTTCCTACTTTGATGAATAATGATGTGTTTGATCCTTGTTATAATGATTTAAAATTTATAGTCTGAACCACAATGACATTTGCATCAACCTAACAGTTCACAGTAGACTGTACAAAGAATGCATGTTGTAATCCATAAAGCAACCACTAAAAAAAGGACGTAGAGCTAAGACATTAATAGAGAAGAAAAAATGGGTTTCCAAAAATGTACTCAATCCAAAATGAAAATGAGAAAGGTAAGGAGGAGGTGAAAACAAACCAAATGGAAATTAAAAGGCAGAGACTGTCAAACTACATAAAATAAAGCAAGAGCAAAATATATGTGCAAGGTACAAACTTTAAATGTAAGCTCACAAATAGGTTAAAAGTAAAAAGTAGAATAAGATGCACCATGTAAAACTAAGAATAAGAAAATGGAAGCTATATTAACATCATCAAAGTAGACTTCAGAACAAGGATTAGCACCAGGATAAAGAGAGATGTTTCATAAGGATAAAAACGTCAATTCATCACGAACATGTAAGACTCTTCAATCAATGTCTATGCATCTAAAAGTAGAGCTTCAAAATAACTGAAGCAAAAAGTGATCCAACAGAAGAAACAAATTATTTTTTGAGATGTTAACACTTCTCTCTCAGTAACTGACAGAAGACAGACAAAAATAGTAGTAAGGATAAGGAAAACCTGAACAATGCTATTAACCAATCAAAAACTTAATTGAAATTTATAGATCACCAAACCCCAAAAGAAAAAATGCACATTCTTTCCAAATGTACATGAAATATTAATAAAAATACACTATATCCTGAGCCATAAAAAAGTCTGGGAAAATTTCAAAACTGAAATCATAAATACTGTGTTGTTGATTACAATAAAATTAAATTAGAAATAAAAAATAATGTAGTTCACCAATAAATAATGAAGATAAGTACTATAGATATATTAGTGGATGATCACCTTGCATTGTTCTGGAAAGGCTCTATAGTAAAGAATACAAACTGACACATAAGATATGCAGAATATCACTCAGATACATTCTTTACATATCAAACCCTGTTACAATGCATTATAAAAGAATAGTAATAGCAATAATAGTACTAATTGCTATGCAGTGGCCTAATATTTTACATTTATTTATGATGTAACTATATCAACTACACACACACAACTTGATAGTACAATGATAGCTAAGTTCATAATGCTGATCCTCAGGATATACTAAGCTTTGAAGTATTTTCTAATTCAATGCTATGTCATTTAGGTACTCTATGTTTTTATTGTTTTTTAATTTTTAGATGTACAGTATTTACCCATTAGATAGAACATGTAATACCCTATGTGTCAGCGTCTGAAAGGCATCTTTAGAACTGGATAATGTATACTAGAAAAAAATACAGGCCATGAAGAGCCATATCTCTAAAATTATACAGTTAAAAAAGTAAAAAAAAAAAAAAAAAAGAAAGAAAGAAAAACCTCTCAAGAAGGTTATTAATCATGTTTAGGTATCAAAAAATTAAAATATTTACAATAAATAAGCCATTTAAATTAGTAATCCCACTTCTAAGAATCAATCCTAAAATTGAAACATTATCAAAAAGATTGGGCTTCCCTGGTGGCTCAGATGGTAAAGAATCTGCCTGCAATGCAGGAGACCTGGGTTCAATTATTCCTGGGCTGGGAAGATCCTCTGGAGGAGGGAATGGCTACCCACTTCAGCATTCTTGCCTGGAGAATTCCATGAATGGGGGTGCCTGAAGTGCTACAGACCATAGAGTCACAAAGAGCTGGACACAACAGAGCAACTAACACTTTCACTTTTATCAAAGATTAGACTTAGAAATACAGATGTTCATTCTAGCATTGTGTATAACTGCAAAAAATTGGAAACAACTTGCATTATAACAAAAGATATTATTACGGGATAGCCATATAATGGGACATTGTATATCAACTTACAATCATTCTTTTGAATAAATTTAAAGATAGACACAACATAATGCAAATAAAGTAAAAAAAAAAACCAGGACATCAAACTACAAAGCATAATTTGTGTTGCATATAAGTATGTTAGATGTTGCTGTTTTTATTTTTATTTTTTCTGTTTTTAAATATTCATACAAAAAATAAGTAAATTCACCAAGACTATGACATTAAAGGTGATATAATATTTCCAAGTTAATGTTTCTACAATGTATATGTTTTACTATTAAATAAGTAAAAAAAATTTTTTTTAAGTTACATACAGTTTAATGACCAAATATTAAGTTTAATAACATGAATAAGGCCTTCCAAAACTTCTTCAGAGTAATAGTTTAAAATTCACACCATGAAAAACAAGTTAAAAATGACTAAAGAAATTTATCATGAGAATGATAATTATATAGAAATATATCTACACAACTGATTGGCAGAAACTATGTAAAGAAAGGCAGTAATATCACAGATTATTTAGTAAAGTGCCATAGGCTGAAAGAAAAGGCAAGTTACATGACAAAATCACTGAATACCAACTTGACATACACTGACATACACAAATGAATAAACCACAAACATAAGACCACTGTAACTGAGATCAATATTTTGCTCCAAGATCCCCAAGGAACTCAATATCTGAGTAGCAAAGACTTGGAACGGCAGTCTCAATTAACTCAGATTCTAGGGTTATAATATCCATTTGACTTTCTTTTCAGATTAACAATTCTAAATAGGAAAAAAGTGCAAGGGGGCAGGGGAAGATGATTTTTCTTGAATGATGAAATAAACAAGATATTATGTTCTGTTGTTTAATGTGGGTATTCTAAACTAACTTTCAAAACAACTCTAAAAAATGTTTTCATTTATGAGGATACTCACAGAGGTTAAATAACACACTCAAGGTCACACAACTAAAAGACCTAATGCTATATCTGTAAATAAGCTCGTGGTCTTTCTAGTATTGCAAGTGTCTCATTAGTTTGAAATTTTCAAGTAATACAATGTACAAGTTACAACAGTTTCTTCTTACAGTTTGTAAATGTCTTCAAGTCCCATATATTCCCAAAGGGGGAAATGAGACAAAGAGGAAAAATGTAATTAAAGGGTGGTGTCATCTTTGTCTCTCCTCTATGGATCTGATGTAGCTCTCCTATCATTTTGAAAAAAGAGGAAAAAAGAAGCAAAGATTGAAGAAAAAGGGCAAAAGGAACAAAAGTATGAAGACAGGCAGAACAACAAAGAGGGCAGAAGAGACACAGAAGAATGAAAAAAAGAAAAGAACAACGTAAGGCAAGGAACTGGCCAGAGAGTCAAAACCAGGCAGAGAGAGGGGTGGAAAAAAGCAGAGGAGGAGAAAGAAATAGCCAGCCATTTGAAAAGGGAAACTGAAAGGAGGTAAGAGAAAACACAAGTAGCCAGAAAGATACAGAGAGATGATTATCAGCCACACAGTCAGCAAAAGAGGAAGAGTCACAAAGACAGAGGGAAAAAAGACATACAAACTGTGGGCAATACAAACATATCTGGGATCTGGGGCTTTGTCAGCACCTACACGGTGGACAGCACCTCAGAAGTCTTACCTTCTTTTACCCTGAGGACAAATCTCAACTATTTTTTTGATGGGGGGGGGGTGGGGGTGGGGTGTTGATTTCGGGGTGGAGCAGGATCAGTACAGGAGGGCCACAGAGAGTAGAAAATTCGGGGAAGATGAATTTATTATTCCAGGTCCCAATAAAATCTTTATTAAAAAAGCAATTTCAAATCCAGAAGATTCTTTAATAGAACAATCAGTGAATTGTTATACCATATATAAAATCTAAAATACAAAGATTAAAAAAATGGGGCCCTTTAAAAAAAAGTAGTTGTTAAAAATTCAATCGCTTGTAGAAAACTTGATGAAAACTATTAAAATTTCATGAAACGTCAAAAAAAGGCATATGAGTTAACAAAAATGCCAACAAACAAATCACTTCCTCTGAACTTCTTGGAATGACCTTTAACCATAATTAACTAAGTAATTCTCAAGCTTTTTTGAGAAGTAAATCAGATCAAATCACCTTCCTACTTAAAACCCTATAATGGTTTCCCATTAAAATCGGGATAAAAGGTAACAATCTAAACTTGCTGCCACAGAACTGAAATCTCACCTAACCCACCGCCTTCCTATCTGCCTGACCTTGCTTTATGCCACCCCTCTCCCTCCTCCTCACTGTGGCACAGCTCCTCCTCTCTTCTCTGACTGCTGTCACCAGCTGGCTCACACTTGAAGGCTTTACCTTCTCCCTCTACCTACCCTGGCTTCTCACACAGCTGGCTCCTCCATCATCCAAACCTTAGTTCACATTTCATATCTTCTCAAAGTGTCTTTCTTTGATTGCCTTATTAATAACACCTGCTTTACCTAAACCCCCAGCTATTCTCTATCCTATCACCTTGCTTGATTTTTTTTCTCTAACATTCATTAATCTATGAAAGTATCTTAATCATGTAGAAATAAAGTTGCCATATGCTTACACATGAAAATATAAGCTCTAAGGGCAACAATGCTGTTCTTTATTTACTGGTATATCCCCAGGGCCAAGAATATGGTACATAGTGGGTGTTCGAATAACTGAATAAACAAATGAAAAAGTACAATATGATTTTTATATTATAAATAAAATATGAGTTAAAAAAAAATTTCTTGCAGAATCTTTGCAGTTACAGACTGTTGTAGTCGAAAACTCCTAGTCAGAGAGGAGCTTTAGTCCTCAGTCTAGGCACATGCCACTCCAGTCACCATGTGAATGTTTAATATATTATAAAGCTTACTAAAACAGGAACTTTAATTTTTTGGATGTAAATTTCTAACTAGTGAACTATGCTTAATGTCTTTTAATTGATAAATTTTAACTAACAATACATATTCAGTAGTCACTATAAATAACAGATGCAAATCAGTACACTAATTGAATCCTCAGCTCTTGAATTTAAATTAGCATTCTCAGCCCAACATTTTAGTTTATTTGTGTCCTATGTATTGCTTAGAGAAAGCCAAGATCATTTTTAATACCTATTTTATTGGAAGCATTAAAAATTTTTAAAAAAGACTTTCACCAAATAATATGCAATAAATTCAAAGTTGAAACAAATAAAACATTTAACATGAAACAGGAACTGAACAAAATGCCTATTCACACATATCTTGATAAGTATGCCTTATAAAGAGAAAGAGTTTTATGAACACACAGTACACTGCAAGCAGCAAAGCTTCCATATCACCACCCTATGTTTTAAGCCTCCTTATCTTGTATAACGTAAGTGATACTTGTAAGCTTGCAAGTGGCATCCTGAAGAATAAAATCAGAGCACAGACTAAGTCAAATGAGATCAGAAAGCCTGAACCCAGAAACAGACTCGATGACTGCTAGTCTCAAATTCTGAGGTCTGCATTTCCTTTGCTTTACTCCAACTCTAGTCCCAGAAATACACGATATAAAGAAAAATTGGCAATTTTCTTTCTATATCACCAAATATTTGGTGATATAATTGCCACCAAAAGATGTTACTGTTCTCTTCACTTCCTCTTACCCCACCTTCATTAAGAACTTACTATCAGATGATGGACATGAGGCTTTTAACAAGTTTAATGTGGGTATCTGGAATTAATTTTTGAAATTATCTGACAAGCTGACCAATCAAAAAAGCTATATAACTCTAAAAACAAAATTATCCTCTTTCTACTACCAAAGAAAACAACAACCAAATCCCACCTACATTCAAATACAGTATAAAATGAAGTATTACATACCTACATACTGATATAAACCTTTATGATTAGTTTATAATTATATTCAGTTAAATAAAGTTAGACAACCAATTTCCAAGAAGATAATATGCAGCTTATGTACTTTGATTTCATTAAAAAGATGATGTATTTTTACAGATAAATCTCTAAAATATGACCTAAAATAATCTCTAAAATATGACCAAAAAATCTGATATAAAATCCAAACAAATAAAATATTATCAATTCTACTTTATTGAGAACCAAAGTGCCTACATAATAACATGCAAGAATTTTAAATTCTTGAAAGCAAGTGTCAAGTACTATACACAATTTCCATACACAGCAGGTAGTAAAGCAAGAAAAGAACTGACACAGTTACTCTCCTTAAAAGAGACATACAATGGAGAACTGTTATACAGCGCTAACATACTACAGATCTATGCATTAAAGATGTTGTGGCTATTAACAGTTTAAACCTTTACTGTATTTTGCTAATTGGTACATAGAACTTTAAAGCTTTTGAAAGATAAAACATTCCAGTCAGTTCAATTCTCTAGCATTGTTCAAGTATTGCAAGTAGGAACAAAGAGGAAAATAAATCTGCTTTAATTGCTGAAGAATCACAAATAGAGATGGCTGAATACTGTAGAGGAAAGACCTTTTGTTCCTTAAACAATTTTAATAAAGATCATTCTCTATTTTAAGTTTAAATGGTTCTTGTCTGCATATTAAAACTATTATAACATGCATTTTCTCTGTATTTAGTACAAGTTTTTATATAGTTCAACTCTATGTGAAAATAATTTATTTTAACTGGGAGTATATTTTAGAATACACTGCTCTATATTTATCAATTTTATTTAAAATAACTATATGATAATTGATTTGACTTCTTTTAATCAGTGTTATATGTAAGAGTTAACTGAAGTTGTGTTAAAACTAATGACATGTCATTAATAAGAGGAGAAATATTTCTATTTAAATGATCAATTAATGCTATTAATTTAATAGAATTCAGCAACTTAAGAGCATGTTTTTGCCATAAACATAAAATAAGCTATGTTAATATTAGTTCATATACTGAGGTATATTATCATGTAATAGGAATATTATATGCAATTGAATGATCTTCTAAACATAAGCAATCACTATGTGATTAATGCTACTGGTACATAATACATTTACTGATTAACCTATACCAAAAGTATAGAAAGAAAAAGATTTATTTCTAGCTATTCTAAGTCTTAACACTTTTCATTACTTGGATTTTTTGTTTTCCAAAATCAACACACTGCCTCCTGTACCCTGCCCCCACCAAATACTTGAAAAAAGGCCAATTAAAGAATGGCCATTTCAGTATAAAATTTACACTACCAAAATTATCAGTCATTACTTCTTCTTTATAATTTTAAGCAATCGTATTGCTACAATTTTCTGCAATCTTAAAAGCTACTCACCAATTTTTTTCAGTAGTTTATGGGTAATGTAAAACCAACAGGGAGCAATAATATATTGTTAAAAAAAAAAAAAAACTATTGCTGTTTTTAAAACCTAAAACTATACTGCAACCTAACACTTACATTTCGTCAACACTTCTCTCTTTTTAGGAGTCTCATCTAAATATAAGAATATAAATAAGCAACTGCAAAGTAAAAAGCATTATTCCATATTTAGTGAGTCTTTAAGAAAAAAACTTTCATGCTAAACTGCCACCATGAAAGGTTCTCAAAGGCTGCTATTCTTTGATGTAAAATGAAATACTACTTAGTGAATAAAACATAAAAAACTCCTGTCTACCCTTCAAAGAGACATATCCTTTGACCCAGTGCTCCAGACTAAAGCCTTGAAATTTTTGCACAAGAATGCTGCGTGAGCAAAGTCCAGACAAAACAGACACTTGAGATGCTAGAAGGCTGTATAACCCCAATTGCAGACACTACTCCTTCTAATAATCTAGCAGAGATAGCGCTGCCACACACCAAAAGAAAGTAATCTCACGAAAAGAAAACTGACCCCTTAAAAAAAAACAAAAAAAGCAAGCAGTCAAAGCAAATGTAAGCCTTTAACTTAGGTTTATCTTTTTGTGCAGGTCACCTCTTAATGACCGATTTTTAATTCAAGTTTGCAGACCTCTAAAAAGTTTTCATCTATAAACTTTTAGTATTATGGGAGGCAAAAACAGCATAAAATACAGGTGTTGCAAATATGATTTTATTTTGAAGACTTGCAAAAATCATTCATTTTTATAAAGTTCCTAGAGGAAATTCAAGCAAGGAAGAAATTTAAAACCTATTAATAATAAGTGACAATAAATTCCTATTAAATAACTTGTTGTTTGCAGACATTCTAAAACAGCAATATCATCACCCTATTGGCTGAATGTGTTAATAACATGTGCTTAATCAAATAGCAATTACATATTGTAAGTATCAACAAGTCACAAAGCTTTAATTACTGTGTTATTGCTATTTGGAAGTAATTGTCAAACAGTAAAACACAACAAGTAGGCAACATTCAAATTACTGAAATTTTACACACACACCTAACTTTTAAATAAAGACATTAATACAGACTATTTAAAATGTCCAAAATATTAGGATTTTAGATTAATACTATATACTATCAAGTAATTTTTCAAAAAAAAAAAAAAGCTTAGAAATTAAAGCTATCCTTCACAACCCAAGCCACAGATTTGAGATTCACAGATTGCAAAAGAGAAAATTTCCTTTCTCACATGCATGTATGTTGAGAACGCATGTATTACTAAGCATAACACCTATAAAGGTGTTTATATCTTATAAAAGACATAAAACAGGTGGTGCTTAATAGTTGTTAGTCAAAATAAGTACCTAAATGAAAACAAGCCACTGAAAGTATAAATATAAACACTGAAGGCTAGTGCCTGGCACACTTAGTGCTTGGTGAGTATTTATTAAATAAATACATGAAGGAGAGACGGCATATAATAATTTTATGGAAGCAATATACTAATGTCAAACCACTGAGACTTGCTTCACATTATTTTTATTAATAAACTGAAATAATTCTTGTATTTTATCATGGTAGTTTTTTTATCTTTCGTGTTAAAATATTAACTATAGCAGTTGATACTTAAATAGGTAATTGTGAAAAACAAGGAATCAGTATTTTAAAAATACTTAATACAAATGTTTAAAAAGCAAATAAAGAATACACCTATGCAGGTCTAATTTATGCTTTGTTTTGTGGGGAGCCTTTACTCAAAATCTTCAAAGAGTACTGAAAATTTAACTTCTCTCTTTTGTATAATACAAGTGAATATAAAAAGACAATGTGTTCACTGGACTTGGGTATTCATCAAATGTACTGAAAGGAGATTGGGGTGGGGTGGCATGAAGAAAAAAAGTTACCCTCTTAATAAAGCACAAAGACAAAGACATTCTTCACCCAACCTCCATGGCACAGCAACTCCTGCAACAGAAGCACAAGGGCCCAGCAAACAGCCATTTGTAAGCTTTCCTTATTATCTGCAGGACATATTTGGAAATAATAATGGTACAACCCCAAAAAGTTTTTTCTTTTTAAACACTGTGCTTCTGTATATATCAACAAGATTATTTTAAGACACTGTCATCTGCTCTTTTAATATTTAACATTTTATTAGTTGCAAGAGTAAATGAAAAGGATAGCAGTTTATACACAACAGAGAAGATTTTAAGAATGATTAAAAATTTGCTATGTGCACAATATAAAATTCATTATTAGCAGTAATCCAGGAATGACTACAACTTTATTCTCTGGAGATGTGTCTTCTAACAATGTCAACATTGTGTATAGTTCTAAAATGACAGAAAAGAATTCATTACATTAGGAAATGCCAAGTGGACTTTACCCCTCTACATTCTATACCTTAAAAAAGAAAAGGATAGGATACAAGTTATCAATATACAACTGACGCCCAGAATAAAACAGTTTTTCTTTGTATGGTATTGACATCCACAAAATGCTATAAAAATTCCTTTAATTTTTTAAATTGTTACACATATTAAATTCAGCCTGTCAGAAGTAACAGTTAAAAAAAAAAAAAAGAAAGAAATTTACTTGGTGACATGCCCTTTGAGCTAATCTAGTAACAGTTTTAAATAATAAGCAGCATATACCTAAGATGAAAGAAATGAAACACGACCGAACAAATAAAAAAGGGTCTGAGGTTCTACCTCTCCATGAAATCCACATAAGGAAGAAGTATGAGGACCTAATTTTAAGTTGCCTTACTAGACAGCTAAGATTAAAAGGAACAGAGGTAATAATCCCCACCTTATCCTGCACCATACATCTGGAGTATCATGAGAAATCCTGGCAATAATGTTTTAAAACAAATTCAGTCAAACTAGAAGGTAATCAAGATGATGAATTAACTGAAACTCATAAAATGAATCAAAGCCCTGGGGATATATAAGCCAGAAAAGAGAAGACTTAGGAGAATGATTCTCTAAGATTTTGGTCTTAGGATTCCTTTACACTGTCAAATACAATTGGGACCCCTATGAGATTTTACAAAATCTCATATACCTATAATACAAAATCTCATATACCTATAGGTATTTTATCATGTAAGAAATTAAAATGGAGAAAAACTTAGATACAGACTTAGCTTAAAATAATAATAAACCGATTATATACTAACATAAATAATATTATAAAAATACAGTTTCAAAAACTAAAAAATTGAGAAGAGTAGCACTTTTGAAAATCTCTAATGTCTAGTTTAATAGAAGACAGCTGAATTCTAACTTCTGTTCTTACATTCAAACTGTTTGGCCAAGTTGTTTTGTTTGCAATATGTGAAGAGAATTGATTACACAGATATGTAATCTGTGTAGAAAAGGGAGCAATAACTTAATATTCTCATTCTCACATTAAATCTATTGTTTGCTCTTGCACTTTAATTGAAAGTTTTATCCATTTATGATTTTATAACATATGTTAAGTCACATGGAAAACAGTGGTTCACACAAGTATGAAGATCTTCCAAATGTTAAAATATTTCATTACACAATATTTTAAAAGTCACATTCATTAATATCACTACCAATCCCATTAGAACAGTCTTTAAGTACTGGGAAGCTGTCAAGCTCATTCAGATCAGCAACAAAGTTAAGTTCCTCAAAAATTCTCATTTTCACTTGAAAGCTTAAAGTTTATCACGGAAAACACTTCCTGGAAATGACAAGTTTATTTTTGAAAAAATGGCTTGGTTACCATGTACCAAAAACGGAATAACAATCATAATTTGCCTGTTGTCTGTTTTTTCACCTAAAAGTTCTTCCATGAAAAAAAGGACTAGATTCAGTTTGCAACAGCAACTCAGTCAAACAAGTGCTTTTCCTTGAGACAACTGTCCTGTATGCAGAAGAGTTTTATGCATACTTCTGTTCTGCTACATGGAACATTAAAAAAAGTATATGCACAATTGAGATTTTTTTGAAAAATTAATAATTTTCACTGCTTTATCAAAGACATTAAGTGAAACTAGCTTTTTTCCTTTTTTTTTTAAAGCCTCAAATGCAAGGAAGTGAAGGAAAGACAGGATACACAGGGCCACTGCCTTGATTTAGGCTAAGGTGCGAACAGTTTTGCCACAATTGTTTTTATAACAAGTGTCAATGTCAACACAGTGAAAGGGCAACTTAAGTCTTTGTATAATTATGAAAATAGTTTGACTTTGTATGCCTTCTACAAAAGTCGTGCTCCCTCAGCCCCACCCCACTATTCTTTTGAGAACCACTGATTTAGGACCAAAGAACTGTTTTCAAATATACAGAAGGCTACCAGGTAGAAAATGGCAAGCCATGTATACTATTAGGCCATATCTTGAACCACTGGATATTATTTATAAAGAAGTAGCTTGGGGCTTCCTTAGTGGCTCAGTGGTAAAGAATCTGCCTACTAATGCAGGAGACACTAGTTTGATGACTGGTCCCAGAGGACCCCACATGCCTCGGAGCAACTAAGCCTGTGAGCCACAACTACTGAAGCTGCGCTCTAGGGCACAGGAACCAGGAACATCAACGTCACTGAAGCCCACGTGCCCAAGGGAACTAGAGCAGCCCCTGCTCGCTGCATTGAGAGAGAAGCCTGTGCAGTAGCAAAGACACAACACAGCCAAAAGAATAAAATTATTTTTTAAAAAAAGTATCTTAGCACCAAATTTGGAAATAATCTTTTCCATTAAAAAAAAAATTGATTAATAATTTATGAACAGTAAAATCCAACCTTGGTTCTGACCCAAAAAAATGAACACCAGAGTCAAACTACAGAACAGTTTGATCACCCCCTAAAATTTTCTAATGCCCTTTATAGCTAACTCCTCCTACATCCAACCCTGAAAACCACTGATCAGTTTTTCTGTCCTGAGAGTTTTGCCTATTCTAAAATGTCAAATAAATGAAATCACACAGGATGTAGAAAGTCTCTGGGTCTGGCTTATCAGCAAAAAGCACTTGAGGTTCATCCATGGTGGTTCCTAATCAGTGTGTATAAATTGACTGACAGGTTGTTTCCAGATTTTGGAATTATTAATAAAGCTATTAAAAACATTTACATGCAGGATTTTGTGTAAATATAGATTTCATTTCACTTGGGTAAATATTTAGAAGTGAGACTACAGGATTATACGGTAAACATACGTTTAACTTAATAAGAAACTGCCACACTATTTTCCAAAGCAGCTAACAATTGTACCATTCTGGATTCCTCCTGTAAGAGTTTCTAGTAGCTCTGTATCCTCACTAGCATTTGGTATGGTTAGTTTATTTTTCTGATAACTTGTTTATTTTATTTTTGGTTGTGCCAGGTCTTCCTTGCAATGCATGGGCTTTCTCTAGTTACAAAGCACAGCTTCTAGGCACATGGGCTTCGGTAGCTGCAGCATACGGACTCTAGAACAGTGGACTCAGTAGTGGGGTACCAGCTTAGTTGCTCCTGGGCATGTGCAATCTTCCCAAACCAGGGATCAAACCCGTGTCCCTGGCACTGGCAGGCGGATTCTTACCCATTGTACCACCAGGGAAGCCCTGTTATGGTCAATTTTTTTAAGCCATTCAAATAAGTGTGTAGTAGTATCTCACTGTAGTTTTAATATGCAATTTCATAATCACTAATGATGTTAAGCATCTTTTCATGTGTTTATATCCCATCTGAATATCTTCTGGGTACGGCCTGCTTGTTTTTCAGTTAATATCTTATTATTTAAAGTGTTTTTTATTTTCTGGATACAATTCCTTTATCAGAAACGTGTTTTGCAAATATTTTCTCCCAAACTATGGCTTGTATTTCCATTCTTTTAACAGTGTCTTTCAAATTTCGTTGAAAATTCTATTTGTGAGGAAGTGTAACTATAATTTTTTTTAGATGAATTATGCTCCAGTGTTATAGCTAAAAAATATTTATCCAATCCAAAGTTACCAAGATTTTCTCCTACATTTTGTTCTAAAAATTTAACAATTTTCAGTTTTACATTTTGGACTAGAGTTTACATCTAGGGCTTTGAGTTAATTTTTAAGTATGGCACAGGCATGAATGAAGGGGTTTTTTTCCCCCCTGCATTTCAATACACAATTATTTTATCTTGATTTAAAGACTATTTTTCTCAATAAGAAAAAGGCTTCTAATAATTATGCCTGATCAGTAACATAAAGAGCAGCATCAAAAGAAATGAGAATCAGCTGTTCTGTCCAAATTACCTTTCCAGCTCTCCCTCTATGAAGTCCCCAGAGGGGGATGTCTTAAGGAAAGACTTACAGGTCTTCTTCCCTCATGCTCTTAATCCTCACCCTCCAACAGTTCAGCTTTCATCGTTTATTATTAATTGAATTCTCACATAAAATTTCTCTTGAATGAGAGGTTAAATAATTTTTTAGATGAAAAAAAAAAACCTGATGCAGTAACAAACTAGGTAACATCTGCAGTTATCCTTTGGTTTTAAATTCCTAAGATCCATTTTCTAAAACTAGAATAACCACTGAAATTGATCCCCAACTAAGTTTAGTTTGTATGCTTAATCACTGGGCTTTAAACAGCATCACCTATATTAATTTAAAAAATACATTATGTAACAATATTCAATAGAAATCATAATAATACTATTTCCCTTACCTTCCAATTAAGATTCTAGCTTCTATCTAATTTCAGATACAAATACAATAGTA
This sequence comes from Cervus canadensis, assembly GCF_019320065.1. Classification (NCBI taxonomy): domain Eukaryota; kingdom Metazoa; phylum Chordata; class Mammalia; order Artiodactyla; family Cervidae; genus Cervus; species Cervus canadensis. The sequence goes on from NC_057401.1 coordinate 24,369,097, forward strand.
GTCTAGTGTTGAGTAATAGAAATGGTATATTGTTAATAAACGGGTTTACCTTATGTAACAGTGACATTAAAATGCTGTTTCTTTCTACATCTTTTAAGACACTCATGAGGATTTACTTCACATTTTGAAATATTTTTATAATTAATGATACATATTTTTAGAATCATTTTTGTTCAAAATGCAAACATAATCAACTTCAACTGCTCAGTATTTCTGGGTGTACTCTTTAGCCCCTGGTCTTATGATTTTGCTACTTATCATGTTTGCCACTCAACAGTGTGTAGGAACAAGAAGACATAAAACCCCTACTGGCATTACCTTACCTATTCGATTACTTAATACTTCCATTTTAATATAAAGCTAAATGAATGGGTAAAACTTCAGTTTGAAAATTACCTGTGGGTTTTAGTTTTCCATATTAAGTATCAATTCAAGAACTATGAATAATTATACATAAGACTTCAACTGATTTCAACTGGAAAATCATATTGATATATTGACCACTATACTTTAAGAAAAACATAACAAAGCTGGGGAAAATCTAAAAAGAACAAAACTCATTAAAAAGTATACAACTGATTTTAGGGAATATAATTAAAAACACAAAACTCAAAGCAGTTTGTATATCTCTGGTATGCGTCACAGCACCTTTTTAGAGCAATAGATTGTTGTCAGACTTACTCATTTTATGAACTAGTAAGAAACGCTACTGACAAACTCTAAAATTTGAAACTTTACTGTAGACAGTAAACCTCGTAATACTGGAATGAGAGAGTAATCTCTTGAGGTTTAAAAGAGATAGTCATTGGAAAAAGTAAAATAATAGTATCCTCATTAATTAATGAACACGTGGCATGTGTAAATCCTCTTCCTCTCACACACATATCTGCCTCATTGCTTTTATCCTTGACTAAGCAAATGATATTTGGGGAGTTTTTGTTTGTTTTTTTACTACGCCTCACAGTGTGCAAGATCTTAGTTCTCCAAACTATGGATGGAACCCGGGGCTCCCCTGCGGTGGAAGCTTGAAGTCTTTACTACTGGACCATCAGAGAATTCCCAGCAAGTGATATTTGATTAACATTTGATGAATAGGTAGATGGTACTTGAATGAAGAGCTAGTGAATTGGTAAAAAGCAGCTAGGCATAATTAACTGAAATCTGAATGCCCTGAAGCAGTGAAGAACAGCAAGGGCCAGGCTTGGTGCGGCTGAAGCAAAGAGTTAAATAAAAGACGGAGATACAAGATAAACTTAGAAACGCAGGAGTTAAATCACGAAAGACCTCAAAGGCCATGATAGGATTTTAATGTTTACTCTCAGGTCAGTAAGAAACACCAAAGAATTTTAGACAAGAGGATGACACAACCAGCACTTTAGAAAGACTATTCTGGTCATCCTGTGGAAAATGAATTAGAGGAAGATTAAAGTATCTATGGAGATCAATTAAGAAACACCGCAGCAATCCAGGCGAAAAATGATGGTAGCCTTAACTAGGATGATAGCAAGGCCAGTACACAGATCTAATAGAGAATTTAAAGACAAAACCAACCAGTCTTAAGCATAAGCAGACTTCCAAACTGTCCATTTACTTCTCTATTTATTTTTTATCTGTTTATATCTTTAAGATGCAAATAGAAACTTAAATGTGACCTATTATACAGGTTCAAAATGAAGTGGCAAAAGAATGTACAATCAGAAGGAGAGTAGCTAAGAAACATACCCATATATCTGATAATTGTAAACCAAATATAGAATGAAAAATACATCTATACAATTGCATGTTTTTACTAGAAGTCTTAGAAACTTTTTACAAAATGTATACTGTTGTACAATATAAACATAATAACAAGTTGCATCTAAAGTAACACCACATACAGAAAAATATGAGTACCAAAACTCAATCTGCTCCTGATTAACAGAAGAACATTATTCATTTGTTGACAGTTGTAGTTACTCATACATAATGCAGAAATAGGATGTGTATGTGTGTATACACACATATATATGCACAGAAACACTAACAATCATTGGTTCCAGAAAAACCCAATATACTTAATTTTAGATGGTCCTACTGTGTCTTACAATTTAACTGAGAAAATCACAAATAATATATTCATTACAAAACAAAAAAAAAAATTTCTGGTGTCTACTTATAAACATCACAAAAACGGAAGCCTTTTGTAATTTTAATTTGATGTTTGTGTATGACTTAATATTTGTGTAAAATGCTTAACACAAATTATCTTTTTATAATGATTATTTCTTCTTAAAATTTATATACAATCAAGAAATCACTATCCTAGAAGAACCCTGACCACCATACTGAAAAATCTGTTGTACAAAAATAACCCTGAAGGCAGAATCCTAACAGTGTATAATAGAAAATTCTTACCAATTTTTCATCAACTGTTATGAGTTGCGTGTCTCGAGTTTGGTCCTGTGCCAGCCTCCATGTGGAAGTGCTCAACGACCTGCAGTGCGAGACTTTAAGTTAAAAAATGATCCATGCAATGAGAAAAGAGAGGCAGACAAATCTTACATAAACCAGCTACTTTAACAGTATCAGTCTCATAAAACAAAAAGAACAGAAGGAAAGAGGGCACAAAAAATCCTTTTTCTCCACAATTAGTTCTGTCTGCTGAGATTTTGGCAGAGTCTCACTAGACAGTTCACAAAAGGCTGCACTTTATGGCAGTCTATAGGCTCTCAGTCATAGAAGGCCCCCAATAACAAGAACTGTTCTGCTCTCTATAAATGTACACTGGCTAGTTTGTCATTATGAGGAGGAAAAATGCAGAGCTATATCAACCCTTCTAGAAGGCTGATTCCTAAAGGATGCCATCAGAAAGAAACAAATATCTCAATCAAATTCTTAGTGGAATAAAGAAAAAGCTGTGCAATTAACACAAGATTAAGAAAAAGTTTCTTTGCTCTAATTTCAAATCAAAAGTAGCTTAAATAGGAATGATTTGTATGATCATTTAATATTATTGTTTTAATCCTGGATCCCGTTCACAGAATTGAAGAAAGTCTGAATAGTTAAAATAGAAACATTAAGTCAGCAATAAAATCAGGACAGAATCTAACTCTTTTACATTAGTATGGTCTCACCCTCAACCCAAAGCAGCCTGGCGCTAGTGGTAAAGAACATGCCTACCAATGCAGGAGATGTAAGAAAAGTGTGTTCCATCCCTGGGTTGGGAAGATCCTCTGGAGAAGGAAACAGCAGCCCACTCTAGTATTCTTGCCTGGAAAATCCTATGGACAGAGGAGCCTGGTGGGCTACAGTCCATGCAATCACAAAGAGTTGGACACGACTGAGCGACTAACACTACTACTACTAACAGATTTTTAAATTTCATGTACACATTGTAGTTTACACCAATGAATGTAATAGCCATCAATGATTGTGACAATTTAGCTTTTTAAAATTTTGCAAAATATTAAGCCATCCTATGTAGATTTCTTTTTTGAAAGTAAGTTGATATATAAAATTGACCTAAACCAGCCCAATATACTGTACTTAAGTTCAATTATTTCACTTAATGCAATATAATCACCAACATAATTTTGATGTTGTTGTTCAGCCACTAAGTAATGTCCAACTGTTTTACGATACAACATAACCACCAATAATTGATGCAAAACTTCAGGCCAATGTTTAATTTTCAATAGCTACATGGTTTTATAAAAAAAATCTACTTACTAACAATATAAAGATGACTCATAATACAAAAGGTTTTATTTCATGAACATATATTTTCTAAAAAGGGTTCATTATTTTCCCAAATTAACACCATTCATTTCCACTGCAAATACCCTGCTCAGAAATATATCCACACAAAAGAATATACTAAAGAAGTATAATTAAGCACCTTTGAAATCTATTTACTCTGGAAATCACTAAGATCAATAACCACATTTTGAATACTTTTAACCAAATCCATCTACTGCAAGGAAAAAAAAAAAGAGGCAATGAAAAGGGTACTCAGGAAAACTTGAAATATTAGAAGTATTAGAAAATGTAGCTATATTACAAGGAAATGAAACTACATAATTCCTCTAATGAACAGAAGTATTAGATCAAAATAGTGCAAATTAGATAGATTAAAACTATAATCCATGAATTGTACAATTTTAAACTCTGCAGTAGATTTGACTGATTTAAAGAATTTTAAATTGTATGATAAAATCTTATTGTAAATTAGTCAAAACACAAAATAAATTTTTAAAAACTTCTAAAGTATACATACTTTAAGGATTTGTTGTTCAGTCACTAAGTCGTGTCTGACTCTGCAACCCTATGGACTGCAGCATGCAAGGCTTCCCTGTCCTTCACTATCTCCCGGAGTTTGCTCAAACTCATGTCCATTGAATTGGTGATGCCATCCAACCAACTCATCTTCTGTTGACCCCTTCTCCTCTTTCTTTCAATTGTTCCCAGCATCAGTGTCTTTTCCAGTGAGTTGAAACTTTGTGCCAGGTGGCCAAAACACTGGAGCTTCAGCTTCAGCATTAGTCCTTCCAATGAATATTCAGCATGGATTTTCTTTAGGATTGACTGGTTTGATCTCCTCGCAGTTCAACGGACTCTCAAGAGTCTTCTCCAACACCAGTTTGAAAGCATCAATTCTTCAACGCTCAGCCTTCCTTATGATCCAACTCTCACACCTTTACATGACTACTGGAAAAACCATAGCTTTGACTAGACGGACTTTTCTTGGCAAAGTGATGTCTCTGCTTTTTAATACACTATCTAGGTTTTGTCATAGTTTTTCTTCCAAGGAGCAAGCGTCTTTTAATTTCATGACTATAGTCATCATGTGCAGTGATTTTGAAGCCCAAGAAAACAAAGTCTGTCACTGTTTCCATTGTTTCCCATCTATTTGCCATGAAGTGATGGGACTGGATGCCAAGATCTTTGTTTTCTGAATGTTAAGTTTTAAGCTAGCTTTTTCCACTCTCCTCTTTCACCTTCATCAAGAAGCTCCTTAGTTCCTCTTCACTTTCTGCCATTAGGGTGGTGTTATCTGCATATCTGAGGTTTTGATATTTCTCCTGGCAATCTTGATTCCAGATTGTGCTTCATCCAGCCCAGCATTTCGCATGATGTACTCTGCATAGAAGTTAAATAAGCAGGGTGACAATATACAGCCTTGATGTATAGGGCTTCCCTGGTGGCTCAGACAGCAAAAAATCTGCCTGCAGCACAGGAGACCCAGGTTCAATCCCTGGGTCAGGAAGATTCTCTGAAGAAGTAAATGGCAACCCACTCCAGTACTCTTGCCTGGAAAATCCCATGGGTGGAGGAGCCTGGCAGGATACAGTCCATGGGGTTGCAAAGAGTCGGACACAACTGAGCCACTTCACTTTCCCAATTATGAACCAGTCTGCTGTTCCATGTCCGGTTCTAACTGTTGCTTCTTGATCTGCATAAGAGGTTTCTCAGGAGGCAGGTAAGGTGGTCTGGTATTTCTATCTCTTTAAGAATTTTCCACAGTTTGTTGTGATCCACACAATCAAGGGCTTTAGGATAGTCAATGAAGCAGAAGGAGATGTTTTTCTGGAACTTTCTTGCTTTTTCTATGATCCAACAGATGTTGGAAATTTGATCTCTGGTTCCTCTGCCTTTTCTAATTCCAGCTTATACACATGGAAGTTCTCAGTTCATGCACTGTAGAAGCCTAGCTTGAAGGATTGTGAGCGTTACCATGCTAGCATGTGAAATGAGTGCAATTGTGCAGTAGCTTGAACATTCTTTGACATTGCCTTTCTTTGAGATTGGAAGGAAAACTGACCTTTTCCAGTCCTGTGGCCACTACTGAGTTTTCCAAATTTGCTGGCATACTGAATGCATCACTTTAACAGCATCAACTTTCAGGATTTGAAATAGCTCAGCTGGAATTCCATCACCTCCACTAGCTTTCTTTGTAATGATGCTTCCTAAGGCCCACTTGACTTTGCACTGCAGGATATATGGCTCTACGTGAGTGATCACACCATCGTAGTTATCCAAAGTCATTAAAATCTTTTTTGTGTAGTTCTTCTGTGTATTCTTTTCACCTCTTCTTAATATCCTCTGCTTCTGTTAGGTCTATACCATTTCTGTCCTTTATTGTGCCCATCTTTGCATGAAATGTTTCCTTAGTATCTCTAATTTTCTTGAAGAGATCTCTAGTCTTTCCCATTCTATTGCTTTCTCTATTTCTTTGCACTGTTCACTTAAGAAGGCTTTCTTATCTCTACCTGATATTCTTTGGAACTCTGCCTTCAGATGGGTGTATCTTTCCTTTTCTCCTTTGCTTTTTGCTTCTCTTGTTTTCTTAGCTATTTGTAAGGCCTCCTCAGACAACCATTTGCCATTTTGCATTTCTTTTTCTTGGAGATGGTTTTGATCACCACTTCCTGTACAATATTATGAACCTCCATCCAAAGTTTCTTCAGGCACTCTATCAGGTCATACCCATTAGAAAGTATTAGCTGTTCAGTGGCAAGCGATTCTTGCAACCCCATGAACTGTAGCCTGCCAGGTTTCAAAGTCCACTGAATTCACCAGGCAAGAATACCAGAGTGGGTTGCCATTTCCTTCTCCAGGGGATCCCAACCCAAGGATCAAACCTAAAGTTACCAGGGAAGCCCTCATACTCATGAGGATAGTTACAAAAATAATAATAAGTATTGGTAGAATATGGAGAAATAAGAACCCTTGTGCACTGCTAGTAAGAATGTAAAATGCAGTTGCTGTGGAAAACAGCATGGCAGTTTCTAAAAAAAAATTAAACTCAGAATTAACATATGGTCCAGCAATTCCACTTATGGGTACATCCCCAAAATAATTGAAAACAGAGACTCAAATAGATACTTGTACACAAATATTCATAGCAGCATTATTAGCAACGATCAAAAAGCAAAAACTGTCAAATATTAATAATCATATTTTAGTTGACCATGTATCATAATACTAGGAAGTATACATGTAGAAATAACTAATATGCAATGATTAGTAAACAAATGGCAATTTTATTTTGCTATTGTACTTATTTTTGAGAAACTTAGAAATTTAATTTGCTCCATGAACCTGCCTTGCTATCTACTCATTTCTTTTATTAACTGACCTGTACATTTCCAAGTTTCTTAAGTGTCAATCTAAATTCTGAGTTCAAAGGATAAACCATGAGGGCTGTGATGTTATCAGTTATTATTAGAGTGTACAGATGATCAATTTTATTTAGCTTTTTGTATAAATTTCCTGAAAGAAAATGAGGTATCCTGGAAATGGATATTAAGAGATATTATTTCTAACTCTGATTTTACTACTTACTATTGTGTCTATGAACAAATCATTTAACCCCTCTGCATCTCAATTTCATTTTTGTATATTTGTAACATGAAGCTGGTTGCTCTATTTTCTTTCCAATGATGAGTCTGTGCTATTCTAATAAGTGGATCAGATCATAGTTTTAGTTTGTTTTAAAAGGCAATCTTTTTGCCTGAAAAATCCCAAGGACAGAGGAGCCTGGTGGGCAACAAAGGATCGCAGAGTCAGACATGACTGAGCACCTAAACAAGCTTATAGAGAAAATTTAAACTGTCTTCATCATACTGTACTCACCTGACAGAAGCAAGAAAGAACTAATTATTAACAGGGAAAATAAACACCAGAGGTCAAGAGATCATTTTAATATTCTGGGAAAATATGCAGAGTAAAAGGAAAGGCAAAGATCTACAAAAGATTTGGTTAAATTCAGTGGAAACAACAGAGAATATAATTTATAATATATTCACAAATGAGTTATTTAATTCTAGTTTAAATTTATTCCAATAATGTCTAATCTTCACCTAAGCAATTAATATTATCTTAAAATGTTCAGCTGATCAAGTGAAAATTATAATACCTTGCTAGTAGATATCTTATGCTTTTCTGAGCCAGGTAGAACTCATAGCAGGAACTAACAGCTGTTGTGCCTGGGGGAACAACCCAAGCTAAAACCTTAAACTAATTCTTTGAGAGTCATCCAACAGACTAAGGAAAGATCTGTGTAAGAGGGATAAGAGTAATTATGCTCACATACCAGACTTTGGAATGGAACTGAAGAGTATAAGGAGGAGAATGCGGGCAAGGGTAATTTTGGAAGGTAGTAACAAAGAATCTGAAGGGCATAATAGAAATCATAAAGGAGAAAGAAATACGTTTAAGTTTATACCAACAGGGTATCAAAATAAATATATATGAGTTTAACAAAGGGAATAAGAAATTTAGATGTTGTGGTGATGACAGTAATAATATTACAAAACACAACAAATATATGAAAAGTTCATATTTATGAAGGCCAAATCATTGAGCTATACTGGTCATTAAGCAATAACTTTACTGGTTTGGAATGCCTTAAAGAAAGGAATTGAACACACACATACTTTTGGCATATCTTGTAAATAATGGAAGCTAGTTTACCGTAAAGATGTCAGTTATTAATCTACAAATTAAATATAATAATTATGAAACCTCTAACAGAATTTTTATAAAGTTAGATGATTCTCATTAGGGAAAAGTAACTCACAAAAACAGCCAAGAAAATTTTGAAAAACAATCAGAGGCATATTTTGGAGATGTTGCAGGTTCACTTTCAAACTACTGCAATAAAGGAAATATAGCTATAAAGAAAGTCACAAATGTTTTGGTTTGCTGGAGCATATAATAGTTATATTTGTACTATACTATAGTCTATTAAGTGTGCAATAGCATTGTATCTTTTTTTAAAAAATGTTAATTTTAAAATACTTTATTGCTAAAAAATGCAAAGCATCAACTGAGACTTCAACAAGCCACAATCTTTCTGAAATAGTAAATCAAGGATCAGTGATCACTGTCTTAAAAAAAGGTGGTAATAATAATGAAAGAGTTTGAAGTAAAATGAGAATTCCCAAAATGTGACAGACAGAAGTGACCAAATGCTGTTGGGAAATGGTGCTGACAGACTTGCTCAATGCAGGGCTTCCACAAACCTTCAATTACTGTATCTGCGAAGCACACTAAAATAAGGTATGCCTGTATAAAGCATGATTTGCCTTACCAATTAATATGTTATAGCAATTAAAATATCATGGTGTTAGCACAGGCACAGACATATAGATCAAATAAATAGTTCAAAGTACAGAAACAAATTACTTAGATCTGTAAATTTATTATATGATAAAAGTGCAATTTCAATTCTGTGGTGAAAAGCTAGAATATTCAGTAAATGATACTGAGACAACTAGCTATTCTTCCATGGAAGAAAAATATTTAAATCCTCTTATAAAATAGTTACATCATATACCAAGGAATTCCAGATAGAGTAATACATATACACACTGTATTGTTTGTATAAATTACTGGGATAAAACATAATAGTTTTTAAAATCAAAATACAATATCCACTGGACTTTCTTGGTGGTTAAGAATCCACCTGCCAATGCAAAAGACATGGATTCAATCCCTGGTCCAGGAAGGTCCCACATGCCACAGAGCAACTAAGCTTGTGCACAATTACTAAGCCTGTGCTCTAGAGCCTGTGAACTGCAACTGCTGAGCTCACACACCTAGAGCCTGTGTTCCACAATAAGAGAAGCCATTGCAATGAGACCGTGCACTACAATGAAGAGTAGACCTCATTTGCCCAACTAAAGAAAGCCCATGTGCAGCAAAGACCCAGCACAGACAAAAACAATTAATTTTTAAAAAAGGCTATCTGTGAACTGTAGACTATCCACAAAGCAAAATAACTTCTGAACAATAGAAGGCACTGCAGACTAAATTAAAGGAAAAATCAGAGATAATAAGTATGGTACACAGAGTAGATAAAAGACTAATACCTAGAATATATAAAGGACTCAGGAATCAAGAAAAAAATCACCCTCAAAATTGGAGGACTAAAGCAGGGTATGAACACAGTAGACATTAATGCCAACTATGTTGCTAATCACCTTAACAACTCATTGACCAGAGACATATTAATACGTCTTTTGTTACCCCTATATTACTAACCAGAGATGTTTCCATATTCACTTACATAATAAATCACCAGCCACAGGCATTAGTTTCTGCAATAATGCCCCAGTCAACGTGTTAAATGAGAAAAGACTACACCAATGGGAAGAGAAAATGTGTCAAGTGATGGAAACAAAAACCCAGGACCCAGTGATGTTTCCTGAAAGAACCCCATTTTAAATACAGACACAGACATTAAAAGTAAAAAGATGAACAACAACAAAAAAGTAAAGAGATGGAGAAAGACACACCATGCTTACGGAAATTAAATGTCACTTCTGTAGCTATATTAATCTCTAAGCAAATCTCAGCAAAAAGAACATTATCACAAACAAAGAAGGGCATTACATCATCATAAAGGAGTCGATTCTCCAAGAAAACATTAACAGTTCTAAAGTATATGCCACCTTTAGAGCATGTCAAAATATGTGAGGAAGAAAACTAAAAGAACTGCGAGGAGAAACAAAGAAATCCATTAGTATAGCTGGAGACTTCACTACTCTTTTAATAGTAATTTGACAGAGCCACTAGGCAGAATATCAGTAAGGATAGAGTTGAACTGAAGAGCCCATTCAATCAACTGAATTTAAGACATTTATGGAATGCTTGCTTCATCCAACAACAGCAGAATATACATTAATATATATACATGAAATATACATGGAACAGTCACAAAGATAAACCACCTTCTGGGCCATAATATACATTAACAAATTAAAAAAAAATAAAAAAACACACCATGTATATGCTCAGTCAACAATGGAATTAAACTAGAAATAAGCAACAGAAAACCAGAAAATCCCTAATTACAGTTGACTCTCTAACGACATGCATTTGAGCTGCATAGGTCCACTTACACATAGATTTTTTTTAAGTACATTCATGTACTATAAATGCGTTTTCTCTTCCTTATGATTTCCTCAACATTTTCTTTTCTCTAGCTTACTTTATTGTAAGAATATAGTATATAATATATACAACATACAAAATAATTTAATCAACTATTCATGTCATCAGTAAGGCTTTTGGCCAATAGTATGCTATTTGTAAGATATCAGGTTTGGAGGGAGTCAAAATTATACATAAATTTTCAAAGTCACAGGGAAGCACCCCTAACCCCCATGATACTTAAGAGGTATTTGTATTTGGAGACTAAACAACATACTTCTAAATAACTTATGTGTCAAAAGAGGAATTCTCAAGAGAAATTTTAAAATATTTTGAACAAAATGAAAATATATTTCAAAATTTTGTGGGATACACCAAATGCAGTGTTTAGAAATTTATAACACTGAATGTATATATTAGAAAAAAAAAAGGAATATTCAACCACCTGTTTCCACTATAAGAAACTATAGAAGAGAGCAATCAATATAACCTCAAGCATTTCCACTGGGGCTTTGCTCTATATTCTGGGTTTGGGCCACAGGCTGTTCCCACAGCAACAGGAACCTAAACAACAGCCTCTGTCACAAAGCACACATTTCTGTCAGATTCTCCACTCGGGCCCTCAAAGACCTGCTACGGTGTGGACTGGACCAAAGCCCCTTCATGTCTGAAGAAGCTTCTCACCCAAATGATTGGCTGTTCCTCCCAATCGTCACTCTGAACTTGTGGACATGAAACACCTTGAAACAGTCCCTGCAGAAGGCTTCTCCTCTTGTATCCCGAGGGCAGGTAGCCATCACAACGCTAAGACCTAGGTACACCCAACTGCCTGCAGGCCTGAGTGCTGGACACCTCATACCAAACAACCAGCAAGACAGTAACACAGCCCCCCTCATCAAAAGAAAGGATGCCTATAGCCATACTAAGCTCACAGACACCTCAAACCATACCACCTGACACCGTCCTTCCCATAAGAGGATAAACACTCAGCATCACCCACCAGAGTATAGATTACTATCCCTCCCACCAGGAAGGGTGTACAATCCCCTGGACCAACCTCACCAACCAAGGGGCAAACAACAGAAGTGGAAAGGAGCCTGCAGTGGATAGAAAGGAGATCATAAACAAACTAAGTTAAACAAAATGATACAAAAGAGAAATATGCTGCAGAGGAAGAAGCAAGGTAAAAACCCACAAGATCACATAAATGAAGAGAAAATAGGCAATCTACTTGAAAATAATTCACAGTAATGACAGTAAAGATGACTCAAAGACTCAGAATGGAGGCATAGACCGAGAAGATATAAGAAATGTTTAACAAAGACCTAGCAGAACTAAAAAACAATCAGTGATAAACACAACTAAAGTGGCAAACACACTAGATGGAATCAATAACAGAATAACTGAGGAAGAAGAACAGATAAGTGAGTTAGAAGATAAAATGGTGAAAATAACTGCTGTGGAGCAGAATAAAGAACAAAAAGAAATGAGGACAGTCTCAGAAACTTTTAGGACAGCATTAAATGTACCAATGGAAACAGTGACAGACTTTATTTTCTTGGGCTCCTAAATCACTGCAGACAGTGACTGCAGCCGTGAAATTAAAAGATGCTTGCTCCTTGGAAGAAAAGCTCTGATAAACCTAGACAGCATATTAAAAAGCAGAGACATTACTTTGCCACCAAAGGTCCGTTTAGTCAAACTATGGTTTTTCCAGTAGTCATGTATGGATGTGAGAGTTGGACTATAAAGAAAGCTGAGCGTCAAAGAACTGATGCTTTTGAACTGGTTTTAAAGAAGACTCTTGAGAGTCCCTTGGACTGTAAGGAGATCCAATCAGTCCATCCTAAAGGAAATTAGTCCTGAATATTCAGTGGAAGGACTGACGCTGAAGCTGAAACTCCAATACTTTAGCCACCTGATGCGAAGAACTGACTCACTGAAAAAGACCCGATGACAGGAAAGACTGAAGGTAGGAGGAGAAGGGGACGACAGAGGATGAGATGGTTGCATCACTGACTTGATGGACATGAGTTTGAGCAAGCTTCAGAGTTGGTGATGGACAGGGAAGCCTGGCATGCTGCAGCCCGTGGGGTTGCAAAGAGTTGGACACGACTGAGAAACTGAACTGGACTGACTGAAATGTACCAACAGTCAAACTATATGGGTCCCACGAGAAGAAAAAGGGTTTGAAAAAATATTTGAAGACATTACAGTTGAAAACTTCCTAACATGTTACCAGCAGTCATGTACGAATGTGACAGTTGGACAATAAAGAAGGCTGAGTGCCAAAGAACTGATGTTTTCAAACTGTGGTGCTGGAGAAGACTCTTGAGAGTCCCTTGGAATGCAAGGAGATCAAACCTGTCAATCTTAAAGGAAATCAACCTTGAACATTCACTGAAACAACTGATGCTGAAGCTCCAATACTTAGGCCACCAGATATGAAGAGCTGACTCACTGGAAAAGACCCTGATGCTGGGAAAGATTGAGGGCAGGAGGAGAAGGGGGCAACAGAAGATGAGATGGTTGGATGGCATCCATGACTCAATGGACATGAGTCTGAGCAAACTCAGGGAGATGGTGAAGGACAGGAAGCCTGGCATGCTGTAGTTGAAGAAGCTGGAAAGAGTCAGACATGACTTAGTGATGAATAACAAGAGTATAGGAAAGGAAATCGCTCACCCAAGTCCAGGAAGCACAGAGAGTCCCATACAGGGTAAACCCAAGAAGAAATGCACCACGTCACATATCTGTCCAAGTAGCAAAAATTAAATTCAAAGAAAAAATATTAAAAGCAGAAAGAGAAAACAACAAACAACATACAAGGGAATTCCCATAAATATATTGGCTGATTTTTCAGCAGAAACTCTGCAGGCCAGAGGCAGTGGCAGGATATATTTAAAGTGATGAAAGGGAAAAACCAACAACCAAGATAACTCTACCCAGCAAGGATCTCAATCAAATTCAACTGAGAAATCAAAAGTTTTACAGACAAGCAAAAGCTAAGAGAATTCAGCACTATCAAACTAGCTCTACAAAAAACACTACAAGAACTTATCTAGGTGAGAAACATGAGAAGAAAAACATAAAAAAGAAAAAAACATACAAAAAGAAACCCAAACAAAATTAAGAAAATGGTAACACAGATTATCAAAAATTACCTTAAATGGAAATGCATTAAGTGTTCCAACCAAATGACACTGACTGGCTGAATGGATACAAAAATAAGGCTTGTACAGATGCTTTCTACAGGAGACCCACTTCAGGTCTAAGAAGACACATAGACTGAAAGTGAGGGGATGAAAAATATGTTCTATGCAAACAGAAATCAAAAGAAAGCTGGAGTAGAAATACTCATATCAGACAAAAAAGACTTTAAAATAAAGACTATTACAAGAGACAGTGAAGGATACTACATAATGATCTAAGGATCATTTCAAGAAGATATTAATCGTAAATATTTATGTGCCCAACACGGGAGCACTTCAGTGTATAAGGCAAATGCTAACAGCCATAAAACGGAGAATCAGCAATAACACAACAATAGTAGGGTACTCTAACACTACTCTTGTACCAATAGATAGATTATCCAGACAGAAAAGTGATAAGGAAACACAGCCCTTAAATGACACATTAAACTAAACAGACTTAACATTTATAGGTCATTCCAGCCAAGAAAAGCAAAATACACTTTTTCTCAAGTGTACACATAACATTCTCTATGATAGATCACATTTTGGGTCATAAAGCAAGCCATCGTAAATTTATGAAAACTGAAATCTTATCAAGCATCTTTTGCAACCACAATGCTATGAGGTTAGAAATCAATTACAGAAAAAAAGAAAACTGTAAAAAACACAAACATGAAGGCTAAAAAATACGTTACTACATAACAAAGACATCACAGTGAAGAAATCAAAGAAAAAATTTAAAAAATACTTAGAAACAGATGACAATGAAAACACAACAACCCGAAACCTCTGAGACACAGCAAAAGCAAATCTCAGAGGGAAATTTATAGCAATACAATTCTACCTCGAGAAGCAAGAAAAATCTCAAATAAACAACCTAACTTTTCATCTAGAGCAACTAGAGAAAGAAAAACAAATAAAACCAAAGTTAGTTAAAGGAAAGAAATCATATAGATTAGAGGAGAAATAAATGAAATAGAAATGAAGAAAACAATAGCAAAGATCAGTGAAACTAAAAATGGGTTGTTTGAGAAGATAAACCAGATAAAGTGAAGTGAAAGTTGCTCAGTCATGTCTGACTCTTTGTGACCCATGGACTATAGCACACCAGGCTTCTCTCCATGGAATTCTCCAGGCCAGAATACTGGAGTGGGTAGCTGCTCCCATCTTCAGGGGATCTTTGGAACCCAGGGATCAAACCCAGGTCTCCATGTTGCAAGCGGATTCTTTACCATCTGAGTCACCAGTTAAACGTTTAGCTTCCATCAAGGAAAAAAGGTAGAGGATTCAAATCAATAAAATTAGAAATGGAAAAGGATAAATTACAATGGACAATGCAGAAACCAAAGGATCATAATAGACTATCACAAGCAATTATATGCCAATGAAATGGACAATCTGGCAAAAATAGACAAATTCTTAAAAAAGTATAACCTTCTAAGACTGAACCATGGAGAAGTATAAAATATGAACAGAGCAATGACCAGTAATGAAACTGAAACTCTGGCTTTAATAAGTCTTCCAAAAAAACAAAAATCCAGGACCAGGTGGCTTCACAGGTGAATTCTATCCAACATTTAAGTAAGAGCTAAACTTTTCAATTTTATCCAAAAAAATTAGAGGGAGGAATACTCGTAAGCTCATTCTATGAAGTCACCATTACTCTGATACCAAAACCAAACAAAAGTATCACAAAAAAAGAAAACTACAGGACAATATCACCAATGAACATAGATGCAGAAAGTCATCAACACACAAAACACCAGCAAACTGAATCCAACAATACGTTAAAAGGGGATTCCTTGGTGGCTCAAACAGCCAAAGCAATCTTAAAAAAGAAAAACGGAGCTGGAGGAATCAGGCTTTCTGTCTTCAGACTATACTAAAAACCTACAGTCATCAAAACACTACAGTACTGGAACAAAAAAAGAAATATAGATCAATGCAACAATGGAAAGCCCAGTGATATACCCATGCACCTATGAACTCCTAATCTATGACAAAGGAGGCAAAAATATAGAGTGCAGACATTTTTTTCCAATATGTGGTGCTAGAAAAACTCTTTAAGGATGAAATTAGAACACCCCCTAATGCCACAAACAAAAAAACCCCCAAACCTCAAAATGCATTAAAGACCTAAATGTAAAGCTAGACATTATAAAACTGTCAGACAAAAACATAGGCAGAACACTCTGACATAAATCTCAGCAAGATCTTTTTTGACTCACCTCCGAGAGTAATGAAAATAAAACTAAAATTAAACCACTGAAACCTACTTACATTCAAAAGCTTTTGCACACTAAAGGAAACCATAAACCAGGTGAAAAGACAACCCTGAGAATGTGAAAGAAAAGTATTTGCAAATGAAGCAACTAGCATAAGGATTAATCTCCAAAATAGATAAAAGCTCATGTAGCTCAATATCAAAAAAACAACCCAATCAACAAATGGCAGAAGACCTAAATAGGCAGAAGACCTAAATAGACATTTCTCTAAAGAATACATGTAGAGGGACAACAAACACATGAAAAGATGCTCAATATCAATAATTATTAGAGAAATAACTTACACCAATAAGAATGACCATCAAAAAGTCTAGAAGCAATGAGTTCTGGAGAGGGTGTGGAGAAAAGGGAACACTGTTGGTGGGAATGTAAATTGATACACCCACCATATAACCAGCAAAACATACAGTATCATTTACATTATCACCAAAAAATAAATAATATTTAGGAGTAAGTCTAAGAAAGCATCTATATGAAGAATACTAGAAAACTCTGATGAAAGAAATCACAAACATCTAATAAAATGAAGGGGCTATTCCAAGTTCACCCATGCTCTTCCTGACTTAATATTGTTAAGGTGCCAGCCCTCCCCAAGTTACTCTATAGACCATCACATCCAAATCAAGATTCCAAAAAGTTATTTTGTGGGTATCAGCAAACTGATTCCAAATTCAAATAGAAGGACAAAAGATCCAAAATAGCATGATACTATGAAAGAAGGGCTTCCCTGGCAGCTCAGAGGTTAAAGCGTCTACCTGCAATGCAGGAGACATGGGTTCGATCCCTGGGTCAGGAAGATCCCCTGGAGAAGAAATGGCAACCCACTCCAGTATTCTTGCCTGGAGAATCCCATGGAGGAAGGAGCCTGGTAGGCTACAGTCTATGGGGTCGCAAAGAGTCGGACATGACTGAGCGACTTCACTTTCACTTTCATGAAAGAATAACAAAATCAGAGGACTAACACTGACTTCAGACTCACTACACATCAGTAATTAAGACAATGTAGCACTGACAAAAGAATAGACAAATAGATCAATGACATACAATTGATAGCCAAGAAACATACTACTCAAATAGAGTCAACTGATCTTTGGGAAAGAAGCAAAGGCAAGTGAAAAAAGATAATCTATTTAATATGAGGAACTAGAACATAGCTCCTGCAAAAGAATGAATCTACATCTAACCTTACACCTTTTACAAAAATTAATTCAAAAAACAGATCATAGCTCTGAATGTAAGAAACAAAACTATCAAACTTCTAGAACATAATGTAAAAGTCTAGGTGACTTTCGGTTGGTGCTGTTTTTAGACACCATAATGAAAGCACACATTAAAGAAAAAACTAGATGAGTTTGACTTTACCAAAATTAAAAGCTTTTGCTTTGTGAAAAACACTTTAAGAGAATGAAAAGCACAGAGTAGGAGAAAATATTTGCAAAACACATATCTGATAAAGAACTTTTATTTACAATATAAAAAGCCTTAAAATTCCAACAGTAAGAAAAAAACCCAATTAAAAAATGGGCAAAAGGGGACTTTTGTAGTGGTCCAGTGGTTAAGAATCTGACTGCCAATGCAGAGGACATGGGTTCAATCCCTGCTCCAGGAAGATCCTATATGACACAGGGCAACTAAGCCCATGAGCCACAGCTCCTGAAGCCCATATGCCCTAGAGCCCATGCTCCACAACAAGAGAAGCCGCCACAATGAGAAAGCCACATATCACAACTAGACAGCAGCCCCTGTTTGGGGCAACTAGAGAAAGTTCATGCAGAAACGAAGACCTAGTGCAGTCAAAAAAAAAAAAATAAATTTTTTTTTTTAAGTGGACAAAAGATCTGAACAGACACCTCACCAAAGAAGATATATGAAAGGTGTTTCAACATCATGTCATTTGGGAATTGAAAAATTAAGGTAACAATGAGATGCTACTACATACATGAATTAGAATGGGCTTCCCTGGTGGCTCAAATGGTAAAGAATCTGCCTGCAAGGCAGGAGACCCAGGTTCAATTCCTGGGTTGGGAAGAAGGGAATGGCTCCCCTTCCTGTATTATTGTTTGGAGAGTTCCATGGACAGAGGAGCCTGGTGGGTTACAGTCCATGGGGTCACAAAAAGACACAACTGAGTAACTAACACTTCCACTTCACTTATTAGAAAGACTAAAATCCAAAAAAACTGACAACACCAAATACTGTTGAGCATGTGGAGCAAGAAGTCTCATTCACAGTGGTAGAAATGCAAAATGGTATAATAACTTTAAAAGATAGTCTGGCAGATCTGTACAAAGCTAAACAAAGTCTCAACATACAATCAGCAACTGTGCTACTAGGGTTTACCTAAATGAACTGAAATTATATGTCCACACAAAATCTGCACAATAATGTTTATCACAGCTTTACTCATAATTGCCCAAAATCGGAAGCAACCAAATGTCCTTAAATAAGTAAACTGGTAAACTGTGGTGGAGCCACACAATGGAATGTAATTTAGTGGGGAAAAAAAAGAAATGGGCTGGAGAAAACATTTACAAATCACTTATATGACCACCTTTATGCAGAACATAAAGAAAACTACTTAAACTCAACAACAAAACCACCACCAACTCAATCCGAAAATGAACAGAAGACTTAAATAGACATTTCTCCAAAGGAGGTATACAAATAGCCAATAAGCACATGAAAAGATCTTCAACATAACTAGTTATTAGAAAATGCAAATTAAAACCAAAAGATACTGTATCATACTCATTAGGATGACAAAGCAGAGGAAGGGAAGGAGCAAGGGTTGGCAAGGATACAGAGAAACTGGAACCACTGGTTAGAATGTAAAATGGTGCAGGTGTTATGGAAAACAGTATGACAATTCCTCAAAAAATTTAAAACAGAATTACCAGATCATCCAACAATTATACTTTGGATATTTATCCAAAATAACTGAAAGCAGGTACACAACTTGGTATTTGTTCACCAAATGTTAATAGAAGCATTACTGACAGTAGCCAACAAAGGAAAAAAAAAAAAAAATCAGGTGTCCATTGGTGGATAAGCGGATTAAAAGTAATGCGGTATGTATGTACAAAAAAATTTTTATTCAGCCTTGAAAAGCAAGAAAGTTCTAACATATGCTACAACAGGATTATGAAACCTGAAGAAATGCTAAGTGAAATAAGTCAGAGAAGGACAAATGGTGCATGGTTCCATTCATACAAATTATCCAAGTAGTCAAATGCACAGACAGAAAATAGAATGGTGAGTGCCAGGGGCTAGTGGGAGGAATGATCAAGAGTTATTATTCAATGGGTACAAAGTTTCAGTTCTGTAAGATGAAAAACAGTTCTAGAGCTTTATGATGGTGATGGTTTCACAACAATATGAAAGTACTTAATGTCACTGCTGCTGCTAAGGTGCTAAGGTGCTTCAGTCATGTCCGACTCTTTGTGACCCCGTGGACTGTAGCCCACCAGGCTCCTCTGTCCATGGCATTTTCCAGATGAGAATACTGGAGTGGGCTGCCACACGCTCCTCCAGGTAACACCACCAAACTACACTGTAAAATGGTTCAAATGGTAAATTTTGTTATATACATTTTAATAATTAAAAAACTATATATGCCTTGTGAAGAAACTGCTAGACCCTGGTTTATGCTACCAATAAAGAGAAACACAGAGAAAGTGTGTCAACACCAAAGATTCATAGCTCTGCCTAGAGAAAGCAAGCCTCTTCGTGTATGTATGCCAAAGTACATGTAACAATTACTTGTGTCTTCACAAATGCTTAGAAGACCAAATTGAAGCCGCTGAACTTTAGTGTCAATATTGATACTGTCTCACATAATGTATTTTCCAAAATTAAAGTTTTTAAAAACTTCTAGCCTGGGTCTACAGAATACAAATTAAGTAATATTCTGGTGCCATACTTAATTACAATAACCATCTTTGTGATTTTTCAGCCCATTGCACTGGCACCACTATTCAACATGTTTTCCATTAAAATAGTTGGTAGTTTAGAATTATTTCATTAATAATGTTACAAATAAGCAAATAATAGCAAATGTTTTAAAATATATTTATGAAAATTTAATGGACAAAATACAAGGAAAAGCAAGCCCAGATGAACTCCCTGACTCCTCCACCAAAGTAAGTAAACTACTGAACATTTTCATTTATTTACCTAGCTCATCTTTTAGCATCAAGATCCTTAATTTAATCACAGTAATATTACTTCAAAGGTACTTAGTATCCTTTGAGGGGGAAAAAAATGGATTCTAAGAATCAACCATGCATAATTCTCTATGTTCCTCTAAAGACTGTGTTAGCTATCATGGCAGTGCACCAAAATTCCAGTTCTCCATCCAAACACATGGTGAGAGCACACTTCACAGCCGTCTCTGAACTTGGTGTGGGCATGTGACTTACTGCAGCCATCAGACTGAAAGGGGCAGTATCCCGCAGAAGCTTTAAAAATCGGTGTGTTATTACCTATCTCTTTTCTGTCAGAATGATGGTGAGTTTGGGTCCCCAAGTGAGGACAAATGGAGGAACAGAGTTCCCAGCTGTCCCACTAGGGACATGCACCATGAATAAGAAACCAATCTTTATCATTATAAGCCACAGAAATGTTAGGGTTTAGGATACTGACAGCTTGATAAGTCAAGTAATTTCCTAAGGAATGCCATATGAGAACTTAAATTATAGAGTGTCTTCTTACATTGCCTGTTTGAGGTTAGAAATGTTATAGAAGAAGACTTTACTATTTTCAACTGAATCAAGATGTCACTTTAAAAACTACATTTTTGGTGTTTCAGGGCAGCATGATTTATTTTCTTGTGCCTCCAAAGCTCAGAAGGGGTCAAAAAAAAATCATTATATGATTTGCTTCACACCAGCTTTAATGCTGTTTAATCATGAAGAGTTCACCTTATTTTAAAAAAGGCTATGTATTTTATCAATAACCTCAGGTATGCAGATGACACCACTCTAATGGCAGAAAGCGAAGAGGAACTAAAGTCTCTTGATGAAGGTAAAAGAGGAGAGTGAAAAAGCTGGCTTAAAACTCAACATTCAAAAAATGAAGATCATGGCATCCAGTCCTTAACTGTGTGGATCACAAAACTATAAAAAATTCTTAGAGATGGGAATACCAGACCACCTTACCTGCCTCCTGAGAAACCTGAATGCAGGTCAAGAAACAACAGTTCAAACCAGACACGAAACAAGAGACTGGTTCAAAATTGGAAAAGGAGTACGTCAAGGCTGTATGTCACCCTACTTATTTAACTTATATGCAGAGTACATCATGAGAAATGCTAGGCTGGATAAAGCTCTAGCTGGAATCAAGACTGCTGGGAGAAATATCAATAACCTCAGATATGCAGATAACACCACCCTTATGGCAGAAAGTGAAGAGGAACTTAAACAGCCTCTTGATGACGGTAAACAAGAGAGTGAAAAAGATGGCTTAAAGCTCAACATGCCAAAAACAGATCATGGCATCTGGTTCCATCACTTCATGACAAAGAGATGGGGAAACAATGGAAACTGACAGACTTTATTTTCTTGGGCTCCAAAATCACTACAGATGGTGACTGCAGCCATGAAATTAAAAGACTTGGTTCCTTGGAAGAAAAGCTATGACAAACCTAGACCATGTATTAAAAAGCAGAGACTTTACTTTGCTGACAAAGGTCTATCTAGTCAAAGCTACAGTTTTTCCAGTAGTCATGTAGGGATGTGAGAGTTGGACCATAAAGAAGGCTGAGCACTGAAGTAGTAATGGTTTTGAACTGTGGTGTTGGAGAAGACTCTTGAGAGTCCCTTGGACTGCAAGGGGATCAAACCAGTCAATCCTAAAGGAAATCAACCCTGAATACTCATTGGAAGGACTGATGCTGAAGCTCCAATACTTTGGCCACCTGATGTGAAGAACTAACTCATTAGAAAAGACCCTGATGCTGGGAAAGATTGAAGGCAGGAGAAAAAGGAGATGACAGAGGATGAGATGGTTGGATGGCATCATCAACTCAATGGACATGAGTTTAAGCAAACTTTGGGAGATGGTGAAGGACAGGGAAGCCTGGGATGCTGCAGCCCATGGGTCGCAAAGAGTTGGACACAACTGATCAACTGAAGAACAACAATGTATTTAATCTTCATTTATCTTTACTTTTAACTATCGCAGCCTGTTGCTTATTTGCTTCGATTTAAGAATCTTTTACTTTAAAACTTTTAACTGCCATAAAACCACCAGGACTATATTTGATAGAGAACATATTTAAAATAAAATAAATTCATTCAGAGAAAATATGCTGAAATTATAAGATATAACAGCTAAACAACACAGCATTCATTATCTAGTAATCTGATAACAAAAAAAGCTAGTTGGGGGACTTCCCTGGTAGTCCAGTGGTTGACTCCATGCTCCCAATGCAGGGGGCCCAGGTTCACTCTCTGGTCAGGAAACTAGATCCCACATGCCACAAGTAAAGATCTGGCATGCTGCAACTAACCTGGCACAGCCAAATAATTTTTTTTTTAAAAAAGAGAAAGCTAGTTCATGGGTATTGCTTACTCTTCGATTTTTCAAAGATGAAGCATATGTCCATCAAGAAATCTGGCATTCTTGGAAATACTATTTCTTAAAAGTTGATGATTACATGATTAAGAATAATTACAGATACAATGAGAAGGAAAGAATCACTAACATTCACATTTGCTTCAATTTTTTAACTTCATGAAACAATTTGGAAAATGGTCAAGCAGTGACTTCAGAGTTGACCAGAGCCATGGTAAAATTTCCTATCTGCCACTTAAGAGCAATACAATCTTGAACAAATTACTTCACAACTCTGCACTTCAATTTTCTCATCTGCAAAAATAAGGATAATAATACCTCACAGGATGACCATCAGAATTAAGTAACGTTTTAAATAACTAGTCTTTTCTTCCTCAAATGCATCTTCCCCATCAGTCAATTACATCCTATCATTTCACTCCTTTACTTAAAATCTGTCATTCACTGGTAGTTTACTGGTGTTTACTACTACCAGTTTACTACTGGTAAGAGTTTACTTTTAAAAATGGAAGTATTTAGAGATGGAGTACCATGATATTTATAATTTACTTTCAAATAGCTTAGGTAATAAAAATGTGTGTGTGTGCATTTTGCTCATAATCTACACCCTACGCTTGGTTAGTTACATTCTCCAGAAGTATCTTCTTATAGACATGAATTTCAAAAATGATTATCAAAATTCATAACAGGAATTTTTGGTGGGCATTAATCAAGACTGAATTTATTTTTCTTTGATGAAATGAGTGGTACTTGAAATATATGACTGTCTAGAAAAACTGCATGTATACCACTGAATAAGAATAGCAATTTAGCAAGCTTGGTAGTCTAGAATTTTAGAACACCACTCAAGACCTAGAGCTCCATTTGGGTCTAGGATCTCCCACTACTGCCTACCTGACCAGTCCTGCCATCAGACTTCTGCTATTGCTTATCTCTAGTAAACCAAGATGCTCATCATAAGGCCTGTGGATTACCTCTTGATGGAGGACCCTACTACCTAAGCTGACTGGACCGCAGACCATTCCTATGATAAGACTTTGTTACCATCTACCTTAAGTCAACCAATGTACAACCTCACAGAGATACTAAAAAGATACAATAAGATATAAATGATATAAACACAGCAGTTACTGATATATTCCAAGAAAAACTATTCACAATCAATACTACTGTTTTTGAATTAAAGTTTTTTAATTAAAAATTAAATTCCTGTTAGAAGTTTTAATTAGCTCAACCCTGAAATCCAGGCTAATTCTAAGATATAGACTCAACTACCAAAAAAGTTCAGATTTAAAATTAACAACAGTACATTGTCCTAAACTGCTACATGCTTCCCATGACCTGTTTCAGAGCAATCATTTTTTGAGATCAGGCACAAACCAAGGAAAAATTTAGTAATAAAATATTGTATTAATAATAAAAGGTGAGTTGTTAATAAAAGAAAACCTGAAAATATCTTTTTAGCAATGTCATAATAGTTTGAAACACACACACATTTTTAAAATAATGCATGTCTGTAATTTTAATAGACCTAACTTGTTTAAAAATTCATAGAATTTAAAAAAATATTATATAATTGAGACTTTATCACCTCATAAACATAACACAGCAAAATATATATGCACAAGAACACAAAAGGTCACATAAAAGATACACACACAGAGACACTAAACTTCATAGTGGTTAGCTTAATGAAAATAAATAGCCTGTCTAGCACTCAATTAATAGGTTTACAGGCCTCCATACCATTTAAGAAAAATTCAGCATTCACTATAATATTCACGCAAAAGACCTGGTATAAATTTTGGTGTGGTCAAGATGGCAAAGTAGGATGACGTTGAACCACTTCCTCCCATGGTCACAGCAACCATCTATTGATGGTTGAAGACTAGCAGAAAAGATTTTCCATAGCTAAAAATACAATGAGATGGGTAAGAAGGGTAGAGATACTGAATAGTCAAGACCTACACTCACAGATAGGCAACCTACAAATGGGAGGACGATCACAACTGCAGAGGTTCCCCCAAGGAGCAAGGAGTCCAAGCCTCATGTGGCACTCCCCAGCCGAGAGGTTTTATACCAGGAATAGGAGCTCCCAGAACAGCAGGCTGTGACGGCCACAAGGGCTTCCATGAAGGAGACAGAGGGCTCTAGGAAACAGATTCCACTCTTTTTTTCTTTTTTTTAATGGCACAAAGAAAATCCCACACACTTCAAGTCCAAACATAGAGGCAATAATTTGAAAGAAGCACGGGTCAGACATGCTTACTAATTTTGGAGATCCTTCTAGAAAGGCAGGAAGCACTGAGATTTCCTCCCTGGAGAATAGAGAGGCTGGCAGCAGTCATTTTGAGAAGCTCATTCTACCACGAGGACACTGATGTCTTCAAGTAAAATTTTGGAGTTGTCCCTCTAGCCATTTAGTCCTGGGAGCTGCTAGCATCAGCTCTGGAAGCCCCCAGTAAGTCATACAGCCAACTATACTGGAACCCAGCACAGCCCAGGCCATCAGCAGGCCAGTAGCCACCACAAAACCCAGGACCTGGCAGCCAACTAGGCTGGGGGCAAACCCTACCTACCAGTGCATGCATAGTAGTTGGTCCTACCACAGCAGAAGGGCCCACACCACCCACACAGAAGGCAGCCCTAGATTCACATCTCATGACCAGAGTGGGGTGTGCTGCTAGGCCCCATAGGATGTGTCCTATAAGCTTAGTTCTCAAAGCTCAGGAAGTGTACTCCACCTATCTAACACATAGAAATAAACACAGAAGTTTTTAGACAAAATGAGGAGGAAGGTGAATGCATTTCAAACAACAGAACAACAAAACCCCAGAAGAACTAAATGAAGTAGAGATCAGCAATCTACCTCGAGTTCAAGGTATTGATCATAAAGCTGTTCAACAAATGTATGAAAAGAATGAAAGAAAATAGTGAAATGCTTAACAAAGAGATAACATAAAGAACAACCAAACAGAGTTGAAGAATACAGTACCTGAAATTAAAAATCACTAGAAAGAATTAACAGATGATACAGAAGAACACAGCATGGAAATGAAAGAGAATTAAAATTAACCCAAGCTGACCAGGAAAAAAGAATTTTAAAAAAGAGATAGTTTGAGACCTCAGGGACAATATAAAGCATGCTCACACTATAGGGGTCCCAGAGCAAGAAGAGAGAGTAATAGGCTGAGAATTTATTTGAAGAAATAAAAGAAACATTCCCTAAGCTGGAAAAGGAAACAGACGTGCAGGTCCAGGAAGCACAAAAAGTCCCAAACAAGATAAACCCACCAAAATGCATACCAAAACACCTTATAATTGAATAGCAAAAACCAAAACTAAGGAATCTTAAAAGCAGCAAGAGAAAAGTAGGTAGGTACAATAGAATTCCCATAAGACTATGAGCTAGCTTTTCAGCAGAAACTTTACAGGCTAGAAACAACAGCATGATCCATTCAAACTGATGAAAGAAAAAAATCTACAACCAAGAATACTCTACATAGCAAGGCTATCATTCTGTTATGAAAGAGAGACAGAGTTTTACAGACAAAGAAAAGCTAAAGGTTTCAGTACCAACAAACTGACTTCATAATAAGTGTTAAATAAAGGATGGAAAGGTGGATGGAAAACATATTCCATGTGAACAAAAGTGAAAAGAAAGCTAGGGTAGCAATACTTGATTCAGACAAAACAGACTTTAAAAGAAAAACCGTTACAAGAGACAAAAAAGGACATTTGTGTACAATGATCAAGAAATCAATGCAGCAAGAAGATAAAACAATTGTGTGTGTATATATATATATATACACACATATATACATACATACATACATCTAAGACAGGTACACACAAATATATAAAGAAAATGTTAACAAACATAAAGAAACTGACAGTAATGCAATAGTAGTAGGTGACTTAAACACCTCACTTACATCAATGGAGAGAAAATCCAGACAGAAAAATCAATAAAGAAACAATGGTCTTAAACAACTCTTGAGACAAATGGACTTAACACACTCCATCCAAGAGGCAGGATACACATTCTTTTCAAGTACACATGGAACTTTCACATACTAGGCCACAAAACAAGTCTCAATAAATTTCAGTTCAGTTCTATTCAGTCGTTCAGTCGTGTCTGACTCTTTGGGACCCCATGGACTGCAGCACACCAGGCTTCCCTGTCCATCACCAACTCCCCAAGCTTGCTCAAACTCATGTCCATTGAGTCAGTGATGCCATCCAACCATCTCATCTTCTGTCGTCCCCCTCTCCTCCTGCCTTCAATCTTTCCCAGCATCAGGGTTTTTTCAAATGAGTCAGTTTTTTGCATCAGGTGGCCAACATACTGGAGTTTCAGCTTCAGCATCAGTCCTTCCAATGACTATTCAAGACTGATTTCCTTTAGGATGGACTGGTTGGATCTCCTTACAGTCCAAGGGACTCTCAAGAGTCTTCTCCAACACCACGATTCAAAAGCATCAATTCTTTGGTGCTCAGCTTTCTTGATAGTCCAACTCTCACATCTGTACATGACTATGGGAAAAACCAAAACCTTGATTAGACAGACCTTTGTTGGACCTTTGTATTCTTGCCACCTCAATAAATTTAAGAAGACATAAATCATATCAATATCAAGCATCATTTCCGATCACAATGCTATGAGATTAGAAATCCACTGCAGCAAAAAAACCTGCAAAAAAATAGAAATACATGGATGACAAATAATCATGTCACTAAACAACAAAAGGTTCACGAAAGAATCAAAGAGAAAATCAAAAAAGATATGAAAAATGAAGCACAATGATCCAAAGCCTATGGAATGCAGCAAAAGCAATATTAAGAGGGAAATTTACAGCAACACAAACCTACCACAAGAAAAAAACACTTCAAATAAACAATCTAACTTTACAAATAAATGAACTAGAAAAAACAAAATCCAGTTAGTAGAAAGAAAGAATAAAAATCAGGGCAGGAATAAAGGAAATAAAGACTTTAAAAAACAAATAGAAGAGATCACTGAAACTAAAATCTGCTTCTTTGAAAATATAAGTAAATTTGATAAACCTATAGCTAGACTCAAAAAAAAAAAAAGACTAGGCATAAGTAAAGAAAATCAAATGAAAGAGAAGCTACAACTGACACCACAAAAAATTAAAAAAGGATCATGAAAAAAAAAGATCATAAAAGATTACTACGAACAACTGAACTCCAATAAAATGAATAACCTGGAAGAAATGAATAAATGCCTGCAAACATACAGTCTTCCAAAACTGAATGAGAAAGAAAATACAGACAAGCCAAATAACAATAATGGAACTGAATCAGTAAAAAACATTCTCAACAAAGTGCATGACCAGACAACTTCACAAGTGAATCCTACCATTTAAAGCAAAGTTAACACTCGAACTTCTGAAACTATTTTAAAAATAGAGAAGGGAATACAGCCAAACCCATTCATTAAGCAAAATCACCCTACTATCAAAACCAACAGAAACATCACAAAAAAGGAAAACTACAGGCCCAACTCGATGATAAAATAGATGAAAAAATCCTTAGCAGAATATTAGCAAACAGAATTCAATGATACATTAGAAGTATCATATACCATAATCAAGTGGGACTTACTCCAGGGACGCAAGAATCGTTCAGTATCTGAAAGTCAATCAGCATGATATACCGTATTAACAAACTGAAGAAGAAAAATTGGACAAAAAAGCATTTGACAAAATCAACATCCATTTATGATAAGACTCCTCAACAAATTGGGTGTAGAGGGAATATTCCTCAACATAATAAAAGCCATATTTGATAAACCTTCTGCCCATAACATACTCAACAGTGAAAACCTGAAAGCATTTCCTCTAAAATCAGAAACATGAGAAAGATGCCAACTCTTGCCATTATAATTCAACAGAGTTCTGGACGTCCTAGCTATACCAATCAGGCAACAAAAAGAATAAAAGGAATCCAAATCAGAAAGGAAGTGTAGAACTGACAGTTTCTGAAAATGACATGATACTGTAAATAGACAATCCTAAAGATAATACCAAACACTAATAAAATAAATGAATTAATAAAGTTGCAGGATACAAAATTAATGTATAGTAATCTGCTCTGTTTCTATACCCTAAAAGCAATCAGAAAGAGATATTTAAAAAACAATACAGATTCAATGCAATCTCTATCAAAATACTAATGACATTTTTCACAGAACTAGAACAAATAATCCTAAAATTCATAGGGAAACATAAAAGACCTCAAAAGTCCAAAACAATCTTGAAAGAGAAGAACAAAGTTAGATTTAACCATATTACAAAGCTACAGTAATCAAAACAGTATGGTACTGGCATAAAAACAGATCAATGGAACAGAATAGAGGGCCCAGAAAGAAAATGACATTTTTATGGCCAGGAAGCACATTAGTAAAGCATCTGTCTGCCTACTCGGGAGACATGGGTTTGATCCATGGATTAGAAAAATCTCCTGAAGTAGGAAATGGTAACCCACTCCAGTATTATTGCCTGGAAAATCCCATGGACAGTGGAGCCTGACAGCCTACAGTCCACAGGGCTGCAAAGAGTCAGACATCACTGAGAACAAGGATTGGACTGGATTCTACAAAAAAAAGAGGCAAGAATATACAATGGAGGAAAGACAGCCTCTTCAATAAATGATGTTGGGAAAATTGGACAGCCACATGCAAAATAATCAAACTGGACTACTTTCTCACACCATATACAAAAATAAACTCAAAATAAATTAAAGGCTTAAATGTAAAACCAGGCACCATAAAAACCCTCAAAGAAAACATAAGCAGTATGTTGTTTAACACTGGTCTTAGCAATATTTTGGGGGGTATCTCCCCTCAGGCAAGGGAAACAAAAGCAAAAATAAACAAATGGAATTAAACCAAAAAGCTTCTGCACAGAAAAGGATACTGTCAACAAACTGAGGAGGCAGCCTCCTGAATGGGAGAAGATATTTGCTACAACATATCTGATAAGGGGTTAATATCCAACTATATACAAAGAACTCACACAACTCAACATCAAACAAATGACCCAATTAAAAAGTGGACAGAGGGCCTAAATAGGCGTTTTTCTAAAGATACACGGATGGTCAAATGACACATGGAAACATGCTCCAGTATCACTAATCATCAGGGAAATGCAAGTCAAAACCACAATGAGAAATCACCTCACAAATTTCAGAATAGCTATTATCAAAAAGATAACAAATAACAAGTGTTCAGGAGGATGTTGAGAAAAGGGAATGCTTGTGCACTGTTAGGAGGAAGGTAAACTGCTAGTCACTATAGAGAACAGTATGGAGGTTCCCCCACAAATTTAAAAAATAGAACTACCATATCATCCAGGAATTCCACTTCTGGATAATTTCCTGAAGAAAACAAAAACACTAATTCAAAAAGGATATACAAACTCCTATGTTCACCACAGCAATATTTACAACAGCTGAGATATGGAACCAAACCAAGTACCCATTCATAGATGAATGAATAAAAAAAGATGTGGGGTGGGTGGGTGGGTGTGTGTGTGTGTGTAAAAGATGTGGTATATGGAATATTACTCAACCATAAATAAGAATCAAATCTGGCCATTGTGACAATATAGATGAATCTAGAGGGTACTATGCTAAGACAGAGAAAGACAAATACTGTATAATTTTACTTGTATGTAGAATCTAAAAAACAAAACAAATGAACAAACATAACAGAAAGAGATTAATAGACAAAGAAAACAAGAGTGGTTTCCAAAGGGGAAAGGATAGGGAGGATGAGTTAATTAGGTAAGGGAGATTTAAGAGGTACAAATATCAGTTATAAAATAAACAAGTCATAGGGACATAATGTTCAGTTTAGGGAGTATAGTCAGTAATACTGTAATAACTTTGTATGGTGACAGACAACTAGATTTACTGTACTAACCATTTTGTAATGTATAAAAATATTGAAGTCATTATGCTGTACATCTGAAATATAATATTGTAAGTCAATTATACTTCACTTAAAAAAAAGAAAAAATTTTAATTTATCCAAATCCAGTAAAACTGTTGACTAGACATGAATAGAATAATTAGACTTTCCTAAGTAAATTACTTAACTAAATATGTTAAGTTTATGACGTTTAAATAAGTATTTTCAAAATTTGATTTCAATCAAAAAACTATAATAATCAGTAAGAAAATGAGACATGAACTTTTCCACTGACTTTTCATAATAATAGTCTCTCTTTTAAATAGAGAAAGCAAGGGAATTTCAGAAAAACATCTATTTCTGCTTCACTGACTATGCTAAAGCCTTTGATTGTGTGGATCACAACAAATTATGGAAAATTTTTGTGCTTAGTTACTCAGTCGTGTCTGACTCTTTGTGACTCCATAGACTATAGCCCGCCAGGCTCCTCTGTCCATGGGGATTCTCCAGGCAAGAATACTGGAGTGGGTTGCCATGCCCTCCTCCAGGGGATCTTCCCAAGCCAGGAATCGAACCCAGGTCTCCCACATTGCAGGCGAATTCTCTACTATCTGAGTCACCAGGGAAGCCAAGGGATGGGAATACCATATCATCTTTCCTGCCTCCTGAGAAACTTGTATGCAGGTTAAGAAGCAACAGTTAAAACCTTAAATGGAACAACTGGTTGGTTTAAAACTGGGAAAGGAGTATGACAAGGCTGTTTGTTGTCACCCTGCTTATTTAACTTCTGTGCAGAGTATATCATGTGAAATGTTGGGCTGGATGAAGCACAAGCTGGAATCAAGATTGCAGAGAGAAATATCAACAACCTCAGATAGGTAGATAATATCACTCTAATTGCAGAAAGTGAAGAGGAACTAAAGAGCCTCTTGATGGGAGTGAAACAGGATGGTGGAAAAAGCTGGCTTAAAACAACATTCAAAAACGAACATCATGCCATCCAGTCCCATCACTTCACGGCAAACAGATAAGGAAAAAGTGCAAACAATGACAGATTTTATTTTCTTGGGCTCCAAAATCACCACAGATGGTGACTGCAGCCATGAAATTAAAAGACATTTGCTCTTTGGAAAGAAAGCTATGACAGACCTAGACAACATATTAAAAGACAGAGATATCACTCTGCCGACAAAGGTCTGTCTAGTCAAAGCTATGGTTTTTCCAGGAGTCATGTATGGATATGAGGGTTGAACCATAATGAAGGCTGAGCACTGAAGAATTGATGCTTTTGAACTGTGGTGTTGGAGAAGACTCTTGAGAACCTCTTGGACAGCAAGGAGATCAAACCAGTCAATCCTAAAGGAAACCAATCCTGAATATTCATCGGAAGGACTGAAGAGGAGGCTCCAGTACTTTGGCCACCTGATGCAAAGAGTCAATTCAATGGAAAAGACCCTGATGCTAGGAAAGATCAAAGGCAAAAGGAGAAGGGAGCACCAGAGGATGAGATTGTAGGATAACATCATCAACTAAATGAACATGAATTTGAGCAAACTGTGGGAGACAGTGAAGAACAGGGGCACCTAGTGTGATGCATGCAGTCCATGGGGTTGCAAAGAGTCAGACGTGACTTAGCGACTGAAAAACAACAACAAATAATAATATATCATTTTACAAAAGATTCTTGAAACAGTGCTTCCATCTGTCACTTTAGTCTTTTGTGTTAATGTTGACATAGATTTCACTTCCACATGTTTTAGTAATTGAACAACAATAAACATTCACCTAAAATTTTTTGAAGTGAACCGTGTATTAGTCTCAGATGTACATGATTCACTATTTGCATATATTACAAAATGATCAGCATATATTACAAACTGATCAGCAGAAATAAGTCAATGCCATCAGCATAGTTATAAATTCTTTTTCTTATAGTAACTTTTAAGTTTTACTCTCTTAGCTTTGAAATATGCAATACAGTATCAACTATAGTCATAGACTATAGTCATAGACTGTAGTCACACTGCTATGGCCCAAGGCTTGCAGGATCTTAGTTCCCTGACTCTGGACCGAACCTGGGCCCCTAGCAATGAAAGTGCAGAGTCCTAACCACTGGACTGCCAGGGAATTCCCAAAGAGGTTTTAACTTTAAATATTTTTGGTTGCACTGACCAACATCCAGACAATAAGATACTTTGGAGAGAAGCTTAAACATCACCTGAGAGTTAATACTTGTCAACTACAAAATAGTGTATCTGTGTTCAGTTGAACTCTATTGACCATATATACTTAAGAAAGTATACCAAAATTCTAACTCTTATTCTCAATTCATCAAACATATGTATGTCTTATGCACAATACTAGATCCAGTAATTGGCTTTAAAGGTTTTATTGGTAGGAAAGCAAACATGTAAACAGTAATTTTAATGTCACTGTTCTGAATGCTAGTGGTAATTTCTATAATAAAGCTATATCATGGTGCTTTTCTTGATACAGAAGGAAAAACTATACATTGTGGAGTGGCAGATGTAGTGGGATATGGCAGGACTGTCAGGAAAAACAACAATGCTGCCCATGCTGTCTAGATCCATTTGCTTTTATTGAGCATCCAATGCTATAGGATTGAGAAGGGAAGTACAAAAGGTTTAGCATGTTACTTTAATTTATTCACACATCTAGTGCCTGTCATGTGTTGTACAATCTTGACAAATAAATTCATAATTTATTTTTAAATTAGGTATAATCCCACAAAGTCAGGAGTTTAAATTGTGGTAGAAAGATCATGAATTCTTTATTTTCCAAAAAATGCTTATTTTTCCTCCAATGCTTCTTATTTTACCTCCTCCCAACTTCCTCCCAGTAAACGGAATGAAATAGTAACATTTAACAATATCTAAAATACTCTAAAATCCTTGAAAAACTAATAGATTCCATTTTTACTTGCTTTTACTTCTAAAATAAACAAAACTGAATGAACAGAACTAAGTAAAATCATATGGTTTGCTTAATGCAGACTGTAACAGCAGAAAGTAATTCTCAATCTCAAATCAGGATTTATTCTGTGTATTGAGCACTCTGTAATTACAAAATCTATAGTATAATAGCTACAGAGCTATCATTATAGAAAAAAATGGCAATTATTTAAATTTGCAATACATTCCCATCTTAATCATTCTGTCTTTGATGGAAAACTTTGGAGTCATAGTGAAGACTCAATTCACCAAAAAAAGCTGGCTGACAGAATTATACGTATTTATTTTAGTAAATACTGCCATAAGAGAAAGCTCACAACATGGATACCACACACACACACCCCCCCAAGAAAATTACAGGTCAGTATCAGCAATGAATACAGGTGCAAAAATCATCAGCAAAACACTAGCAAACTGAATCCAACAATACATTAAAAGGCTCATACACCTTGATCAAGTGGGAATCTTCCCATAGATACAAGGATTTTTCAATATCTGCAAATCAATCAGTTGTGATACACCACATTAACAAACTGAAGAAAAAAAAAAAGATCATCTCAACAGATGCAGGAAAAGTTTTTGACAAAATTCAACATCCATTATGATAAACACTCTCCAGAAATATGGGCACAGAGGGGAACATACCTCAGTATAATAAAGGTCACATAGGACAAATCTGCAGCTAACATCACACCCAATGGTGAAAAGCTGAAAGCATTTCCTCTAAAATCAGGAAAAAGACCAGAATGCCTACTCTTGCCACTTTTATTCAACATAGTTTTGGATCCTAGCAGCAATCAGAGAATAAAAACAAAAGGAATCTTAATTGGAAAGGAAGAAGTAAAACTGTCACTGTTTGCAGATGACTAAAAATACTATACAGAGAAAATCCTAAAGATGCCACCAGAAAACTACTAGAGCCCATTAGTGAAAAGTTGCTAAACAGAAAATTAAAATACATAAGTCTGTTGCATTTCTATACACTAACACCAAAATATTGGAAAGAGAAATTAAGAAAACAGGAAACAATCTCATTTACGATTGCATCAAAAAGAATAAAATATCTAGCAATAAACCTTCCTAAGGAGACAAATGATTTGTATTCCAAAAACTGTAAGACCCTGATGAAAGAAATTGAAAATGACAGACAGATGGAAAGATACACCTGCATTCTTGGACTGGAAGACTCAGTATCATTAAAATGACCATTCTACCCAAGGCAATCTACAGATTCAGTGCAACCCCTATCAAATTTCAAATGGCATATGTATGGAAATACAAAAGACCCCAAATAGCCAAAACAATCTTGAGAAAGAAGAATGGAGCTGAAGGAATCACACTCCCTGACATCAGACTATATTATCAATACAAATCTACAGTAATCAAAACAGTATGGTACCAGCACAAAAACAGAAACATAGATTAATGGAATAAGATAGAAAGCCCAGAGATATACCCATGCACTTATGGTCAATTAATCCACAACAGAGGAGGCAAGAATACACAATGGAGGAAAGACAGTCTCTTCAATAAATGGTGCTGGGGAAACTGGACATCTATTTGTAAAAGAGTAAGAACATTCCCTAACAGCAAATACAAAAATAAAATTCAAAATGGGTTAAAGACCTACATGTAAGACTGGATATTATAAAACTCACAGGGGAAAACATAGGCAGAATACTCTTTGACATAAACCACAGCAATATTTTTTTGGATTGGTCTCCTAGAGTAATGGAAACAAAAGCAAAAATAAACAAATGAAACCTAATTAAATGCTTTTGCACAGCAAAGGAAACCATAAACAAAATGAAAAGACAACCTATAGAATATGAGAAAATATCTGCAAACAATGCATCAACAAGGGACTAATTCTAAAATATACAAACAGCTCATACAGCTTAATATCAAAAAACAAACAAAAAACAATCCAAAAAATGGACAGAAGACCTAAATATTTCTCCAGAGAAGACATACAGATGGCCAACAGGCACATGAAAAGAAGTTCAACACCGCTAATTATTAGAGAAATGCAAATCAAAACTACAATGAGATACCACCTCACACCAGTTAGAACGGCCATCATTAAAAAATCTACAAACAATAAATGCTGGAGAGGGTGTGGAGAAAAGGGAACCCTTGTGCATTGCTGGTGGGAATGTAAATTGATACAACCACTATGGAAGATGGTAAGGAGATTCCTTAAAAACTAGGAATAGAGCCACCATATGATCCAGCAATCCCACTACTAGGCATATACCCTGAGGAAACAAAAACTGAAAGACACATGTACCCCAATGTTCACTGCAGCACTATTTACAATAGCAAGAATATGGAAGAAACCTAGATGTCCACCAGTAGTTGAATGGATCAAGAAGCTGTTACATATATACAATGGAATACTACTCAGTCATAAAGAGGAATGCATTTGAGACAGTTCTAATGAGGTGGATGAACCTAGAGTTTATTATACAGAGTGAAGTAAGTCAGAAAGAGAAATACAAATATCATATACTGATGCATATATATGGACTAAAAAGATGAATTTTATTTTCAGGATATCAATGGAGAAACATAGAGAACAGACCTATGGACACAGGGGGAGGGAAGGAGGAAGAGGGTGAGATATATGGTGAGAGAAACAGGGAAATTTACAATACCATATGGAAAATAGACAGCCAATGGGAATTTGCTATATGACTCAGGGAACTCAAACAGGGGCCCTGTGACAATCTAGAAGGGTGGGGTGGGGAGGGAGATAGGAGGGAGTTTTGGGAGGGATGGGACATTGGTGTACCTATGGCTGATTCTTGTTGATGTATAACAGAAAACCACAAAATTCTGTAAAGCAATTATCCTTCAATTAAAAAAATTAAGTGGCCAAAAAAAAAAAAGTACACAAATAATAAACACTGGAGAGGATGTGGAGAAAAGAGAACCTTCCTAAACCAGAGAACAGTATGGAGGTTCCTTAAAAAGCTGAAAACAGACTTACCATATGATCCAGCAATCCCATTTCTGGGCATGTATCTGAAGAAAACTCTAATTCAAAAGGATACATGCACTCCAAGGTTCAGAGTAGCATTGATTACAACAGCAAAAAATAGAATCAATCTAAATGTCCACAAACAGATGAATGGATAAAGAATATGAAATATTACTATTAATTTATTACAGAATATATATTATGGAATATTAGTCATAAAAAAGAAAGAAATAATACAACATGGATGGACCTAGATATTATCACCTAGATATTAAGTAAGTCAGACAAAGAAAAACAAATATCACATGACATCACTTATACAAAATAGAAATAAACACAGAAAATAAACTTATGGTCGCCAAAGGGAAAAAGGAAGGAGGGATAAATTAGGAATTTGGGATCAACATATATGCACTACTATATATAAAACAGATAAACAACAAGGACCTACTATAGAGCTGTATGTATATATATAAAACTGATTCACTTTGCTGTACACCTGAAATGCCGTAAATCAACAGTCTTTTTTTAAAGAATTGTTTAAAAATATGAAGTCTGCAACACGCAATACTATTATTCAATATAAGGAAGAAGCAGGACACAACCTAACAAGGAAAAAAGTCACTTTTCAGTAATCTATAGCATCATTGTCCATGACACATTTAAAAGCCAAATATTTATTTCATAAGGAAAACAAAAATCTAAAATGCTATCTTGCTTAAGGAGATGCTGCTGTGGAATATTTAAAATTTTCTATACTATTGTATAATCATATGAGCCCACAGATGTTACTGTAGTTAAGTACTGTGTTATGCTATGAAAGGCAAAAGGTGAAGAAAACAGTTCCATCTCTCAAAGAACTTTTGACTAATGGGAAACATAGACAAAGAAATAGGCAATCACTATAACTAGTACCAGATAAAGGTAAGACATAAGAATAAGGCACTCTAAGACCACACAGAACTGGGATTTAACCTAAGCTTGTGAATTCAAATAAAGCTCCTTAGAGAAAGTGATGGTAATGTGCCACTTGAAGGATAAATAGTACTTAAATATGCAAAGAGTGTTGAGGTGGGGTAAGAGACAGGAAGGACAGAGGAGAAAGCAGAAGAAACAGTCTAGGCAGATAGAATCTTAATTACATAGGAGAGAGAGCATACAGGTGCCAGCAGTCAGGGATATAAGTAGTTCACGACAGCCAAAATATAGTTTGCCTATGGCTGGAGATTGGGCCAGAATGGAACTGAGAAGAGGATGAATGTCAAAGAATGAAAAGAAGATGCAGGCAGGGAATATGAAGGGCTTTCTGACATGTTGAGAAGTTTGGACTTTATCCTACAGGCAACACAGAGAACAAATTAAGACCAAAGACAAGTAGACCAGTTAGGAGGTAGGATGAAAGTAACTACAGTTGCAGTAAGGATGGAAATTGAATGAGAATTAGGAAAATGAATACTAGAACTGAATGATACTGATAGGAGGCCGAAGAGAGGGAGAAGACAGGAATGATACATAGGTGTCTGGCTCAGATAACTGGCTGGGTACTGGTAACAATAACTAAGGGAAAAATGAGAGGAGCAGTGGAAGAGATGATCATTATCAAATTGTTTCAGACATACTGTGATTAAGATGCCTGTGGAAAATCAAGTGGTTAGTTCTAAGGGTCTAGAATTCAAGAAAAAGATACAGTTTTATCTTACTAAGCCAATCCTCTAGCAGTAGAACAATATATTGTTTCTTTGGTTGAAAAGTAAGCAATCACTAAGGTAAAACATCAAAGATCCAACTTGAATTTTTAAATGTTACTAAAACATTTTCTACTCTTATTTGCCATGAACATAGGTTGAATTCCTTGAGTAAAAAGTGTATATGGTACAAATGAACTACATATATTTAAGCTTTAGTGTAAACATACGGTAACTGAAGTCACAGCAGATAATGAGATAGAAGAGTATACTAGTTTCCTATTTCTGCCATAACAAATTACCACAAAGTTGGTGGAGTAAAACAATATAAATTTACTCTCTTACAGTTCTGGAGGTCAGAAATCCAAAATGAGTCTCACAGGCTAATAATAAGCAATGTGTCACAAGGCTGGTTCCTTCTGGAGGCATCAAGGGAAAAGCCCTTCCTTGTCTTTTCCAGCTTTCATAGTCTGCCTTACCATGTGGTCACATCACTCTAGTCTCTGCTTCTGTTGGTGGTATTTCCTTCTCCTCCGACTCTTCCTGTGTCCTTCTTATAAGAACCGTTTTTATTACATCAGGCCCAAAAGGATAAGTTCTCACCTCTAAAATAAGCCTCAATTTAATCATATCTATAAAGTCACTTTTGCATTCAAGGTAAGATTCATATGTTCTGGGGATTAACACATGGACATTTTAGAGTGAAAGGGTATTATTCAGCCTATCACAGAGTATGCAAAGAAACAAGGTATTGGTAATTTTTAAACTGAATGGTGAGTTCACATCAATTCATTTTGCCCTTGTGCTTTCTAAACATATATATACACATGTATATATTCATGTGTATATAAAGTATTATATAATATAAAACACTTTTAAAAGAGTAAAGAACTATAAATCAAACTCTGAGAAACACTGCCAGTTCAAGGAAAGGGCAAAAGATGATGGGCAGTCAAAAGTGAGAAAAGCCAAAATAGAAGTGAAAGGAAGACTCTTTCAAGAATGAGAAAGCCATCCTTTTGGACTGCAAAGGCCATGTAAGATAAGGACGGAGAAAGGTCTCTTCATTTAGCAGCAGGTTCACTATCGACCTTGACGAAAGCTATTTCAGTAGAATGATGGATACC
The DNA here is from genome assembly GCF_019320065.1 of Cervus canadensis. Lineage (NCBI taxonomy): Eukaryota > Metazoa > Chordata > Mammalia > Artiodactyla > Cervidae > Cervus > Cervus canadensis. The sequence goes on from NC_057401.1 coordinate 24,408,769, forward strand.
AAAAATAGATTACACTGAGCTGAGGGGTGCATGGGAGGTCACAATCTGGAAAAAGCCAGGTGCAGATACATCTTTTACAAACTCGTGAATAAAAAACTAAATAAACACAAAATCCAAGATGCTCCAATAATCTAAGAAGAGGAACTAGAATCTAGGTAAGATTTACAAAAGGAGGGGATGAAAAGGAGAAGAAAGTAATAAACACTAAAAGAAGCTACAAGAATAATGACGATGATGATTCTGTTGTTACAAATTATTAGGCCTTAGCATATGCCACACACTGCCCTGAATACTTCATATACTTTATGAAACAGAGGTTTTTATGTCCAATTTACACAACAGAAAACAAGCACAAAGACAGAGCTAATAAGCAGTGTCAGAGTTGGAATTCAAATGTAGGTCGAGTTGACTCTAAAACATGTGCTTCTAAATACTATATTAACTGATGCGATGGCTCCAATAGAGTAGTTCAAGTATGAAAAAGCTAAAAATATAGCCTGGCAGCATGGCTACTATCAGCAGTTAACAGAAAGTCTCTAGAAGGCAGTTTTTCCCAAAACTAGAGTCAAGGACACTTAGCGAAGAGACTATTTAGAGAGTTGGCCACATCAACAGTTTGAACTTAAAGCCAAAAGATTAAATTTGGGACCAAAATAAAAACTCGAGTCCTAAAAGGGGCCTTTTACAAGCAGTAATTAAGATGCATTAATACTTAAACCAGTAATTTCAATAGTAGCAGAATACCAATGTTCTAAGTCTCAACTAAAGGAAAAGGAATTTGTGAAATAACCCCTGATGCACTGTATGCATCCCAGAGCTAACTATGCACTAATATGGTATGCTAAAACAAGTTAATAAGATGGGCAACAAGGCTATTACCATAGTAATCAGCCACAGACAACAGTGGGATAGGAACATGAGCCTAAAAGGTAGCAGCTGAAAAAAGTTCTCAAAACTATCATTAAATCATTTAGGTAGTATCAGTGAAGGGAAAATATATGCTCATTCACCCAGGTTACTGGCCACTAGCTGTATCTGTCACATTCTCAAATTCAAAGAAAATTCTATACGTTTATCTTTGTCTGCTGGGATGTTATACAGTCACTGGTCAACTGGTACATAATACAGGAGTATTGTGCCATCATGAATTCTTTAAGCATGGAAGTGTCCTCGCCTCTGGAGAACTTCTATTATTATTTACAGTTAAGTGAGTTGTAAGACTTCAGTTTCCTGATCCTTTGTCATGTCCTTCAAAATACTGGTGAATAAAGCAAATTCTAAAAAATATGACTTATTTACAACCCTAGGAATAGACTGTGCTGTGCTCAGTCACTCAGTCATGTCCAACTCTTTGCGACCCTATGGACTGTAGCCCACCAGGCTCCTCTATCCATGGGGATTCTCTGGGCAAGGATACTGGAGTGGGTTGCCATGCCCTCCTCCAGGGGATCTTCCCAACGCAGGGATCAAACCCAGGTCTCTACCTCTGCAGGCAGATTCCTTATCTTCTGAGTCACCAGGGAAGCCCAGGAATAGGTTAAACTGTAAAATAATTATCAATAGATCATCTAAAATGAGATCATTCACTTTTATGAAATAACATACATAAAGCAATTACCACAGTGTCTAAGTGTTCAATAAATTATAGCTATTAAAATTATTATTAGCACCCTCAAAATAACAGGTTACAAAGACTCTTTTGAGTTATAAGGAAGCCTATAACCGATACTTTTGGTGTTCACATTACATTTCCTTGACCTATTTTTCATTTCAGCCACAGCCCCAGCAGCTCAGACTCATGTCATCTTCCAGTATTCCAACTGAAGTGAACCCATTATGCCTCAGGGTCTTAAGGAGCACTATAATAACTCAAAAGCACAAAAAAAGCTAACACCTTCAACCAAAAGCAAGCAAGAACCAGTGGGTAAATGTCCGAGCCTTCCAGCTTTCAAATGGATAATACTGAAAGGCATGATTCTTAAGATTCCATTGAAATTGAACCTCTTACTTGCTCACTGCAAGCAATCTCATTTATCACCCTTTTTTCCTCCTTCCCTGTCTCACTCCAAAGCTCCTCACTTCTAGTTCCTAGGTCAGTTTTCAAATAAACCACCTATATCCATGTTTTTGTTTCATATTCTTCTTTGGGAAATGCCAATCTAAGACAAAGCCCACCCATAAGACCCTAAGAAATGATCATCTAGCCTCTGCTTGAACACTTCTATCCTAATATGTTCATCCTCAAAGCAGATGTTCTAAGGGTACACATTCTAGCAAAGTGCAGAAATGCAATCTTGGAGACTAGAAAATAATTACAAATATTTACTGAATGAGTGAACAAACGTTTAGCAAGCAAAGTGCCAGATTTCTTTAAGAAAAAGGTAAGAGGTCAGTCTACACAATATATACAGACATTATTTGTTCTCTAAGGATACTATAAAATATTACTGGTTTTTTAATTTTTCTTCCAGAGGCCCAGCTTTCATTACAACTGACTTCCAGAGTTCCTATAATCTACATGCATGATACATGTAGGATAACCAACATGTATCCTGTTGTATGGTACAACAGGTTAAGTAAAATTACAATGGCTATATTATAGTAAACCCATAGTCTGTTTAATGTGACTCAGTTGAATATTCCCAAGATTTTTAAACTTGGTACCAAAGAAAGGGATTTTTAGTCCCTCTCTAATGATAAAACTATGAGATATAAGCCTGAAAACACTTCCATCAGCTATATCTGCCACATCGGGAAAAAACAACCTGACATAGCGGTTGACAAATGACAGAGACAAATTAGAGAGTCTGGCAGCTTTCTAGCTGTGATCCCTGGGACCAGTCAGTTACCCTGCCCCTTCCATTGCTTGATGATCTAAGTCAATTGCCTTTTCCTGACTGTGCTAGTTGTTTGAGTTTCTAGGTTTCTGTAACTTGTAACTGAGAACAGTCTAAAACAAGAGCTAGTATAAAGAAAATGTTGCTTAAGATCTAATGCTCTCTATGGAGGGCTACAAAGCCTGGGATCCATGAATCCCCTAGAAATCTCAACTCTCAATTTTATGTATTTCTAGAGATATACACATCTCTAGAAGAAAGTCAGCAAAACTTCCATCAGTTACTCAAAATAAAACTCTGACTTCTATACCCTCTCAAAGAAATTAAGATCTATTGGTTGGTGGTCTAAACCAAGGACTTGAGGTATTTTTCTGCCAATTAACATGGGTAACAATCTTCCATCGTTTATTAAATGTCATAATTTTCTACTAAGGGAACATGTATTTTCTTTGAAACCCTTTCTCTGGCCCATTTCTAAGATTCTTTCTCCCACCACAGTTGAGAAACAATGGTATGATTGTATGAAGAACTGTTGGGAGTCACTTTAGATCTTTTAAATTTATTCAGATGTGCGAAAGTGAAAGCGAAGTCACTCAGTCACGTCTGACTCTTTGTGACTCCATGGACCGTAGCCTACCAGGCTCCTCTGTCCACAGGATTTTTTATTCAGATGTGCTAAAATGTGAGCAATATTAGAACTAGATAATTCACTCTAGGCTGGCTGGCTGTGGTAAAATGTAATAAGCACACTCTATTCTGTCTCTCCCACTGAATGCAATCATAATCTCTGGACATGATACACGAAAAGTTATTTTAACACTGTAAAGTAACTAGCAAGCAGATTAGGGAAAGATTATCAGAACTCAAAGTATCACTCAACCAGAGACGAGTTTGCCATATTACTTTTCCCTCTAGTATCCCTTGCCTTCTGCTTCACTGATTACGCTAAAGCCTTTGACTGTGTGGATCACAACAAACTGTGGAAAATTCTTAAAGAGATGGGAATGTCAGACCACCTTACCTGCCTCCTGAGAAATCTGTATGCAGGTCAAGAAGCAATAGTTAGAACCGGACATGGAACAATAGACTGGTTCCAAATTGGGAAAGGAGTAAATCAAGGCTGTATACCGTTACCCTGCTTCTTTAACTTATATGCAGATTACATCATGTGAAATGCCAGGCTGAATGAAGCACAAGCTGGAATCAAGATTGGCAGGGAGAAATATCAATAACCCCAGATATGGAAATGACACCACCTTTATGGCAGAAAGCAAAGAGGAACTAAAGAGCCGCTCGATGAGGGTGAAAGAGGAGAGTGAAAAGTTGGCTTAAAATTCAACATTGAAAAAACAAAGATTTTCATGGGCTCCAAAATCACTGCAAATGGTGACGGCAGCCATGAAATTAAAAGATGCTTGCTCCTTGGAAGAAAAGCTATAACCAACCTAGACAGCATATTAAAAAACAGAGACATTACTTTGCCAACAAAGATCCACACAGTCAAAGCTATGGTTTTTCCAGTAGTCATGTATGGATGTGAGAGTTGGACCATAAAGAAAGCTGAATGCTGAAGAATTGATGCTTTTGAACTGTGGTGTTGGAGAAGACTCTTGAGAATCCCTTGGACTGCAAGGAGATCAAACCAGTCAATCCTAAAGGAAATCAGTCCTGAATATTCATTGGACGGACTGATATGAAAGCTGAAGCTCCAATAATTTGGCCACCTGATGCAAAGAACTGACTCATTGGAAAAGATCTTGATGCTGGGAAAGACTGAAGGCAGGAGAAGGGGACAACAGAGGATGAGATGGTTGGATGGCATCACCGACTTGATGGACACGAATTTGAGCAAGCTCTGGAAGTTGGTGATGGACAGGGAAGCCTGGTGTGCTGCATGCAGTCCATGGTGTCGCAAAGGGTTGGACATCACTGAGTGACTGAACTGAACTGAACGATCCCTAGGCTAAACTTAATGGAACTGCAAACTTAGAAATGAGCACTTCGGGAGAAGCATTCTGTCCCAAGAAGCTAGAAAGAGAACTAACAGAAATGTGTGAGTGTGTAAATCATCCATTCTTTTCTATTTACTTTGTTTTCTCATGTACCAAGTGGTATACATGGAAGCCTAAAAGAGCCAAAAACTAGAAGCAAGGAAATCTTTTTCTCTATTCATTGAGATGTTGGTCCTACCTTCTTGTTAATACAATCACAACCTCAATGAGGTACAGAGATTGGACAGAAGAAATAAACTGTCCCTATTCACAGAATGCATGATTACCTACTTTAAAAAATCCCAAAGAATCTACAAAATACATAAAGAACTAACAAATGAATTTAGCAAGGTTGCCTGCAAAGTCAAACACACAAAAATCAATCCTATTTCTATACATAACTACATTCAGTAAGAAGCTGAAATCTTAAAAACAAGACTATTTACCACAGCTCCCCAAAACTGAGATATATAGGCATAAATAGAACATATAGGATCTGCACATTCAAAACTATGAAACACCAATAAAAGAAATCAATAAATACATGAAGACACATCCATGTATATGGATTGGAGGGTCCAACATAATAAAAATGACAACTCAGGACTTCCCTGGTGGCCCAGCGGTTAAGATTCCGACTTCATAATGCATGGCTCCCTGGTTCGTTCTCTGGTCAGGGAACTATATCCTACATACCACAACGAAGAGTTTGCATGCAACCAAGACCCAGTGCAGCCAAATAAATATTTTATTTTTAGAAATGACAACTATCCTCCAATTTTGTTGTTGTATAGTTGCTAAGTCATGTCTGATTCTTTGCAACCCCATGGACCGTAGCACACCAGGCTTCCCTGTCCTCCACTGTCTCCCAAAGTTTGCTCAAACTCATGTCCATTGAGACAGTGATGCTAACAATCTCATCCTCTGCCACCCACTTCACCTTTTGCCTTCAATTTCTCCCAGGATCAGGGTCTTTTCCAGTGAGTCAGCTCTTCACATCAGGCAGCCAAAGTATTGGAGCTTCAACTTTCACATCAGTCCATCCAATGAATATTCAGGACTGACTTCCTTTAGGATTGACTGGTTTGATCTCCTTGCTGGAGGGATCTTGAGAGACTCTCAAGAGTCTTCTCCAGCACCACAATTCAAAAGCATCAATTATTTGGTGCTCAGCCTTCTTTATGGTCCAACTCTCCTCAAATTAATCTATAGATTTAAAACAATACCAATCAAAATCCCAGCTGGAATTTTCAGAGATATGGATAAAATGATTCTAAATTTTAGATGGACAAGCAAAGGAACTCAAATAGCTAAAAAGTTTTTGAAAAAGAAGAATGAAACTGGAAGAACCACAACTCCTCAATTACAATACATTAACCATAAAGCTACAGTAATCAAAGTCTGTGTCGTATTGGCAAAGGGATTTAGATCAATGGAATAAACCCTGACAAATATTACTGAACACTGATAAAGGTCCAAAAACAATTCAATTATAAAAGAATAGTCTTTACAATAAATGGTGTTGGAACAAACATATATCTGTATGCAAAAAAATTAACCTCAACTTAAATCTCACATTTTATATAAAAATTCAATCAATATGATCATAGATCTGAATAAAAATATTTCAAAGCCTCAATAAGAAAACAGTAAAAAATACTCATGCCCTAGGGTTAGGCCAAGAGTTCTTAAATACGACAACAAAAGTACAATAAATAAGAGAAAAAAGCTGGTGAACTGGACTTTATCAGTATTAAGAACTTTTAATCTCTAAAAAATACTGTTAAAAAGAATGAAAAGAAAAGCTGCAGATGAGCAGAAAATATTTGCAAACCACATATCCAACAAAGGACTTATAGCCAGAGTATTTTTAAGAACTCTCAAAACTCAACAATAAGAAAATAGACAAAACTTAAAAATGGGCAAAAGATATAACAGACACTTGGCCTCAATATTATCAGCTATCAGGAAATACATATTAAAACCACAATGAGTTATCCATAATGGAAATGCAAATCAAAACCACCTCATACTCACTAGGACAGCTATGATAAAATTGGTAATAAGTGTTGGCAAGGTTATGAAGACCCTCATTCACTGCTGGTGGGGATGTAAAGTGGTGCAGCCAGTTTGGAAAGAGTCTGGCAATTATTCAGAGGGCTAAACACAAAGTTATCATATTATCCAGCAATTCAACTAATCTGGATATACCCAAAAGAAGGAAAACCTGTGCCACACAAAAACCTGTACACAAATGTTCACAGTATTGCTGTGTGCCTTTGCAACCCCAGAGACTGTAGCCCACCAGGCTTCTCTGTCCATGCAATTTTCCCAGCAAGAATGCTGGAGGTTGTTGCCACTTCCTCCTCTAGGGGAATCTTCCTGAGCCAAAGACTGAACCCATGTCTCCGGTGTCTCCGGCACTGGTAGGCAGATTCTTTACCACTGGGCCACCTGGGAAGCCAATGTTCATAGAACATTATTCATACTAACCAAAAGGTAGACACTCCCAATGTCCATCAACTTCTGGATAAACAGAGTGTGATATGTCCATTCAACAGAATATCATCCATCAATAAAAAGGAATAAAGTACTGATACATGCTACAATTCAGATAAACCTTGAAAATATTAAAAGAAGCCAGTCACAAAAAGTAACATGTGATCCTCTTTGCATGAAATGCCCAGAGTAGGCAAACTTAAAAGACAGAAAGCAGACTCGTGGCTGCCTAGGGCTAGGGAAAGGGAAAAACACATAGTGATGGCTAATGAGCACAGGATTTCTTCTTGGAGTGATGTTCTAAAACTGACAGTGAACAGTTGTACAACTCCACTAAGTCGTGTCTGACTCTTGCAAATCCACAGACTGTAGCCTGCTAGGCTCCTTTGTGCATGGCATTCTCCTGGCAAGAATATTGGAGTGGGTTGCCATTTCCTTCTCCAGGGGACCTTCCCAATCCAGGAATTGAACCTGGGTCTCCTGCACTGCAGGCAGATTCTTTACCAACTGAGCTATGAGGGAAACCCGTAAATATACTACAAACCATCAAATCATACATTTTATATGAGTGAATTATATGGTAATTATGTCTCAATAAAGTTGTTTAAAAAAAATACAATGATTATACACCAATTAAAATGGTTAAATCTTAAAAATATTGATAATACCAATGTTAATAAGGATATAAAGCAACTAAATTTTATACATTGCTGCTGGAAGAGCAAAATGGTACAACGACTCTGCACAATGGTTTTGCAGTATCTTATAAAGTAAAAGTATATTACCTGAGGCTTCCCTAGTGGCTCAGCGGTAGAGAATCCACCTGTCAACGCAGGAGATGCTGGTTCAATCCCTTGTCCAGGAAGATCCCACATGCCGCGGAGCAACTAAGCCCATCTGCCACAACTGTGGAGCCTGTGCTCTGAGGCCCAGGGACTGCAACTGCTGAGGCCACGCACTGCAGCCCCGGACGCCCCCTCGCACTCTAGAGCCCATGCTCCGCAATGAGAGCTGCTGCCGGGTTGCTTCAGTTGCGTCCGACTCTGTGTGACCCCACAGACGGAGGCCACCTCAATGAGAAGCTCAAACACCAAAATTAGAGAGAAATCCCCACTCACTGCAGTGAGAAAAAGCCTATGCACAGCAATGAAGACCCAGAACAGCTCCCCAAAAAGTGTGGTTACCTATGGCCCAGGAATCTCCCTCCTAGATATATATGCTAGAGAAATGGAATGTGTACACAAAATCTTGTATACAAATGTTTGAAAGTGGCTCTATTTACAACTACCAAAAACTAGAAATAATTCAAAAGACCTTCCGGGGGTAAATGGATAAACTGTGGTACATTCAAACAATGGAATAATATTTAGCAATAAGAAGAATGAGTTATTGACACACACAACTTAGAAGATTCTCGAAGGCATTATGGTGAATGAAAGAAACCAATTTTCACAAGGCTGTATACCATATGGTTCCATTAATATTACAGTCTCAAAATCACAAAATTAAGTAGATGAAGAAAAGATTATCTGTTGCCAGAGATTACAGGGGTTGAGAAGGACTCTTTTGGGGTAAAATATTTTGTTATTCTGTATCCTGATGACTGAGGTAATCACATAAATCCATACATGCGTTAAAATTCTAAAAACTGTTCATCAAAGGAAGACAGTGAATTTTTCTTAATAATTTTAAAAATTAAAAAATGTTAAATCCAATCAAGAGTCAACTCTTTCATGATTTCAATTAACTGACCTACCACATTTGATCACCTCATTTACTTAAAAATACAGTATATAGTTCAAAGACAGATACCGGAAAAATGAAATACATCCTAAGGAGTACCAAGAAGTAGTAAATCATTAGGAAACTTGGTCCTTAATTAGGGGTAAACAAACTAGACATGCTAAGCCTGGAGCAAAAACTCAGAGGGAGAATGACTGATGACAAATGTCTTCAATTAACTGAAGGGCTGACATATGTATAAGGGTTACAATTTTTCCATATAGTATTAAAGAGAAACTTCATTTACCAGTAGGTCTAAATAAAAGTACAGAGGGCTTTTAAGGCTACCAGAAATTCACCATATATTCCTCAAGTGCTAGATTAATCAAGAAGCAGAAAGTTCTGGGGATTCCTGCATTAAATAAAGGATCAGACAGGATGATCCAAGAGTTTTCTTCCACCTCAAACATTCTATGAATCTATGAACTATAACTTCTACAGTTAACCTACCAAAGTAGAAGACACTGAAAATCAAAAAGGTATCCCAATCAAAAAGGTATCCCTTTGTGTCAAAATTTTGACAAAAATCCCTTTGTATCACCTTTCATTGCACAAAAATATTTAATAGCACTCTAAGTTTCCAATTTTAAAAAGACCAAATAAATACAAAACCTTAACAAAAGCCTTATTAAGACCTATTTTATTTCTCTAAATTTCATTTGTACTAAGGACATTAAATTCAAATTATTAATGACCAATTAAATCTAATTACATTAGACATAAAAGACAAAAGTTACAAATATAAATTTCATGCAAACTTCTGTAAGTACAGTGAAGAAATTTCTTGAAAAAGTACTCTTTCCACACAAAGGGTGGTAGTCCTCAAAAGAGCCAAAACATCTGTATTCACTTTAAAGCTCATCAAGACAGACTGACATTTTTAGGAGAAGCATATGGCTTGCTGAACAGCCATCTAGAACAGGATCTTTTGTCTAGTAAAGCTATTCAAGGACCATTTACTTATGTATGGAGTGGCTGAATAAAGAAAAGAACATATTTTTGAGTCCTAGAAAACACAAAGAAATAAATCCTTCATCTAGCTTTGTTAAGGATACAGCAAAACACATTACAAAAGCAGCCAGATCTTTACTCTCAGAGATAGTGCTCTCAAACATCTGAAACAATTCTAAGAAATCACTGAAACAAAAGGACTCTAGAAAAGCTTTCTTAGAGAACTATATCCAGCCAAAGACCACCTCCCTAAAAAAGTCATTTCCATTTTAAAGGATAAAACACTTTCTTCTTAAAACTCTGAAGGGCAGAGTTCAACAGCTGCGCTATATTAAACCTGAGCCCTTCCAAAAGGAAGAACAAGAGTCTCTGGAGAGTGAGTAACATGGCCTGCTTTCTCCAAAATTATCAAAATGCCTGCTTTGCCTCAAAGGAAAGTATCTCCTAGAAAAAGCCTCTATAAAACACACGGGTAGAAAACATAAAACTTAGATTAGGAAAATATACAAAAATAGAAGAGTTTTTGCTGGTTTTTTAAAATCTCCACCTAAGGTAAAATGCATTCTGACGTCCTTCAAGATACAGCATGGAAACTATTAAACAAAAACAGCAGTTTTCAGCCTTACCTTCCCTTCAGAATCACTACAGAACTAGATCTCAACCTAAACTTAGTGAACCAATATATATTGGGACCAAGACATCTGAATTATTTATGCACACAACAGGTGATTTTGATGCATACCAAGAGTTAGTTTAAAAACAACCGAACTAGAGCATGATCCCATAAGGGAAAAAATTTAAGTCTAGACAGTAAAGTCAAGAAAAAAAGGTCACATTTGAGCAACTGGTTCTAAAGAACCTTAGTATTTTAATCTATTAAATACTATTTAATATTTAATACAATTTAATTTTCCTTAAATATTTAATATAACTTAAATTTAATATTTAATCTATTAAAATACTCAGTAACAGATTTGAAACAAATTCTGAATTGTCCTCATGCCATTACTTAAAGGACAAAAGACTTTGAATAGTTTGCTAAAATATCCAGAGATTCGGATGAAAGTTGTTACGAAGAATATGATCACTGCAAAAATACCATCAGGGTGTCTGGATACTGCAAACTGAAAAAAAAGTTATAATAAAGAGCTCACGTAGGACAGAGGAGCCTGATGGGCTGCAGTCCATAGGGTCACAAAAGAGTCAGATAAACTTAGTGACTCAACAACAATTATATGTATTATCTGTCAACGTTTAAAAAGTTCAAGGCTGTAATCACAATAAAGTAAATTTCAGCCACCAACAAAGCTTTAATTCTCTTTTATTTTATACAAAATTCTAATAGGTTTATTTGCTTGGTATACAAATCCATTATAAATGAAAAGTAGTAATAGAAATGCTAAAGGGGAGCAGACCAGTCAAGGAAGGACATAAAAACACTATTAAAAAGCAGACATAAGAACTCAGAAAGCATAGCAGACACCTGATAGTTTTTAAAGGTAGCAGAATACAATAACTTTTTCCCAATGATCACAAGGATAAGGAAGAAAAATATGTTCAGTATACCATGTTCAATATACATTACATGTATTTTGTTTAAGAGGGAAAAACAGTATAGTCATGAAGTTACCTACAGTCTCTTATCAAAAATAATAACAAACTTTAGGGGGAAGATCCTTACCACACACACACAAAAAAGCCCCAATTCCTCAATTGGAGACTCTCATAGTATAAAAGGAACAGTGGAGTGAAAGTAAAGAGCATCAGATAGTCTTTCAAATAAAAAACATACCTTGCTAAAAGGAAAAAAACAGAGAAGACACAACTTGTAAGTTACTATTATCAGACATAATACTTCTTCCTGCAAAAGTCACATATTCCTTTAGCTAAGTCAGACTGTTTCCTAGTAATGTAAACTTAAAAATGTTTCCCCATCTGAAAAATAAGAATAAAAACACCTAAATTCATAGGATTACTTTGAGAAATGGGATAATGAAGGTAAAGTCCTTGGCACAGTGGCTAATACACAGTAAGTGAGAAATGTTAGCTGGTATTATTAATTTGTACTCAGAATAAACATCATAAAATGATTCTCAATGTTCACCAAAGGATATATTTTAGAAGCTTTTTCATTTGAAATGCTCTTATCCTGTATTCACCCTATTCCCAAACAGAGACCTCTTCTAACATGTATTATACAGGAACCAAGTTGTCTCATTTTTCTTCACTAAGTCCCATGTACTATTATTAACTTTTAAGAATTTCAAGTAGCTTGCAGATAGCAAGTCTAATAATCACCTTTAGTTACTATTATTCCTAAAGAGCTCAGATGTTCTGTGAGGAAACTTTCTCAAATAAATTTATTTCCACGTCTTTTTTAAGTTTGAAAACAAAAGAGGAATCAGGACAGTTCTCAAAGAAATGTATGAATACAAAAAAGATCTATTCATGAGACAACTTCAATCCAGAAGTTAACAGGGTTTTACGTGAATATCCTCAACTCAGACCACTGCAAATGATGAGAAAAGAATGTGTGTTGTAGATATTTCATATCCACATGTATGTAGGTTATTGCCTACCTGGCTTTCACTGATGACGCCATTAACAGAAATACTACCTATGGCTTCCTGTTTTTCCGTACCATCTCTGAGTATGTATTTACTCATCTATGTGATAAGTGTTGACTTGTTACTATAAGACCCATTACACTAGGTACTATGAAGTATAGAAAAATAAATTATAACTTTTTCCATCCCTCCAAAAGCCTGTGGCCTAATTACTGATATATCAGTGCACCTACCAAAACCTGCTTATTTTCATTTGTATGTGTAAGAGTCATTATAGGCTGTTATGCTGAGGTAGTCAACAATCCAAACATCTATGTGGCTTATAACAAATTTTATTTTTTAGTCTCTTTATATTTTATATAACCTATAATAATCAGCTCTGCTTTCCCCCATGTTATCTTTATTCCAGGATCTAGGCTGAAAGAAAAAAGCCCACCTGGGACAGCAGAGGAAAAAACAACATGGCAAAACATGGGAAAGTTCCTGGAGCTAGTGTCTGACGTGACCTAGCCATTTCTGGTTAAGATTTCATTGGTCAAAACAAGTCATTTGGCCAATGGGGCAGTGATGCATAATCCTGTCACAGGGAATGGAAATACTATAAATAACAATATCAGCTACCACGATATCCATCAATAAAATTAAAGAAAAGAAAAATATTTGGCCTATTCAAACCAATAATAAAATCAGCATATATTTAGGTAAAATTTACTATGTGCCGAGACATAATTCTAATATTAAGACTAATTAGAATTAGTCTCTGCACAATTGCACTCATCTCACAGGCTAGCAAAGTAGTGCTCAAAATTCTCCAAGCTAGGCTTCAACAGTACATGAACCAAGAGCTTCCAAATGTTCAAGCTGGATTTAGAAAAGGCAGAGGAGCAAGAGATCAAATTGCCAACATCCACTGGATCATCAATAAAACAAAAGAGTTCCAGAAAAACATATACTTCTGCTTTACTGACTACACCAAAGTCTTTGACTGTGTGGATCACAACAAACTTGTGGGAAATTCGAAAGAGATGGGAATACCAGACCACCTTACCTGCCTCCTGAGAAATCTGTATGCAGATCAGGAAACAACAGTTAGAACCGGACATGGAACAATGGACAGGTTCCAATGGGAAAGGAGTACGTCAAGGCTGTATATTGTCACCCTGCTTATTCAATTTACATGCAGACTACATCATGTGAAATGCCAAGCTGGATGAAGCACAAACTGGAATCAAGGTTGCAGGCAGAAATATCGATAACCTCAGATATGCAGATGACACCACCCTTACGGCAGAACTAAAGAGCCTCTTGAAGAAAATGAAAGAGGAGAGTGAAAAAGCTGGCTTAAAGCTCAACATTCAGAAAACTAAGATGATGGCATCCGGTCCCATCACTTCATGGCAAATAGATGGGGAAACACTGGAAAGAGTGGCAGACTTTAGACTCCAAAATCACTGCAGATGGTGACTGCAGCCATGAAATCAAAAGATGCTTATTCCTTGGAAGGAAAGTTATGATCAACTTAGACAGCATATTAAAAAGCAGAGACATTACTTTGCCAACAAAGGTCCATGTAGTCAAAGCTATGGTTTTTTCCAGTGGTCATGTATGGATGTGAGAGTTGGGCTATAAAGAAAGCTGAGCACCAAAGAATTGGTGCTTTTGAACTGTGGTGTTGGAGAAGACTCTTGAGAGTTCCTTGGACTGCAAGGAGAGCCAACCAGTCCATCCTAAAGGAAACCAGTCCTGAATGTTCATTGGAAGGACTGATGCCGAAGATGAAATTCCAATACTTTGGCCACCTGATGTGAAGAACTGATTCACTAGAAAAGACCCTGATGCTAGGAAAGATCAAAGGCAGGAGGAGAAGGGGACAGCAGAGGATGAGATGGTTGGATGGCATCACCAACTCAATGGACACAAGTTTGAGCAAGCTCTGGGAGTTGGTGATGGACAGGGAAGCCTGGAGTGCTGCTATCCATGGGGTCGCAAAGAGTTGGACACGACTGAGTGACTGAACTGAACTGAGAGTGCTCTAGACTCACTCTAGAGCAGGAGCTCAGAGTGTTAAAATATTTAACTAGTGTTTAAATCTCCTAAGAGGAATTCAACAAATATGTCTGCTACTGATGAAAACAGACCCACTAATTAAGGGTATTTTTAATGAGGAAAATAGTCAAAACAATGAAACCTATTAGAAATCACATTAGAAACACTGCAAGCTCACAAAACTTGGTTTTGGTATGTTCCAGACAGCAAAAAGTAGCTGCCCTTCAGAGAGGAATTTGTTTATCCAGCTTATCTGAGGCAGAAGCCAATCTACTGATTTTAAATGTCCTAATAGCTGAAGCTCCAATACTTTGGCTAACTGATGCAAAGAGCCGACTCACTGGAAAAGACCCAGATGCTGGGAAAGATTGAAAGCAGGAGGAGAAGGGGATGACAGAGGATGAGATGGTTGGATGGCATCACCAACTCAATGCACGTGAGTTTGAGCAAACTCCAGGAGATAGTGAAGGACAGGGAAGCCTGGCGTTCTGCAGTCCATGGGTTCCCAAAGAGTCAGATATGACAGCAACTGAAAAACAACAAGTGTTTCTCAAATTTGGGCTGAGACAGTTTCTCAGCAAGGTGTAGTATACGGAGAACTCTTATCAAACTTAATACCTCTTACTCATTGAAGGTTCCTGCAAACTCACAATTTCATACTGGCTTATCTAATGCTGAAAAAGAATACAATACAAAACAGGCCTCACAAAAAGGTCCCACACACTTAGCTCCCACCAGTATTAACAGCACACCCTCTGAAGAACCTAAGGAGCTATATTTGAGGTAAACACAAGACAGTCCAATCGAGAGAAGTGATAGAACAGGGCTAGATGAGATAAGTATACATAAACCGATTAAAGAAAACAAAAAAACACTGTATCAAATGTCCCGAGTCCTAAATACTGCTATTTTGAAATAAAATGCCATTTTTCTCTGGGCCACCCTAATAGCTCAGCTTGTAAAGAATCTGCCTGCAATACAGGAGACCCCGGTTTGATTCCTGGGTTGGGATGATCCGCTGGAGAAGGGATAGGCTACCCACTCCAGTATTCTTGGGCTTCCCTGGTGGCTCAGCTGGTAAAGAATCCACCCACAATGCAAGAGACCTGGGTTCGATCCGTGGAGAACCCAGGAAGATCCCCTGGAGAAGAGTAATATCTAAATAGCTAAACTTACTCTGGACAATTCCTTAGGAAAGTCAGGAAAAATGTAGACCATATATCCAGAGTTTTCTCCCCTCTCCTTCAGCACAGGGAAATAAGAAGCACCTGGAAACACACTCACTCTAGAGCATGTGCTCAGTGACTGGGTCAGCTGAAATCCACTACACCATTTAGTTTTTGTGTCTTTCTTATGTGTACATGTTGTCTGGTTTTTTGGTCTCTTTGGTTATTTTTACAGATATACTACAGTTAAATTCATACATTAATAAGTTAATGTAGCAGTTAACTGCTTCTTTCCTTCTGCTAACATTTTTTTTTTCTTTTCAGTATTTGATCACTACTCCCTTCCTTATCAAGGGCCTTACTGATTCTCCCCTCTCATTTTACTCAAGTGATCTGAAATGTCACATCATTTGCAAATGAAGTAATAAAATACAATGAATTTTAGATGTCTATTTCCCCATTAATTGGATCTCTTTCCACACTCCACCTTTCCAAGTCTTCATTACTCTCAAGTCATAATGTAAAGAGAGTTTAAGGATAAAAAGCAAATAGTGTGTAAGAAAGAAGTGCCATATATTTCCCTCAAGATGAAATTAACAACATAAGCTCTTTAGGTAAAAAAAGAAAAAAAAAAGAAGTAAAGAAAGCAAACAAGTGTATCATTTGACTTGTGTTTAAAATTTGCTTTGACTTTTAAGAATTTTAGTATCTGAAACAAATTTCATCTTATATGATTTAAAGTTTTATTTTCAAATCTCTTCTAACAAACACATTTGCAAGCAGAAACTCTTTAAATGTGGATAAGTAGGACTAATTACCAGAGTCTCCAAAAGCTAGTATCTTAACTTCAACTACTATAAATTGCTAATAAAATGGCTGTGACTTAAACATATAGCACAGCGACGTTTCATTTCTTTATCTTTGGCCACGCCCCAGAAGCTTGTGGGATCTTAGTTCACCCCTGGGATTGAAGCTGGGCCCTCCCCAGTGAAAGGGCAGAGTTCTAAGCACTAGTGTGTGCTAGCTGCTCAGTCATGTCCAACTCTTTGTGACCCCATGGACTGTAGCTCACTAGGCTTCTCTGTCCATAGGATTCTCCAGGCAAGAATACAGGAGTGGATTGCCGTTCCCTTCTCCAGAAGATCTTCCCAACCCAGGGATTGAACCCTGGTCTCCTGCATCTCAGGCAGATTCTTTATCATTTGAGCTACATGGAAATCCTTGTAACTCCTAGACTACCAGGGAATTCCCTATAGCCACGTTTTGACTGGCCATGGACCCTTCAAATTTGCTCTCAGTTCTAGGGCTACTGTGAATTACTTGGAAATGCAAAATTAATCTCCATAGTATCTAGGAGAATAGCTAATCTGGGTCACCTCTATTCTAGACCTAGGTTAACCAGTGGAGTATCTTAGAGAAATACTTTCCATTCTTTAAGTTCCCCATAAGTAGACCAGTTAATTACAATTTTTTTTTTCAATGACACTATATTATATGAGCTTCTCTGATGGCTCAGAGGTGAAGAATTCGCCTGCCAACGTAGAAACACAAGAGATGCGGTTTCCATCCCTGGGTCGGGAAGATCCCCAGAGAAGGAAATGGCAACCCACTGCAGTATTCTTGCCTGGAGAATTCCATGCACAGAGGAGCTGGCGCGGGGGTACAGTCCATGGGATCGCAAGAGTTGGACACGACTTAGCAACTAAACAACAACAATAACAGTACCATGTATATATTCCGCTCAAGACTTTTAATAAGTCATCGACCATACCTAGGGCATCTTTGCCATCCATCATCCACTATTTAAAACCTAAATAAAACTTATCTCCAAAAATCCTTCCTAATTAACTCTTTCCAACTCTCTGTATTCCCTTTATATTTAATATAACTCTAAACTAATTTCAATAGACTCTCTTTTCAATTTTTAACCACTCCCATTCCTCACACCCCCTTCAGTTCTGTCCATCCAGTCTTTCCATCGCTGTTCTAAGCACTTCTGCAGAGGGCAATTAACAAAAGCCCTGGTTTATATTTATACTAACAAGCTATGAAAATAGCAATTTAACAAAATAATAAGTTTTTTGCAGATAAAAATGCTCGATAATAGGTGTGTGGGCACGTGCGCTGTTGTGTTATACTAAAATTAGGAAAATTCAGAAAAATAGGGAAATGGAGGATTGAGTAATGCAGTCAAAAAAGAAAACACCACCACAAAAATGCTTCAGTGCAAAACAATGAACAATAATCTCTGAATTAGTGAGGCTTTAATAAAATTCTGGATGGGAAACATCTCGGCATTACCACCAGCCTTTTTAAAATTACTTTCCAGTATTACTAGCAGCGGTATTTTTACTAACATTGAATTCCAACCAAGTTTTCCTCCCAAGCAGCCTGACAAAATGTTTCAGTTCAGAAACCCAATCAATACCACTTAAAGTCGTGTAAGGGAAAGAGAGATTCAACCCTCCAGTAAAAACTGGAGTGATGGGCAAACAGGTGAAAAATGGACGGTTTCGGAAAGGGGGGAAGAAAAATGAGACTCCGCCTCCTCTCTGGGGGCTCAGACTCGGTTCACAGCTTCGGAGACAACCCCATACCCCAGACCCTCTCACATAGCAGCATTGCAAGGTTCTAAGAAACCAGGGGTCCTCCTCCCCTCTCCCCGCATGCACGCCCCCACTCGCCTGGCCAAGCTCCCCTAGATCGCCCCAAATCCGCCCGCCCTTTCCCGAGGAAAGGGTCAGCAAAGGACGTTTTCCCGAGGCCTTCTCCGGGACCCAGCTAGCAGAGACCTCCGCAAAGGTGGGGAGACCCGAGAAGCTTGAAGAAGAAGCCTCACAATCCTGTTACCTGGTCGAAACCTTGGAAACAGAAACGGCAGCTACAGTCGCTACCCTTCTCCCCCACAACGCTTGCCTCAGCGCCACTGACATTGAGACCGCCGCCATCTTGCTACAGGCAGACACTAGGACGGATCACCGCAAGGGACAAGCTTCCTTCGTTTTCAAGCCCATGAAACAGCAACGCGAAAGAGTGGTGCGGGGGGGGGCGGTTAATTTGATTCTTGTTAGGTGTTTTGTTAAATAATGGAGTTTTTTAAAGAGGTGAAACGTTTGGTTGCAAGAGATAAGAAGGAAAATGGACGGAAGAAAAATTTAAGAAGTGCATTAAGTGTAAATATCAGCCTCATAAAATAAAATCCTTGTCTGTTGTTAGGAATGGTTTACATACCGGTTAATGAAGAGACCGAAAGAAAATGCTTGAGAATTTCAACACCTGCAACTCATAATTTTTTTCAAAGGACTCAATATAAGGGGCTGAGCCCACTAGAAGAGCCAGAGGGCTCGTTGGTTCTTGAGAACCTAAAGTAGTACTTTTCCAAAATGTTGCCAGATTCAGTTTGCAAGCCCTCAGGAAAGACTGTATTCAGTTTGATGTTCTGCAGTTGATAGTTATAATGATCATATTTTCCAAATGAAAAACCTAGACATATGGCCTGCCAGAAGTTTTTTTTTTTTTTTTGACGTGTGTTTTCATATGAAAAACTTATGAAACATAGTATTTTATATCAGTCTTTTCCCAGTAGATCCTG
The DNA here is from genome assembly GCF_019320065.1 of Cervus canadensis. Classification (NCBI taxonomy): domain Eukaryota; kingdom Metazoa; phylum Chordata; class Mammalia; order Artiodactyla; family Cervidae; genus Cervus; species Cervus canadensis. The sequence continues at coordinate 24,428,200 of NC_057401.1, forward strand.
AACGTGTAATCGTAATCCATGGATACTAGACATCCGAAACAAAAATTATCTTCTGAGGCAATTGTTAGAAACATATTTGTATTTTGGGCTACTAACCTTAAGAACAATGATTAACTGTGGATTATAAAATAAAAAGCTGGTTCATTGGTGGGGTGTGCTACTTTAGAGAACTTTTTTTAAGTTAGAATGCCCTGCTTTTAAAATTAAGCAGGTGAAAACAATCTTTATTAAAAGAATAGTATTAACAGGTGGATGGGGAATGCCTTGGTTCTGCATTAAGGCCAATTAAAAGAAAACAAAATACATAAGGGAAAGGGGTTAAGAAAGAGATTGAGTGGGGAGGGAAATGGGATGGGTGTTTAAGAGGGAAGGGGACATAGGTATACCTATGGCTGATTCATGTTGCTCTTTGGCAGAAACCAACACAATGCTGTAAAGCAATTAGCCTTCAATTAAAAATAAATTAATTTTAAAAAAAGATTGAGCACCACAGCACCCAGTACCAGAGAGAAAGCCTTGTCCAGGGAAAGAGGAAATACACAGAAAGATGGAGGAAGAGATATCTCACAGAGAATTTTCTTTTAAACTTTTAATTTTGAAATAGATTTCACAGGAAGTGGCAAAAACAGTACAGAGAGCTCTTATACAAACTTAATCCAGTTTCCCCCATTGATTATGTCTTATATAATTGTTGTACAGTATGGAAGCCAGGAAACTGAGTTTGATATAAAGTGTTTATGCATTCCTTTGTCATTCTATCACGTGTCAATTCATGAAACCCTTAACAGAATCAAGACACAGAACTGTTCCATCACCCCAAAGATTTCCCCTGGTGCTACTCTTTTATATACCCACCTCCCAACCCCTGGCCACTACTACCGTTTCCAATTGTATAATTTCATATTTCAAGAATGCATGTAAATAGACTCATATATATAACTTTTTGACATTGGCTTCTTTCGCTCTTCATTGTGCCTTTGAGATCCATTCAGGTTACTGTGTTTAACAATAGTTCATCTCTTTTTATTGCTGGGTAGTATTCTGTAGGTCATTAGTCTAAATTCTCTAGAAAAACAAACTGAATAGGATATATATATCTCTGGATTATCACAGTTTGATTAACCATTCACCTGCTGCAGAACATTTTGTTTTCGTTAGGACTATTACAGATAAAACTGCTACGAACAATCATGTACAGGTTTTTGTGTGGACAAAAATTTTCATTTCTCTGGGATAAATACTCAAATGTGCAATGTATATTTTGTTTTTTTAATAAAACTGCTAAACTATTTTCCAGAAAACTTGTACCATTTTTCATTCCCACTACCACTGTATGAGAACCAGATTCTCCGTGTCCCCACCAATATTTGGTATTTTTAAATTTCAGTTCAGCTAACATAAATAATAGGTGTGTAATGAGAGTTCATCAAGATCTTAACTTATATTCCCATGATGTGGAATATCTTTTCATGTGTTTATTTGCCATTATGAGTATTCCATTCAGTTCAATCTCTCGTTTTGCCCATTTTCTAATTGCATTATTGGTTTTTTGCTGTTACATTTTGAGAGGTTTTATGTAGTCCAGATATGAGTCTTTTATCAGATATGTGATTCACAAATATTTTCTCCTATCTGTAGCTTGTCTTTTCATCCTCTTAACAGGATGTGTTGCTCAGTAAATATTTTTAATTTTGATGAAGTCCAGTTTAGTCGTTTTTAAATTTATGAATTATGCTTTCTTTCGCTTCCATGTTTTACTTATTTATTTTTGTTGCATTATAATTAACATGCAATATTGTAGTAGTTTCAAGTGTTTAACAGTAATTCAATATTTTTGTACTTTATTAAATGAATATGGCAGTAAGGCCATTTGCCATCTATCACCATACAAAGTCGTTATGATATTATTGACTGTATTCCCTATGTGTACATTATATCCTTGTGACTTCTTTATTTTATAGCTAGAAGTTTCTGCCTCTTAATCCCTTTCACCTATTTTGTCTGTCTCCCTACCCTACTCCCATCTGGCAGCCACCAGTTTGTTCTCTGTTTCTATTTTGTTTTGTTTGCCCATTTGTTTTATACTTTACATTCCACATGTAAGTGAAATCATACAGTATCTGTTTTTCTCCGTTTGACTTATTTCACTTAGCATAATACCCTCCAGATCCATCTATGTTTCATTATTACTTGTGGCTGAGTAATATTCCATTTTGTATATAGACCACTCCTTCTTTATTCATTCATCTATTGATTGATACTTAGGTTGCTTTCATGTCTTGTCTATTTTAAATCTTTCTGTAATAAACATAGTGGAGCATATATCTTTTCAAATCAGTGTTTTCATTTTCTTCGGATACATACCCAGAAGTTGATTTGCTGGATCATGTGGCAGTTCTATTTTTAGTTTCTTGAACCCCCATCCTGTTGCTTTTGGTATCTTGTCCAAGTACTGTTTACCAACCCTAGGTCCTAAAGATTTTCTGTTTTCTTCTAAAGGTTTTTTTGCCTCACCTTTTACATTTGATTCTATGACCCACTCGAGTTAGTTTTCGAGTTAACTTTTAAGTTAATAAGGTGTGAGGTATAGGTCAAAGTTCAGTTTTTTACCTGTGGATACCCAATTGTTTTAGCGCTATGCGTTGAAAAGATTGTCCTTCTCTCACTAAATTGGTTTTGTACCTTTGTCAAAAAAACAGTTAGCCGTATTTGTGTGTGGCTATTTCTGGGTTCTCTATTTCAGGAGAATTTTAAGGCTAAGGGTGACTTTGATTTTAGATTAAATTTTTATAAATATGTTTTCTTTTTTAAGGAGTAACATATGATCTGTCCAAATATTCATAAGAGCAACTTACTATAGCTATGTTTCTAGTCCTATTGGCCTAAACCCAACCTTTCCACCTACTTCCACCTACTGTAGTACCTTCCTTCTATGAGTTTGCAATCCCAGCAAAACCTTCACTCTCCAGTTTTTTTTTTTTGCCTTGACCTGTGTCTTCTGTGTTGGCAGGTGGATGCTTTATCACTGAGCCACGTAGGAAGCCTGGATCATAAGGTAGCTCTATTTTCAGTTTCTTGAGGAACCTCCGTACTGTTTTCCATCATGGCTTTCTAATTTACACTCCCACAAACAGTGCACAAAGGTTTCCTTTTCTCCATACCCACAGCTCATGACCCCAAGCTAGCATTGCCAATAATACACTCCTATAGAATCTCTGGTTCTCCTGATCTTCTGCTGGATTTCCTCACCCACCCATACATGAGTTGCTTTCTGACCTCACATACACAATGTAAGCCTGAGAATGAAACAGAAATAACTTGCTGTGTGCTTTTTTTTTTCCCAGCAATTTCACCTAAACTATAGATTCTACCACTAAGCTTAATAGAATGTCTAGGTCCAAATACCATTTTAGTATCTCAATAGGAGTATTAAAATATGAGTTGACTTTAACTTTTGCTTGCATTTCTTGCATGGTTCCCAGAATACTCCTCCTGAGCCGCTCATGATGGCTAAATAAAATAGCAACCTAAGATACTTAATTTACTACCAACAATTACTCACTATCTAACCTTATCTGATCAGGACCTTTGTGCTAGCTGTTCTCTGTGGCTAGAATGCTATTCCTTGTGTCTGGAATAATCTCTCACCTTTCTCTCTCTCACACAAATCACCTTTTCAATGATGCCCTTTCCGACTACCCTGTCTAAACTTTTGACCCCACCACAACACTTTCTATTCATCTTCCCTGCTTTATTTTTCCTCCTTAGCATTTTTGTAAGTTTTAGCACTTTATGAACTTTCTGCAATAAATGTGAATTATAAAATGAGGGAGAAAATTGTCCAGTAGTTAAGATCGATCTTCTACTTATGGATGTAAACTTTTCCTACCCAGGAATGTTGCCAGGAATAATTATTCTATTTCTGCAATTAACCAAATGAAGATATTTTACTTAGTTACAACAATTAGTGAACTATATAATTCTACTCTCCCTATACCTGGAAATCTGCAGGAAATCTGCATTTATATCCACTTTGGATATAAATGGAACACATAATCATGTCACCTGTATAAATCCCTCCACTGGCTTACCAGTGTCCTCAGGATAAAGACAAAAACCCCTTCACCTGATCTGACAGGCTCCATAAGATCTGTCCCCACCTTCTTTCCTGCCTACCTACTGACTGTCCTGCACTGAACCTTTCACAAATGGTCACCTTTGCCTCTTCTCTAGCCACCCTCCTTGCCTTTCAGATCACAGCATGGGAGTCCCTCCCTGTGGTAGAAAATGAAGGTATCTTATACGCATTTCCCACCTCCCCCTTCCTTGATGACAGAGCCTGAATCCTACTATAGAGGATTAAAAAAAATGTTGTATTCTTGCTTTTCCATCAGCTTGCAGCTAGCGCGTGGACATGGGCCAGGCCAAGAGATCTGACGTTCCTTCTGAGAAAACAGGGTTCTGAAAAAAAGAGAACCTAGCCAACAAGAAAGGATGGGAGAGCAGAGAGAGGGTAAGAGCCTAGGGCTTTAATGGCATTGTTGAGCTTCTGAATCAACCCTGATCAAAACACCTCTAGACTTGTTATAAGTGGCTTAAGTGTTGAAGCCTCCATTTGTTAGATACCCTGTAGTGGAAAAGATTGTTGAAAGTAAAAGTCACTAAGTCATGTCTGACTCTTTGCAACCCATGGACTACACAGTCCATGGAATTCTCCAGACCAGAATACTAGAGTGAGTAGCCTTTTCCTCCTTTGGAGGATCTTCCCAACCCAGGAACCTAACCCAGGTCTCCTGCACTGCAGGCAGATTCTTTACCAGCTGAGCCACCAGGGAAGCCCAAGAATACTGGAGTGGGTAGCCTATCCCTTCTCCAGCGGATCTTCCCAACCCAGGAATCAAACCAGGGTCTCCTGCACTGCAGGCGGATTCTTTACCAACTGAGCTATCAGGAAATGTTTGTTACTGATGTTCTTTTTATCTGAAGTTTCACATGCAAGAATTACTTCTCTGACTTCCCTGACCATGTCAATTCCTCTTTTTATAGCCCCACCTAGCCCTTCAGAGCACCTCCTATGCTGCAGTTTCAATAATGCAATGTAGTCATCTTTCTCCAGAATGTAAAGTAAGTTCTCTGAGGACAGGGATCATATCTGATTTTGCAGATCGTTTTGCCTATACCGGACACATAGCAGGACCCAAAGAACGTGTAGAATCCATGAACAAAGGAATGAATGAAGCTAATTAGAACTTTAAAAATATCAAAAATAAGGAGAAAGAGCCTTTCCTTTTTGCTACTTTTGCTCATGAAAAGTAGATACAAATTGTTTTCAAGGTGCTTTTTGCCTCAGGTCTACAGATCTTATTGGTTTATATTATTTCATCTTTGATCAAGTACCATTTCATGAAGACCTTGGTGGGATACTAGGGATAGGGGTCAATGTTACTGGCAAAAGACCTGAAACCATAAATCTACTTTTTACTAGGCCTGCATTTAAAAAAAAAAATTTAATAACCCTTTTCATTTCCTCATTTCTCACATTTCAAATACAGGATATAAGCCTGAAAATGGTACACAAATAATTTGCTGTGTGCATTTATTTTTTTAACAATTTCACCCAAACTAGTTTCTACCACTAGGTTTAATAAATGTTTAGGTACAGATACTGTTTTCTTATTTCAGATACGAGTATTAAAATATGAATTTGTTTTGCTTCTTGCTTGCATTTCAAGCATGGTGGCCAAAAGAAACATTTAGTTTAGTTTTTCTAATGCCATGTGAAATTTACAGTGGATTTGAAGTTGTCTGGTTTTAATTTTTTCCCTTTGCACATGGGTCTTCAATAAAGCATCCAGAAGAAAATAAATTAAAACCAGACATTTCTATCAGAAGTTTCACATGCAATCACTATAGACATGAAAAAATTCCACCATCACTTATTGGCTACAAACTAATATTTTAAATCGCATCTTATTTTTCACAGTTAATTTAATTGAAAACCTTGAATTAATACCTTATCATCTTATAAAATTATTATGACATCTGGCAGGGTTGCTGAGGCTTTGGCAACAAACAAAATAATTTCTACCGATAGTGAAGGAATACCGCTTGAAATTATTTTTGGAAATCAAAGTGTGCAAACAATCAAAATTCCTAAAAGCTCAAAGAATTTTCCCACATAAATTTGATCACATGCCCCATCACAACCTGGAGTTCTAGTCCTAAATTTTCAGTGTTTATGGGTCATTTTCAAACTTGACAAGTGAAAAACCAAATTAATTATATTTTTTCCCTTTCTCTTACCTAGAGCAAATCTGTTCCTCACATTCAGTCTTTCTGGCTTGGCAAAATACTGTCATCTTTCTTCCAATATAAGATGTCATCAACTGTAAAATGTATTGTTTTTCTCTACTACTAAGTATAAAAAATGCCAGCAATTAAACCATGACACAATACCAACTCTATTATATATCCTGCTTTCAGAGAGGTAAAATGTGGGGAAAATTCACATTTTAGAAGCAAAGAAACATAGTAATTACCTAATCTATGTCCTCCCCTTTATCATAAGGAATAGAAGTCATTATTTACTGGTCTCTGGAATAAATATTTTATTGCTAGGAATAACCATGTAACAAGTTCTGACCAAAGAAATGTAAGAAAAAAGTATCATGTGACACTTTCTGGGAAACCTCCTGTAAACATAGACAGTAATTGTACCTCTTTGTCCTGCCCTCCCCCTTTTTCTTTATTTCTTCTATCACCCTGCTATGAAGATGCGAATGTGAAGCCTCAGACCATGTAAACGAGAGCTCTGTGATGAGCAAATAATGAGGTGAAGGAGACTGGATACTCCAACCATCTTTTGATTTCAGAAGCACTGTATTGATCCTACCATGGTTTCCCTGTTCTTCACTTTCTTGATGATGGCTCTCCTCACTGTGTGTCGTGTGTTGGTATGTGTGTGGGCTTCGTCACTCCCCACTGATCCACATTAAATTCCATGGATGGTTATTATGGTCATTTTCTTGCTTACACTTGTGATTCCCTTGTCCCTCTCTCTTTCTTGTATTCAGTGAAATTGCCACCTAGGTTAAATTCACCTGTCTTTCTATCCTGCACCTTCACCTATGCCGCTAAACACAACTGGGGAAAAACACCAAATTATACTGACTTGTCTCACTTTACCACAACCCTCAAGTTGGCCTTTAATGCTACTTGCCAAACATATTGCGTGTGCATGCTTAGTTGCTTCAGTCATATCCGACTCTTTGCAATCCCATGCACTGTAGCCTGCCAGGCTCCTCTGTCCATGGGATTCTCCAGGCAAGAATACTGGAGTGGGTTGCCATGCTCTCCTCTAGGGGATCTTCCTGGCCCAGGGAACAAACCCATGTCTGCTGTGTTTCCTGCATTGGCAGGAAGGTTCTTTACCACTAGTGCCATCTGGGAATCCCAAATTTCCTATGTTCTATATTCATATATTCTTAACCCATTTACTTTTTTACACATTTTCCTTTCTCCTCAAACTTCTGTTTCCTCTTCTCCTATCCTTACTCCTTGCTGGTAACTCTTCTATTTCCTTGAGAAATTTCATTAGTGAGAAGAATTTTTCTCAAATCCTCCTACACTATTGGTAAGAATATAAATTGGTATAGCCACTATGGAGAACAATACGGAGTTTTCTTTCAGTCCAGTTCAGTCGCTCAGTCGTGTCTGACTCTTTGCGACCTCATAAACTGCCTCACGCCAGGCTTCCCTGACCATCACCAACTCCTGGAGCTTACTCAAACTCATGTCCATTGAGCCAGTGATGCCATCCAACCATCTCATCCTCTGTTATCCCCTTCTCCTCCTGCCTTCAATCTTTCCCAGGATCAGAGTCTTTTCAAATGAGTCAGTACTTTGCATCAGGTGGCCAAAGTATTATAGTTTCAGCTTCAGCATCAGTCCTTCCAATGAATATTCAGGACTGATTTCCTGGTATTGACTGGATTGACTGGTTGGATCTCCTTGCAGCCCAAGGGACTCTCAAGAGTCTTCTTCAACACCACAGTTCAAAAGCATCAATTTGTCAGCACTCAGATTTCTTTATAGTCCAACTCTCGCATCCATGGTATGATCTCTGTTCGTTTCTAAGAAAAACCATTCAATATTATAGTAATACAAGTCTATGCCCTGACCAGTAATGCTGAAGAAGCTGAACGGTTCTATGAAGACCTACAAGACCTTCTAGAACTAACACCCAAAAAAGATATCCTTTTCATTATAGGGGACTGGAATGCAAAAGTAGGAATTCAAGACATACCTGGAGTGACAGGCAAATTTGGCCTTGGAGTACAAAGCAAAGCAGGTCAAAGGCTAACAGAGTTTTGCCAAGAGAATGCAAACTTCTCTAGGCACTGGTCATAGCAAATACCCTCTTCCAATAACACAAGAGAAGACTCTACACATAGACATCACCAGATGGCCAATACTCAAATCAGACTGATTATATTCTTTGCAGCCAAAGATGAAGAAGCTCTATACAGTCAGCAAAAACAAGACTGGAAGCTGAATGTGGCTCAGATCGTGAACTCCTTGCTGCCAAATTCAGACTGAAATTGAAGAAAATAGGGAAAACCACTGGACCATTCAGGTACGACCTAAATCAAATCCCTTATGATTATACAGTGGAGATAACAAATAGATTCAAAGGATTCGATCTGATAGACAGAGTATCTGATGAACTATGGACGGAGGTTTGTGACATTGTACAGGAGACAGGGATCAAGACCATCCCCAAGAAAAAGAAATACAAAAATGCAAAATGGTTGTCTGAGGCGGCCTTACAAATAGCTGAGAAAAGAAGAGAAGCTAAAGGCAAAGGAGAAAAGGAAAGATACCCATTTGAATGGAGGTTTCTTAAAAAACTAAAAATAGAATTACCATATGACCCAGAAATCCCATTACTGGGCTTATACCCAGAGGAAAGCATAATTCAAAAAAAAAATATATGCACTCCAATGTTCATGGCAGCACTGTTTACAATAGCCAGGATATGGAAGTAAGCTAAATGTCCATCAACAGAGGAATAGATTTTAAAAGATGTGAGATACACACACACACACACACAATTGAATATTGTTGTTTAGTCACTAAGTTGTGTCTGACTCTTGCAACCCCATGGACTGTAGCCTGCTAGGCTCCACTATCCATGGGATTTTCCAGACAATAATACTGGTGTGGATTGCCATGTCCTTCTCGAAGGGATCTTCCTGACTCAGGGATCAAACCCACATGTCCCACATTGGCAGGTGGATTTTTTACCACTGAGCCACCACAGAAGCCCACATATATACAATGGAGTATTACTCATCAATAAAAAAGAACAAAATACTGCCATTTGCAGTAACATAGACGTACCTAGAGATTGTCATACTGAATGAAGTAAGTCAGACACAGAAAGACAAATACATGATATTGCTTATATGTAGAATCTAAAAAAGAGGGGTTCCAATGAACCTATCTACAAAAAGAAGTAGTCACAGATGTAGAAAACAAATTTACAGTTAAAAGTGGATAAAGGGCAAGGGGGATAATGAGATCTGGATTGACATATACACACTACTATAGATAAAATAGAACAATTCTAATGAGATCCTGCTGTCTAGTACAGGGAACTCTACTCAGTACTCTGTAATGGCCTATTTGGGAAAAGAATCTTAAAAGAAAAAGAAAAAAGAGGATATATATATATATATATGCATAACCAATTCACTTTGCTATATACCTGAAACTTAACACATTGCAAATCAACTATATGCCAATAAAAAATTTTTAATTAAAAATAAATCATAAATTTCGATATTTGTTATGCTATTTTTCTGACAGATGGCAGTGAAGTGTCTTGTCCTAACAAAAGCTAGAATAGTGTGATAGTTTAAAATATCTTAAGGAAGGAAATTCTCTTTCTAATTTGCATGAAAGTGATATATTAAATTATCTTTTTTTATGTAACATTTATTGAAAATAAGATAATGAGTTTTTGTATGTCACAAACATTTTGTAACACAGTTTTAAATTGTCTTTTGAGCTGTTTTGAGCTGTTCTTTTTTACTGCAGAAAAGTTTTAAAAATAATTTTGTGTAGTCAAGTTTATTATGTTTTTCTTTTATCATCTGTGTTTATATCCTGCTGAAAGAACCCTTCCCAATGATATTGGAAACATAGGGATTTTCATATACTAATTATGTAATCACCCTTGTTATTGAATTATTTCTAAACTTTTTTTCAAACAGCTGTTGAAATAATTTGCTTTTTGTCCACCTTGGATGGATAAATGTGATGATTAGTAAAAAATAAATAAAGTAAAATTTACAAGTTTTGGGAAAAAATTAAAAGAAGAAGAACTCTTTTCCAGATACCCATCACCATTTCACTGACCAGCAGCTGCACCTACATACTCTGCCTTCCCTTGGATGAACTATTCCCACCCCTATCTAAATCTGATCCCTCAACTTGTGCACTAGATCCCATCCCATCCTGAATCACCTTCCTGAGAACATTGCCCCCTTAATTCTGTTTCATCTGCACAATAAATCTTTCAGTATTTCCTGGAACATTCTCCTCAGTTCACAAGCATGCTGCCATTTTTTCCATTTTGAAAAACAACACTGGATGGTTCCATGGTGACTCAACGGTAAAGAATCCTCCTGCCAATGCAGGAGACACAGGCTCCATCCCTGGTCAGGGAAGATCCCACATGCCATAAAGCAGCTAAGTCTGTGTGCCACAACTATTGAGCCTGCGCTCTGGAGCCTGGGTGCCCCAACTACTGAAGCCCACATGCCCTAAATCATGTTCCTCACCAGAAGAAGCCACTGCAATGAGAAGCCTACTCACTGAAACTACAGAGTAGCCCCCACTTACTGCAACTAGAGAAAAGCCCAGACAGCAACAAAGACCCAGCACAGCCAAAATTGATTAATTAAAAAAAAAAAACCACTTATCTTGACTCAATGTATCCCACCAACTACTGCCATATCTCTTTGCAATAACAGTTTTCTAAATAGTTGTCTCCATACACAGTCTCCAATTCTATTCCCAATTCAACCCACCCCAGTCATGCTTTGATTCCACTTAAACTGTTTTTTCAAGATCACCAATATCCTTTTGGACAGCAAGGAGATCCAACCAGTTAATCCTAAAGGAAATCAATCCTGAATATTCATTGGAAGGACTGACGCTGAAGTTGAAACTCCAATACTTTGGCCACGTGATGCGAAGAACAGATTCATTTGAAAAGACCCTGATGCTGGGAAAGATTGAAGGCAGGAGGAGAAGGGGACCACAGAGAATGACATGGTTGGATGGCATCACCAACTCAACGGACATAAGTTTGAATAAACTCGGGAGTTGGTGATGGACAGGGAAGCCGGGCATGAGGCAGTCCTTGGGGTCTCAAAGAGTCAGACACGACTGAGTAACTGAACTGAATATCCTCTGTGTTGCTAAAGCCAGCGATCAATTCTAAGACTTTATGTCATTTGACAAAATTCATTACTAAGTCCTCAATATACTTGCTTCATTTGGTTTCCAGGACACCATACTGAACACCTACCATTTCATGTAAATACTCCTTCTCAAACTCCACTTCCTGATTCCTCCTTCTCTCCCAAACTTGTTAATGCTGGAGTGTTCTAGGACTCAATCCTTGGCCTTCTTTTTTCTCCCTTGACAACCTCATTCAGACACATAGCTTTTAAATATCATCTATTTACCAATAGCTCCCAAAACTTTATCTCCAGCTTAGTCTTTTATCATGAATTAAAGATTTATATTTCCACTTATTACTTGTTTTTTCTCACTTGGGTATTTAATAGATATTACCAACTTAAAATGTTCAAAACTGAATTCTTGATCTCCCCCAAATCTGTTTAATTGCAGCCTTCCCCATCTTAGCCAATGGCAATCTTACCCTTCCAGTTGTTCAAGCTAAAAACTTTCTAGTTATCCTTAAATCCCTTCTCTCTCTTTGGGACACTAGTTCTAAAAACATCTTGGAATATTTCTGAAAAATGATTCTATACTAAGGAGTGACCCTAAGGTCCCTCTACATGAGATTCAACAACAATCAGTTAAAGACCTAAAAACAGTTCCCAGAAACCGCATTAATGATGTTCAACCATTGACCCTGGAAGAGGTCCAGAAGAACATAAGGGAAAAACTGCTTGTGTAGCTATATGAAAAGCACATGCCCATGGCTTCTCACTACCATGCCTGAAGACTTCTGGTCATTTTGTGTATCCCTAGTTAGACATCGACAACATCACTACAATCCTCCTTCAGTCTTCTCTTTCCCACCCCAGTAAATTCCTTTGGTTCTGCCTTCAAATTATAGCTATAACAGAACCACTTCTTACTACCTCTATTACTAGCTCATAGGTCCAAGCTGCTATCATCTCTTGCCTAGAATGCTGCTAGAGTCTTTGAACATGACTTTCTTCTTTTTCCTTTGTCCCCTATCATATATTCTCAACACAGTTGCCACAATGGTCCTTTTAAAATATAAGACAGTTCATGATACCCCCTTGATCAAAACCCTCCATCAGATGATCAGGCTCCATGATCTCTCCTATCTTAACTGCTATTATTCTTTCTTTCACTCTGCTGTTTTCTTCAACATACCAGGCATTTTCTCACCATAGGGTCTTTGCGCTATTCCTGCTGCCTGGAATACACTTCCGCACACATATCAACAGGGGTAACTCCCTCCTCTCTTAAGTCTTTGATCAAATGTCACCTTTCAAGGAGGCTTTCCTCAACACACATATCAGTCAATGTCCTGCCAGGAAAACAGAAACCACTGTTTCCTACAGAGGAAATTTAATTCAGGGAATTGTTTACACAGGTGATGGAGTTGCTGAGGAGCCAAACAAGGAGGATTAAGAGGCAACTCAGATATCAGAATCAGCAGGAGCTGCTGTCCCCCCTAGGGCTAAGCACCACAGGGAGTAAGTGGTGTGAATAGAATTCCAAAGCTGGGGTGATCCATGGGCTCTGAAGTCCTAGCAAAGGAGGCTGAGCCAGAGCTGGGATCATGGAGGGAGAGATAATCCAATAGGAACTGGAATAGGATGATGGGATAAGTGTCAGACATCACCCCACAAGGGGAGAGGGGAAGCAGACAAATACCCAACTTGCCTTCCAGTCTGCCAGTACCTCCCATTAATTGAACTCACCCGAAAGTTCGAAGTCAAGAGAACCTGGGAGAGGTTGTTCCTTATGAAATGGCAGAGCCAGGAAGTTAAGGAAAGGATCTAAGAGAAACTGGCAAAAATTCAGCCTACCACGCTACCTAAAATTGCAAGATCCAAAACGCCACATCTACCACACACTCCTTCTTACCCTGCTCTGTGTTCTTATCTATCAGGATTCCTAGCTGGAAGGATCAGAAACCTATTGTGACTTTTGAAAAGCAAAACTGTTGAAGAGTGTGTGTGCTTAGTCCATCAGTTGTGTCGGATTCTTTGCAACCTGTAGCTTGCCAGACTCCTCTGTCCATGGGATTCTCCAGGCAAGAATACAGGAATAAGTAGCCATTCTCTTCTCCAGGGGATCTTCCCGGCCCAGTGATCAAACTCAGATCTGCATTGCAGGCAGATTCTTTACCGACTGAGCCATGAGGGAAGCTGTGTTGAAAATGTATTGAGTAGCAAATAGAGTCACAGGAGGTCTGGAGAACTGAACTCAATTAAAAAGAGGGCAATACAGTCAGGATGGCTGCTATCCAAAAGTCTACAAGCAATAAATGCTGGAGAGGGTGTGGAGAAAAGGGAACCCTCTTACACTGTTGGTGGGAATGCAAACTAGTACAGCCGCTATGGAAAACAGTGTGGAGATTTCTTAAAAAACTGGAAATAGAACTGCCATATGACCCAGCAATCCCATTTCTGGGCATACACACTGAGGAAACCAGATCTGAAAGAGACACATGCACCCCAATGTTCATCGCAGCACTGTTTATAATAGCCAGGACATGGAAGCAACCTAGATGCCCATCAGCAGATGAATGGATAAGGAAGCTGTGGTACATATACACCATGGAATATTACTCAGCCATTAAAAGAATTCATTTGAACCAGTCCTAATGAGATGGATGAAGCTGGAGCCCATTATACAGAGTGAAGTAAGCCAGAAAGATAAAGAACATTACAGCATACTAACATATATATATGGAATTTAGAAAGATGGTAACGATAACCCTATATGCAAAACAGAAAAAGGAGACACAGAAATACAGAACAGACTTTTGAACTCTGTGGGAGAAGGTGAGGGTGGGATGTTTCAAAAGAACAGCATGTATACTATCTATGGTGAAACACATCACCAGCCCAGGTGGGATGCATGAGACAAGTGCTCGGGCCTGGTACACTGGGAAGACCCAGAGGAATCGAGTGGAGAGGGAGGTGGGAGGGGGGATCGGGATGGGGAATAAGTGTAAATCTATGGCTGATTCATATCAATGTATGACAAAACCCACTGAAATGTTGTGAAGTAATTAGCCTCCAACTAATAAAAAAAAAAAAAGTTAAAAAAATAAATAAAAAATTAAAAAGGGGGCAATAGCACAAGAAGCTAGGCAGAAAGCAGGACCAAAGCAAAATGTGCCACAGAAACTAGCCCACCGAAGACCCTATCATGGCCACGTTAAAACCAGATGCACAGCAGTTTTGTGCATCACTGGAGACTAGACCCCACTGCTGGAACCATGGTTACGGCTATTCATGAAAACTGGGTGTCACTGCTCTTACTACTGCCACCTGTCTCCATAACGGTTTCTACACTGCCCTGGGCCCTTGGTATCAGTGACTTCCTATCTGGAATCCAGGGCAAATGTGTCTGAATGCCTGAGCCTGAGTCACATACTTATATCCTAGCTGCAAAGGAGGGCTGGGAACAGGTGATATTCTCAGATTTCTTGGTGAGAGGCAGTCTGCATGACTCATCAATATTCAGAAAGTGATAATTTCACAAACACACAAAGGAGACTTACATGCTGGGCCAAAAAATTACATTTACAACATCTTTGCCTGTATTAAAAAATACTGTAACTTTTCTATCTTGGACTCCCTTTACACTCTTTATATCTTTGGGATCTTCCCAAACCAGGGGTCAAGCCCATGTCTCCTGTGTCTCCTGCATTAGCAGGTAGATTCATTATCGCTGGGCACAGGGGAAGCCCCTATTATGACACTATTAAAAATTAAAAAGTAAATCTTACATACCTACTATGTGCTGGGTAATATGTTAAGTGCTTTACAGTTTCATTTAATCATCCCTGCTGCTGCTGCTGCTGCTGCTAAGTCACTTCAGTTGTATCTGACTCTGTGCAACCCCACAGATGGCAGCCCACCAGGCTCTCCTGTCCCTGGGATTCTCCAGGCAAGAACACTGGAGTGGGTTGCCATTTCCTTCTCCAATGCATGAAAGTGGAAAGTGAAAGTGAAGTCGCTCAGTTGTGTCCGACTCATAGCGACCCCATGGACTGCAGCCCACCAGGCTCCTCCATCCATGGGATTTTCCAGGCAAGAGTATTGGAGTGGGGTGCCATTGTCTTCTCCTTAATCATCCCTAGGATGTACTAATGTTTCTGCTGTGCTGCATGTGAGAATATTGCACTTTACAGAGGACAAAGTAACTTGCAAAACATGGATATTGCTAGAAAGTGACAAAAACAAGGTATGAAGCCTAGTAGTTTAGTCACTAAGTTGTGTATGACTCTTGCAACCCCATGGACTACAACCTGCCAGGCTCCTCCCGCCACACTCCCCTTAACTAGCCAGCTTCCCACATGCTGCTAGAGGTAAAGAATCTGCCTGCCAATTCAGGAGACATAAGGTTTGACCCCTGGGTTGGGAAGATCCCCTGAAGGAGGACAACGGCAACCCACTTCAGTATTTTTACCTGGAGAATCCCATGGACAGAGGAACCTGGTAGGCTATAAGTCTATAGGGTTGCAAAGAGTTGAACACGACAGAAGTGACTTAGAACTCACTCATCTAGCCAGCTACCTTCAAGGTCCAGGTTAGGAAACTGCATCTATAATCTGATATTTACCAGAATGAGTCATATTAATGCTATTAATATTTGGCAGAAATAAGAAGCATAAACCATGAATATCCCAGGCAAACTAAAACATATAGTTACCATATAGCCCTTTTTGTCAGTCTTTTTGTCCTCTTCCAATGGGCTTAGAAATAGTTGAATTTTCCAGTCCTTTGAGGAACTAAATATCTGGACTCTCTTCATCCCTTTCATCTCTGTTTGGAAACTATGATATTCTTTTTTCCAAGTTCATCGGTTTCCTTGTGAGAGCTTGCTGAAAGTACTTATGCTTACTTTTTCCAGTCACTTCCACTAGTACTACAGATTCAGAGGTTATACAGTCTTTCTCTTGTAATAGGGAAGAGCGTTCTGTATCCTATTACAAGTTAATCACTAAAGGGATGTTGCCTATAAGTTTGAATTATACCTAATAACCTATGTCTGGGAACCCTGCCTCCCACGTAATGAGCATTAAGCTAAAATACCTTTGTTTAGGACTTTCCAGGTGGTGCTAGTAGTAAAGAATCTGTCTGCTAATACAGGAGACATAGGAGATCCGTGGGTCAGGAAGGTCCCCTGGAGAAAGACATGGCAACCCACTCCAGTATTCTTGCCTGGAGAATCCCATGGACAGAGGAGCCTGGTGGGCTACAGTCCACAGGGTCACAAAGAGTCGGACAGGACTGAAGGGATGTAGCCCACACCCATCTTTGTTTAATTCACAGGAAACATCCTGGCCAGCCCCACCTGAGAATGACTACAGGGAGGAAGAAGGTACCACATCCCCTCCAGAGGCTGACCAGGCCCAGAACTAGAAAATGTTTGACTTCACTTCTTCCCTTTTTAGTATAAAATAAGTCTGAGGACTTCCTTGATTGTCCAGTGCCTAGGACTCAGCACTTCTAATGTAGGGGGCCCAGGTTCAATCCCAGGTCAGGGGACTAGATCCCACAAGCTGCAACTAAGAGTTCTCATGCTGCAACTGAAGATCCCACATGCTACAGCAAAATTTGAAGAGCCTGTGTGCCTCAACTAAGACCTAACTCAGCCAAATAAATAAAGATTAAAACAAACAAACAGTAAGAAGCCTGACTAAGCCTGAATTCTAACTCAGACAAGATGTTTCTTTGGGGCACAAGTCCACCATCTTCTCCATTTGCTCTCTTTCTGAAAAGTCACTATTCCAACAATTCTCTCAATTTACTGGCCTATCGTGCATGTGGGGAGTTGTAGGAACTTGGATTCAGTAACATTTTAAGCTATCATTGGAATGGTAGGTTTCCCCTGAGTTTTCCACTCCCTGGCCTCAGCACTGCTCTTCATCCTTCCCCTAGCTCTTAAAAAAGAAAAAATAAGCTATCATTGGAGACAAACAATATGTTTGTTTGTCTCCAAACACATTCTAGGTGTTTATTTTGCTTCTAGGTGTCATGTTTTGCTTCTAGGTGTCAGGGTTCTCTATCTTTCCAGCTTCCAATATCAGTATCCTCACTGCTTGATGCCCAGCCACTAAACCAACGTCACAAGTGTGGAGTTGTCATTTTCAGCTGCACTCCACTTCCAGTATGAAATGTGCAATGGCTTAAAAAAATAATAAAAGTTTATTTCTCAGTCAAAAGTCCAGTGAAAGTATTCTTGATTAGTGGGGAGTTTTACTGTAGGAAATGGCAACCCACTCCAGTACTCTTGCCTGGAAAATCCCATGGACTGAGGATCCTGGTAGGCTACAGTCCATGGGGTCACAAAGAGTCGGATGCGACTGAGCGACTTCACCTCACTTACTGTAAGTAAAACTGTAGGTAAAGCACTACTGTAAGTAGCATTTCTGGAATTCTTGTGGGCCTGCCCTGTTTATCATAAGTTTTCAAAGTCACCATGCTCTGAGTCAGGCTGGCAGGGGGAGAAAGGGCATGAAAGAGTACACATGGGAGGCTTTTATGGGCCAGGTATGGTGGTAAAGCACAGCCTATTAAGTAAATATACCCTACAGCTGAAACACAGTCAAATAATTACAGCTTACTGCAAGGAAGGCAGGAATGTGTGGCCTAGCCAAGTGCCCTAGAAAAAAAAAAAGAAGGTGTTTTGTTTGCTTTTACTTATTTATTTTTGGCTGTTTATTATTTGTGGCATATGGATTCAGTTGCCTCTCAACATGTGGGATCTTTAGTTCCCAACCAAGGATCAAACCCGCGTCCTCTTCATTGCAAGGTGGATTCTTAATCACTGGACCACTAGGGAAGTTCCCAGAAATAAGTTGTTTTGAAAAGCCAGCCAGTCTCTGCTATCCCAGGTCTCAGAGTGACAAGATATTCATAATTTTCAGTTTTTCACCCTTTAGGAATAAAGGCAGATTTATAGATTAGCTAAAACACATTTTGCATTGCAGTTTGGTAGGTATTTTCTCTTTGTATTTGACTATGTATGTGGCTGATATTCTTGGAAAAACCCTCTAACCAAATAACATGCATTATATAGATTTCACTCTTGCAAGGCCAAGAAACTGATCAATTTTGTTATCCAGTGTCCTCTGCTTGGCTCTTCCTTTGGAACAATCGAAAGATGAATCTAGTGTTCTATCTGCCAAATCTGCTTTGAAGCTAAAGGTAGTATTTCACTAAACTTTCTTATTGGTCTGCCGGCTAACTGCAGAATAAGACATAATAAGTAACTAGTCAATATAGAAAAAGATCATCTGGTCCACTTCTTTTAATTTTCAAATGATTATTTTATGTTTATTCTACTCTTTGTGGGTGCTACCAGTTAGTAAGCCTGAAAAGAATATTTTCAAGAAATGCAAAAAATATGTCAGTGCTGAGCAATTGAGTTGACTAAACAAAATAAAAAGATCTATAAACATTTTTGTATTAAATTTGGTTTTGAAAAATTGTTTTCAAAATGTCACCATTATTTGTAGAATTTTTTAAAATAGGGATGATAAAAACTGTCAACAGTTTTTCCAAACACTGTTAGGAAAACTCTTAGAATCTAATCATAAGGGAATTTACCAATTTTGTTTGCTGAATCTTTTTAAAAAATTTTTTCTCATTGCTCTGGTTTCACCAGGACTGTACGTCCATGCAGGCACTAAAGAATTAGGCAAGAAGTGTCAATAGATTATATTACCAGAAGGAATATTAATTTCTGGAAGACAGCAAGACTCCAAAGCTTGCCTTGAAATCATCAGTTTGTCACGTGGCCCAATTGCAACAATTGAGGAAAGCAGGATGGAGCTATCCCATGCCACTAAAAGGCTTAGCATACTAATGGCCCTTTGACACTACCAGCCATTCAGAAATCAGACTTTGTCATGCTCAAGAATAGACCACTCACCCCCAACAGGAAGCACTGGGGAGGCGAACGTGACAGTAATTCCCTGTCAGATAAAACTGAGGTATTGTTTTGGATTCCATCATATGTGAAAGGAATTACCCAGTCATAAATTTAAAATATTCTTTCTTTACCTGTTAGTCACTCCGTATTAGAGTTAAGGATCTATGACAGGTTAACAATTTTGAGAATCTAGGTGTTTTTGAGCAGGTTATGGAAATCAGGATATGACCACCTGCTATATTTTGATAATCTAAGTATTGCTAAAGATTACACATCCAGCCATCAAAGAGAACAATTAAGCAAGACTCAAATATTTTCTTTTTTTTTTTTTTTAATTTTTTTATTAGTTGGAGGGACTCAAATATTTTCTATCTTTTCTTAACTAGAAGGACAGAAGGCGGTGTGAGAAAATAAGCAAAGTAGGGAATGCTCTGCTTTAGAGTTGTTTTTTTCTGTATTTACATAGCTTTAAATGACATAGCTTTAAATGACCTCGCATTAACATGCAACAAAACACTAGAAACGATTCAGTGGAAAGCCAGCGTAAAACCCCAGTAATGGTCCTTGGAAACTTGGGGATGGGGAACTCACACATTAACACATCAAAACTAATTTGAAGAGGATTTAATTGATCTGTGGGCTGTCAAAGGAAGACTTCAGCTCCTAAACTACAAGTGGTTGTCTGCTCATTACCTTTTTTCTTTTGAAAAAAAAAAGAGAGATATAATCTTAGTGTTTTATCTGTTTATATTTATTTATTATTTCCCACATTAATTATGTGTTTAGTACCTTACTTTGCCCAATTATCTTTTGTTTAAATCGGGGAAATATTTATTTCAGAGGGATTATCTCTTGTTCTATGAAAGAGGTAAAAACAGGTTCAAATCAGGGAGACTTCATCAAAGAGAGTTGTAATCCCTATTGTTTCTCTGTATTCTTCCCATCAGTTTAGAGAATGTGATAAATATCTCTTTGAATCAAGCATTGGCTTTTACTTTTCCTGGCTCCAATAATTTAAATGTGGCACAAAAATAAGATATTCAGATACAGTAATTTACTACACTGTGTTACTTTGTAATGTAAAAAAACTACTTGTTCTTTTAAAAATGCCACTTTGGTTAGAAGTAGGTTAGTTTTTTCCTATAATTTTTATTTTATAACTCTAAATGTTTTGAGGGGAAAAGGAAAATAAAATAAGATCATTCTTTGTGACCTAACACATTACACTGAACCCAAGAAATGAATAATTGCAAAAGAAAAAGAAGCCTTTTAAGGTTTCATTTAACACTGAAAACCTTCCCAGACCTTGTCATCTCTAGCAACATTCTCTTGCAAAAAAAGATATTATTTTAGAGTTTTTAACAGTAACTGGTTTAGAACAGCATAGAATTTAGTTTTCTTGATTGCTCAGTTACCCAGATTAATTGTTAAATTGTAATTTGGTTGCCCTGAACTTCTTGCCAAGTTTCCACATGGTTTTAATTTCATTTCACCAGTTGGTATCTTTATTACTCCGTGCCTCCCTCTTACACTGGATAATTATATTTTTCTTTGTAAAAAGCAGAGTGATAAATAAATTTGGAACTATTAAGTGCTTACTAAAAGTTTTTCTTAAGTTCAAGGATTGTCAGAATAGTTTTCTTAAAAGAGAACAGTATTATGCTTTAAAGGATAACATTATTATCCAGAGGATAAATATGTATTATAAATTTTGTTTTGTTGTCCTGAAAGAGGAGAAAAAAAAAAGAAACACTTTATTTTAAAATTAAATTTGACATCCTGAGTGATTTATGAATATCTGGGGCTTATTCATTTTCTAACAATCATTTGTAAATATTTTAAATTTTACAAAGCATTTGCAGTAAAGGTATAATATTATCAGAATATCAGAAAGATTATTACATATACAAAATCTTTTGTAATAAAAACTTTATTTCTGTCTTACCTGATGTTTTGATGTGCTAAAATGAGTACTCAGTCAATATGTCTTATTTTATTACTAGTTCATTTTTTACTTTTTAAAATACTGTTTTCGTTTTTAGGACTTGAATGTTAAAGACAACTGGTAAAATGAACAGTATTTTTTTAAATAATGGTAGAAGCCAATGCATTCTATGACATTCTCATCACGTGTTCTCTTTCCTGTTCTGTGATTTCCATCAAGCGCTGAGACATCTTGGGCAAAGTTGGAGCCTTATTTCACAAGAGCAGCCAGCCGGTCAGTTATACTGATTTTAGGAACTGCACACTCTCTAGACTGACTTTCTTCTCTACTAGGATGAGTTATCCCACCCCCTCAGCCCCCAGGCACAAAAACTGCAAGAAAAAACCTGATCAGTTTTTTCATGGAGCATCATTTTCACTCTAGGATAAATACATTTAAACTTCATTTTGCATTAAAAGTAAAGTTATGGGTGCAATGCAAAATTCTCATGATTCTTTGGTTCAAACATAAGACTTAAACAAAGAAGTTTCAAGATTATGAAGGCCTTCCAGATTCTTATCTCCACAGTTAGGAGAAGTATGAAAAACTCTGAATTAACACACTAAAATGTGCAATCTTTTTGTCTTTTCCCAATTTTATGCTAGTGTGTGTGTATATGTATATAGATAGATAGATAGATAGTTATATTCGATGAGTTTTCCTCATCCAAATTCTTCAAGCTCTGAAAACCTCAGGACTCCAAAGTCAGGGCTTTTGAACTAGAGAAGACCTGGAATAGCAGAATAAAATCTATTGAAATCCAAATTGAGTGATAAATGTATAGGGAAGTAATTATGGGTTGTTTTTTTTTTTCCTGTTTTTCCCTTAAAAAAAAATGAAGATCTTTTTCTACTTCTAAATATATCTGTTTGTTTGGAAAAAATATAGAAAAAAAGATGGAACCAAAATTTACCTTAGGTCTTATCACCCTGAGACTAAAAAAAAATACATTGTAGATAACAAATGTCTGTATCACCGTTTTTAATAGTTGTCTAGCACTTCTCTATGCAGGGCTAGACTGTTACTTGACCACTGTTGTTATGGCCTTTCTCAGTTTCTTATACCTGGACCAATCTCTTGAGACTGAAACTTTCTCAAGGTTACCTCAAAAATGAATGTTTCTGTCATTTAGTGATTTTTCAACTATAGAATGCAAAAGGCAGTCCTTGTACACATTTATGAGTTTATATATCCATATATGTATGTCTGTTTGAAATATGTTTGTATGCTCTATCTATATATGGGTTTATTTTTGCCTTATTTATTTTTAAGTCTCTGCATTTAAAATTATTTCCTCCACAGGTTATGATAAGGAAACAGACATATCTTTACCAGTCCCATTAAATAATAGATTATTTGCAAATTGAGCCTACATAAATTCCCTGCTGATAACAGAGTCATTTCCTTTGAAAGATGTCTTTTAGAATTGTAACCACTGTCCTGAGAATGAATACACCTAACTGGATCTTAATTTTCAGTATATTTGCACAACTTCAGCAAGTCTTTCTTGGTTATTCTTGTCCTTTTCTTTGTGCTTCATCTTCTCTTGGAGTTAGTCACCCAAACTGAATTTCCTCTGGGGAAACTGTAAGCACATTTTCTGCATAATCTCTTGAGGTTAAAAGCTTTGAGGATCTTTGTACATAATGGAAGAGGAGAGTCCTTTGACTACAATTGTCTTAATCCTTAAGATGTTTTGTGTGTCCTGAATGGGGAAGCCATCATTTCTTCTAAGGCTTCCTGAGACAGGATCTGCAAGATTTTGCTTCTTGGTGATTTTATTGAGTAACTCGTTGAATAGACAAAGTTAATTATTACTAAATAAGCATGTGTTAAATAAATTCTTTGTAACCATATTTTAAGATTACTGGTGCCCTCAGGTTATATCTAATGATATGTGATAACATGTCATAATGAAAAAGACATTTGTCTTATTGAACTAAATGATTTCTTCAGTTGCTGAGGTGAGTTGGACACATTACTTCTAACTGAATTTGGCATATTAAAAATTTTTTTTATTGTAGAGGGAATTTTCACGATATTTTACATATAGATAGCCTTTTGCTTAATAATTATTTTGTTATCAGTATTAACCATCTATCTTAAATAACAGGAAATTGTTATTTTAAAAATCATAAATTAATTTTGTGTTATATATACCTAGATTTAATATAGAATCAAAGGGACAGTTTCTCCTTTGTTTATTTCCAAAAGAAAATAGACTCACATCTCTCCTCCAGTTACTTAACCTGCAGAACTTTGTCAAACATAGTTGGTATATTATGGCAGAAACCAACACAATATTGTAAATATCCTTCAATGAAAAATAAATGAATTAAAAAGAAAAAAACAAGTGGAAACCCGATGGAGATATAGGATTTCTCTTTCTAGACACTTTTTAAAAAAGAGACCTTTAGGGACTTTCCTGGTTGTCCAGTGACTAAGACTCCATGCTCCCAATTCAGGGGGCCTGGTTTCAATCTCTGGTCAGAGAACTAGATCCCACACAACTAAGACTGGCTTAGCCAAATTAATAATAAATAAAATAAAAAATAAGTATTTTTTTAAAAGAGAAATCTTTATACTTCCCTAGAGAAGCAATTTGCCGTTAGGTGACAAAATGAACAAAGTGACTTCCTGGATTCCCTTTAGTCTTATAACAAGGTGATCCTAGCAAGCCATACCAGCTTCACTTATTTCTGTTTTTTTCTCCAGAAATAAACGAACCCTGGCATATTTGGGTGTATAATCACAAATCTTGTAAGTTTGACTTCCAGAATCCATTTTTTGTTGCCTTGCTTTTTGCTCCTGAGGTATAGCCAAATAAGGTTTTAAATACTTCAGAAAGTAATTCACAAGTCTTCTATGGCTAGTCATTCATTCCCTCATTGTGAATTGATCCACATTTCATATGATTAAATTGGAAAATAGACTTACATGATTATTAAAGTAATACATGTTCATCATAAAATATTTAAAAATTCAAGACAAGTTTAAATAAGAATGTCTATAATGTTACTATCCAGAGATAACTATGACAGGCATTTGATGCATTTTTTTCTATTTTGCATATGTACATAATGTTTATACATATATACATTTGAATCTTCTGTTTGTCCATATTTAAATAAATTTGTCTAGGACAAATTCTTAGATGCTGGATTACTAGTTAAGAGTATGAATATTTTTAATGGCTTTAATTCATACTGTTACATCATTTTGAACAGAGTTGTACCAATTTATAGCCTCACCAGCTGTGGATGTGTATATATCCTATCTCTTTTCCCCCGCATTGAATGTTGATTCTGTTTAAAGCTTTGCTTGTTTGATAGGTGTGGTAGGACTGAATGGTAGCCTTCCCAAAAGATAAATCTATATCCTAATATATAGAGTCTGAATATTACCTTACATGGCAAAGGTGGTGATTAAGTTAAAGGTTTTGAGAGGTTTTATCCTGGATTATGCAGGATGGCCTAAAAGCAAACATGTGTGTTTTATTTGTTTGTGTATCTGGCTGTGCCAGGTCTTAGCTGCGGCATGCAGGATCTTTTAGTTGCAAGATATAGACTCTCAGTTGCAGCTCGTGGGATCCAGTTCCTTGACCAGGGATCAAACCCCAGCCCCCTGCATTGGAAGCATGGACTCTTAGCCTCTGGAACACTAGGGAAGTCCAAAATGTGTTTTTTAGAAACAGCGACAGAGGAAGTTTTGAGGCAGACACATAGAGAAGAAGACAAAGTACAGACAGAGGCAGAGCTGGGAATCATGTGGACACAAGTCCGGGAGTGCCATGCCAGCAGTCCCCAGGAGAGGGAAGAGGTAAGGAACAGATTTTCTCTAAAGTCTCCTGCCATACCTGGCTTTCAGATTTATAGGCTCCAGAACTTCGAGAGAATCAATGGCTATTGTTTTAAGCCACCAAGTTGCAGTGATTTGTTAGAACAGGTGCAGGAAGTGAATACAGCAGGTCAAAGTTACATTTCAATGTTGCTTTAATCTGCAGTTCTCTCACCAGAGACATCCTGCCTGCATGAGTGCTCAGTCATGCCTGACTCTTTGAGACCCCATAGACTAGCCCGTCAGGCTCCTCTAGCCATGGAACTTTCCAGGCAAAAATACTGGAGTGGGTTGCCATTTCCTTCTCCACAGTATCTTCTTGACCCAGGGATCAAACCTGCATCTCCTGAATTGACAGATTGACAGGTGGATTCTTTACTACTGCCACATGAGAAGCCACCAGACACGCAGTTATTTTAAATTGTATTTATTTAATGAATAATAAGGTTGGACAAAGCTAAGACAGAAAGTGAAAAAAAAAAAAAAAAAAAAAAAAACCAACTTGGAGGCTACCGCAATGTTTTAGAAGAGAAAAATAGCCTGACTTGAGATAAGATAGTGGAGTGAGGATAAACAGACCAGATTAGAGAGGGGGTTAAAGTTTAAAAAGACAAAATTTATTGATTGCATAAGATTGCAGAGGGAGAGGAGATGAAGATAATGGATAGTTGGGTGGCTGACTGAGATAGAAAATGCTGGAGGGGAAGATGCAGATTTGGAGGAAAAGTGAAGAATTCAGCAAGGATGACTTAAAGTGCTTGTGAGACCTTTGTGTGAAAATGTCTGCAGGGCTGGTGGCTATAGAGGCCTAGAGCTGAGGACAGAGATCATTTGTAAGTCACCAGCATCTTGAGTGAAGGGTACAGCAACCCACTCTAGTATTCTTGCCTGGAGAATTCCCTGGACAGAGGAACCTGGTGGGCTACAGTCCATAGGATTGCAAAGAGTCAGACATGACTGAGGCAATTTAGCAGGCAGCTGCATCTTGAAACTGTTGACATGTGTGAGATTTTTCTAGATAGTGTATTCAGGGTATAAAACAAACAAGAACTGGGACCAAATCCTGAGGAACAACATACGTGGATGGTCAGAGAAAGCTTTGGTGAATGCTCAGTCGTTCAGTCATGTCCAAATCTTTGGGACCCCACGGACTATAGCCCGCCAAACTCCTTTGTCCATGGGATTTCCCAAGCAAGAATACTGCAGTGGGGTCTTTTTCTCCTTCAGGAGATCTTTCTGAACTAGGGATTGAACCGGTATCTCCTGCATTTCCTTGCATTGATACGCAGATTTTTTAGAAAGCCACCAGGTCAGAGAAAGAAAAGCTTTCAAATATGATTGAGAAAAAGTTGAGAGAGTAACAGGAAAAAATAAGAGTTTTTTTTTTTTTTTTAAATAACAGAATAGTTAATGGGATTGAGCTGAGAGAGTCCAGCTTTTGATACTAGCAGGGCCCAGGTGGTGCTAGGGGTAAAGAACCTGCCTGCCAATGCAGGAGACTAAGAGATGCGGGTTTGATCCATGGGTCGGGAAGACCCCTGGAGAAGGGCATGGCAACCCACTCCAGTATTCTTGCCTGGAGAATCCCATGGACAGAGGTGAGCTACAGTCTGTGGGGTTGCAAAGAGTCAGACATGACTGAAGCAAGCATTCAGGGCTCTGTGGGGCTCCCAGGAACAAAAAGTCTTTCTGTGCCCCCCATTTCTTTGATTACAGGGAATCATCTTCATTCAGCCTACATGACCTTTCCTGAGTTCCAATGGGCATATTAAAGCAGCTGTTAATTAGGGGAGGGAGAGGAAAGGAGACCAGGGAGAAACCAATAGTCAAGAGCAGCCTTGGGGCAAGGTCTTCTTCCCAATCCATGGATATACACAGTAACTTTGAGCTATTTTGCAGACATTGAAACCCTCTCCAGATGGGAGAAGTTAAGGATTAACAATGGTATGCTGCCCACAAACATGTAAATCCCAGACCTGAAGCTTGATGATGCTGACTCCTACTTAACCTCACCATCAACCCATCAGAAAAAAGTCCACAAGCTGATTATGCTCTCTTTGAACAATTAGTTAAAACGTCTCCCTATCTTCCCCAATTCGGGACACAGGATTATGAGGACATTAGCCCGCTGTGACCCCCTTTGCCTGGCAAAGTCATAAAACTATCCTTTTCTACTTCACCCAAAACTTTGTCTCTGAGATTTGATTCAGAAAAACTGAGTTTAAAGGTATCGCTTTTAGTACCTCTTGAATCTGCCTCAGCTTTCAGACCAAGGCCAAGCTCTTTCTGGACAGCCTACAGCCAATAATGGGAGATAAACAAAAACATTGTGTACAAATGTTCCTGCCCAGCCCAGGAATCCTTTAAGGAACAATTTTTGCCCCAGAACTTCTTGTTGGATTGACCCAGAACTTTTCAGATTTGCATAACCATCTGAAGGCCTTCCATGTTCAAATCCTGCTTCCTATCTCTTTCGTGTCTCTTCCCAGGGGGCGCTACTGGTAGAGAACCTGCCCGCCAGTGCAGGAGACGTAAGAAACACGGGTTCAATCCCTGGCTTGGGAAGATCCCCTGGAGAAAGAAATGGCAACCCACTCCAGTATTTTTGCCTGGAGAATCCCATGGACAGAGGAGCCTGGCAGGCTACAGTATATTGGGTTGCAAACAGTTGGATATGACTGAAACGACTTAACACTATTTCATATGTGCTGTGAAATAGCACATATTTCACAGGTGCTATTCCCAAAGAAGCCTCTTGCACTATTCACTCTGTCCATTCTGACACAGTGATCTTGCAAGAGAAGTTTCCATGGAATTAGAGGAATTAGACGATGTTAAGGAATAAATGCCCAGTAAAGTTCAAGACAGAGGATGAGGTGGTTGGATGCCATCACCAACTTGATGGACATGAGTTTGAGCAAGCTCCAGGAGTTGGTGATGGTCAGGGAAGCCTGGCATACTGCAGTCCATGGGGTTGCAAAGAGTCTGACACGACTGAGTGACTGAACTGAATTGAACTGAAAGTTCAAGACTCATTGGTGAAGAGGTATAGTGAGGGTAGAAACTGGAATGGAACTTGAGCCCATGGAGGCTTCACTTTAGGAATGGACAGGCATGAAATATTTCAATCTGGTAAGCTGGATTGAGTAGAAAGGGTGATAGCCCAAGATCCCTGAGAAAAATGAAAAGATGGAGTCCTGAGCTTAATAGTCAGAGGAATTAAGCTGAGACGAAAGGAGAAACCCTCTCCCATTGAGAGAGGAGGGAAGGAAAACAGGATGTGCACATAAGTTTGCAGACATAGTAGCAGATGAGACCATGTGCTTAGAGGTGGGGAAGAGGTGATAGTGTTCAAGGACAGTAGAGATGGTTTGATGTAGCTACAGCGTTGGACGAGATGGTTAATGGTGAAACACTGGAAGCATCCAGTTTAAGCCAGGACTAGACAGAAGTATTCACTATTACCGATTTTACCAGTAAGGTTCCTAGCCAGAGGCAGATGACACACCCAAGCTGGGTAACAAGGAGGGTAACAAAGGGCTACTGATAGAGGTTTGGCAGAATATAAGGGAAATTGGGAGATCTAGTGCAACACCCCAGGACTGGAAACCCAGGGCACTGTTCCACTACCAGGACTGAAGTAGGAAAAAGAGGGAACAGTTACCGGAACTCAGTAACTCAGAAAGCTGAGTGGAGAGCCCGGCTTTTAGGAACAGGGACTTTTGATAGGATGAGAGACATTTCCATTCATAGGGACCCACAAGTGGGAAGCTGGGAGAATAAATACTTAGATCTCACTATCCCTATTCCCTTCTTTTTCTTTGCTGGCCAAACCCAACCAGAAGCCAGAGAGCAAAAGAATCTGTGTTGTATTTTCCAACAGATCAGCCTCTTGGGGACAGAGAAGGATGGAGAAGAGTGAATTTGGAAAATTATAATATACCCTACCACATGTTAAAATGTATCACAAAGATACCAACAAAAGAAAAATAGTGCATTATTGGCTCAGAAATAGGTTATAGAAAAAACTAGTGAGTCTGAAAATAGGACCAAGTTAATATATGGCATTCATTATATGGGAAAGGTGTATTCAAACCAGTAGAACAAAAGATAAATTATTCATTAAATAGTATTTTTTAACAGTTGGCTAGTGACCTAGAAAAGTTAAATCCCTACTTTTAGATACTTGTAAACTTAAAAATAAATCAATGATTTAAATGTAAAAAGACTCAAGAGGGAGGGGATATATGTATCCTCATAACTGATGCACTAAAACTTAAGAACAATTCATAATACATGTTAAAAAAATTAATAGCTATAATGTACAAGTGAATAAATCTATAAAAAATTTTTTAAAAATAAATAAAAAATAACAATTCAGTAGGGAAAAATCTGTGACAGACCAGTGATACATGAAGAAACACATTGGTAAATAAATATAAAAATACTTTCAGCTTTATTGGTAATCAAAGACATGAACTAAAAACAACTGTGAAATACATTTCCATATCTATAAAGTTGTAGAAGATTGAAATAACCCATTGTTGTAGGAAGTGAAGGAAAACAGACCCTCTGACTATGGGAAGGAATATAAATCAATATAACTTATCTACAAGGCACTTTGACACACTCTATCAAAAATTAATTTACTAATTAATTTGGCTGCACTGGGTCTTACTTGTGGTGTATAGACTCCTAGTTGCAGCCTGTGGAATTTAGTTCCCTGACCAAGAACTGAATCTGGCCTCCCTGTACAGGGAACATGGGGCATTAGCCACTGGACCACCAGGGAAGTCACTTTTTTATTTCAGCCCCCTCCCAAATCCATTAATATGGGACTGGACAAGAAACTTAGGATAGAATCCACTCTGTGGGCATTAGAATTAACATATGTTTCTATATTAATTCCCAATTGGCTCAGATGGTAAAGAATCCGCCTGCAATGCTGGAGACCTGGATTTGATACTTGGGATGGGAAGATCCCCTGGAGAAGGGAATGGCTACCCTCTCCAGTATTCTGGCCTGGAGAATTCCATGGACAGAGGAGCCTGGTGGGCTACAGTCCATGGATGGGGTCACAAGAGTCAGACACGACTGAGCGACTTTCACTTACACATTTTAAGTTATGTAAAAACATATCCACAAGATTCAATTAGTGAAAAAACCTGTATTGAATAATCTCTGCCTTAGCTGCCTCCTGAGAAACCTGTATGAAGGTGAAGAAGCAGTGGTTAGAACCAGACATGGAACAATGGACTGGTTCCAAATAGGGAAAGGAGCGCATCAAGGCTGTATATTGTCACCCTGCTTATTTAACTTATATGCAGAGTACATCATGCGAAATGCCAGGCTGGATGAAGCACAAGCTGGAAACAAGATTGCAGGGAAAAATATCAATAACCTCAGATATGCAGGTGATACCATCCTTATGGCAGAAAGTGAAGAGGAACTAAAGAACCTCTTGATGAAGGTGAAAGAGGAGAGTGAAAAACCTGGCTTGAAATTCAACATTCAAAAAATGAAGATCATGGCATCTGGTACCTAACACTTGTGCAAATAGATGGGGAAACAATGGAAACAGACTTTATTTTCTTGGGCTCCAAAATCACTGCAGATGGTGGCTGCAGTCATAAAATTAAAAGATGCTTCCTCCTTGGAAGAAAACCTCTAACAAACCTAGACAGCATATTATAAAGCAGAAACATTATTTTGCCAACAAAGGTCTGTCTAGTCAAAGCTATGGTTTTTCCAGTGGTCATGTATGGATGTGAGAGTTGGACTATAAAGAAAGCTGAGCACCGAAGAATTGATGCTTTTGAACTGTGGTGTTGGAGAAGACACTTGAGAGTCCCTTGGACTGCAAGGAGATCCAACCAGTCCATCCTAAAGGAAATCAATCCTGAATATTCATTGGAAGGACCAGGGCTGAAGCTGAAACTCCAATACTTTGAAGCCACCTAATATAAAGAGCCAACTCATTAGAAAAGACCCTGATGCTGAGACAGATTGAAGGCAGGAGGAGAAGGGGACGACAGAGGATGAGACGGTTGGATGACAACACCGACTCAATGGACTTAAGTTTGAGCAAGTTCTGGGAGATGGTGAAGGACAGGGAAGTCCGACATGCTGCAATCCATGGGGTTGCATAGAGTCATATACGAGTGAGCAACTGAAAAACAACAACAACAAATGCATAATTTCATTTATTTAAAATTGATTACAAAGCATAGTAATCTGGTATCACCATGTCTTGAAAGGTAATCACAGAATTGTTAGCAGTAGTTATCATTTTGGGGGCATTTTGGGTGTTTTTTTTCCTTATGTGGCTTCTGTGCTATTTGAGCTTTTTATTTTTATTAATTTTGAGTTTTTAAAATGAATATGTATAATTTTACAAAATATAACTAAAATGAAGAAATGAAATAGTTTGTATGAAGATTAGAAGCAATTGTTACATAGAGAATTTCAACAAATCCTTGACAATCCAGGTAAAGCTGGAAATTATTCATTTACGTCCTTGACGTTAAGTGATGGTCTCCAGCTCTCCTTTGATTATCAAGAGCCAGATGAACTCAGATTATAGAGTTTAACCACAACCCATCTGGAAGAGGCCACGGCAACCCACTCCAGTATTCTTGCCTGGAGAATCCCTTGGACAGAGGAGTCTGGCAGTCTCCTGTGCATAGGGTCACAAAGAATCAGATATGACTGAAGTGGCTTAGCATGCAAGCACCATAATCCATAGTATGAAGAGCAGGCAGAACACAATGGATAGGAAAGATCTTTCAGACAGGAAAAAGAAAGAGAAAGTTTTACATGATAGGAGAAAAGGAGACAGATTAGGAAGGTTGCTGCCAGACAGAAAGAAGATAAGCATAGTTGAATCCTGGAATAGGAATTTGGTGAACATCATTCCTGGCCTTGGGCAAAGGAGGTTTAGCAAGATGACAGTAACTCCAGATAGCTTGAGGGAGAATTTGAAGACATCCAGACATGTAATCAGCCTCTCGGTTTTATCTATCATAGCTCTGTTGTTCAATCGGTAGGTTGTGTCTGACTCTTTGAGACCCCATAAACTGCAGCACTCCAGGCTTCCCTGTCCTTCACTGTCTCCTGGAGTTTGCTCAAACCCATGTCCATTGAGTCAGTAATGCCATCCAAACCATCTCACCTGTTGTCCCCTTCTCCTTTTGCTCTCAATCTTTTCCAGCCTCAGGGTCTTTACCAATGAGTCGACTCTTCACGTCAGGTAGCCAAAGCATTCAGCATTAGTCCTTGCAATGAATATTCTGGGTTGGTTTCCTTTAGGATTGACTAGTTGATCATTGCTCTGGAATGGTAAGATAACAAGGCCAGTGGGAGGATTCTAGAACAATAGGCCTGGGATATAGTATTATTCAAAGACTTTATAGGCTTTTTAAAAGCCTATGACCTCTACAGAGGCAGGAGGAGAAGGGGACAACAGAAGATAAGATGGTTGGAATGCCTCACCAATTCAATGGACATGAGCTTGAGTAAGCTCTGGGAGATGGTGAAAGACAGGGCAGCCTGGTGTGCTGCTGTTCATGGGGTCGCAAAGAGTTGGACATGACTGAGCAACTGAACAACAACAAATGACTTTGATATGCTACTAAATGGTAGGAAGCAGAGACTGCAAAGACTGTAAACATTCTATACCCAATTCCAATGTGGGCGTGTGCTAGGGCAGGTTTCTGTACCAAAAGCAAACAATTCTTGGACCCTGGCTATGTGTCCTACAGTTCAGCTCCATTCTGACACTAACTACCTGGAGATAGAGTCAGATTCGACAGTTTCAGGGTTCAATTCTGACAAGACTGCCCTTGACATCAACCCTCTGCCTAAATGCAGATGACTAATCACAAACCCAGGTTGTCGTCTATACTTCTGACTATAAACCAGAGGTTCCCATGACCCCCTCCTTAGGTTCAATAAATTTGCTAGAGCAAAACACAGAACTCAGAAAAGCATTTTACTCAGTAGATCACTGGCTTATTATAAAAGCATGTAACTTAAGAATGAAAAGTGAAAGTGTGAGTCACTCACTTCTGTTCTACTCTTTGCAACCCATGGACTGTAGCCATCCAGGCTCCTCTGTCTATAGAATTGTCCAGGCAAGAATACTGCAGTAGGCTGCCATTTCCTTCTCCAGGATGTCTTCCTGACCCAGGGAATGAACCTGGGTCTCCTGCATTGCAGGCAGATTACTGTCTGAGCCACCAAAAGCCAGATGGAAGAAATGCATAGGGAAAGGTATGGGGAAATGTCTCAGAGCATCCATGCCCTCTCTGAGCCCACTACTCTTCCCAAATCTCCACCTCTCACCAACCCAGATTTAGAAACCCTGTGCTTTGGGGCTTTAATATATGCTTCATTACACAGCCATGATTGACGAAATCATTAGTACTGGTTATTGATTCAACCTCCAGCTTCAATCCAGCCTCTGCCAACCTCCAGCCTCTGCCATTTTCTTGGAGAAGGAAATGGCAACCCACTCCAGTATTCTTGCCTGGACAATTCCATGGACAGAGGAGCCTGGCAGGCTACAATCCATGGGGTCACAAAGAGTTCAGCATGACTGAGCAACTATCACTCATTCACTCCAGGGTATCCTCTCCCGGAAGGTCAGGGGAGTGGGACTGAGAATTCCAACCCTCTAATCACAAGGCTGGTTGCCCAGCAATCAGCCCCACCCTGTGGAGTGCTTCCCCAAAGTCACCTCATTAACATAACAAGATGCACCTGTATCTGCTCTTATCCTAGGAAATTCCAAAGGTTTTAGGAGCTCTGTGCCAAAACCAGGGCAAAGAACAAATGCATATTTCTTATTATCAATCACAGCATCATGGACAGAAAGATCAAAGTGGATTGGGCTGGGAAAAGAAAGCTGAAATTGGTGAAGAACTTATACCTGGAGGACGGTCCCCATGACAGTAGCCATCCTTAGCAGTTATCATGAAGGACTGGATA
This sequence comes from Cervus canadensis, assembly GCF_019320065.1. Lineage (NCBI taxonomy): Eukaryota > Metazoa > Chordata > Mammalia > Artiodactyla > Cervidae > Cervus > Cervus canadensis. The sequence goes on from NC_057401.1 coordinate 24,462,425, forward strand.
CTCCTCAGCAGATCCAAGTGCAGACTGCTGAGGAAACACACAGACTAGCCACACTGCACTGGAGGTAGAAGCCCCAGAGCAGCCCAGTGCAGTGGAAATATAATGCAAGTTACACATGTAATTTATGATTACCTAGTAGCCACATTAAAAAGGTTTAAAAAAGGTGAATTAAGGGTAATAGTTAATATATTTATTTAACCCAGTATAAGTAAAAATATTTGCATTTCAACATGAAATCAATATAAAATATTAGTGAGATATTTTATATTCTTTTTTTTTTGTACTAAACCTTTGAAAGTCAATATGTATTATTAGTTTTACAGCACATCTCAATTTGGCTTAGCCACATTTCCCATGCTCAATAGCCACACATGGTCAGTGACTTCTTTTGGATGATACAGATAAAGAGAATAGGAGGCAGACTAAAGGCTCTTCTCCTTCCACCATCACTGATACATAGAAGCTTCTTTCTCTACTCAGAAACAACCTTGGCAAAGAGGAGGGGATGGGAGATGAGGCCCTTCTAGCTGTAAGAAATGTCTTTAATAGGAAGTTAAAATTATGGATTGTTTAAGAGACTTTAAGGGACTTCCCTGGTGGTCCAATGGCTGAGACTGTGCTTCCAGTGCAGGGGGTCTGGGTTAAACCCCCGGTCTGGGAACTAGATCCCACATGCTGCAACCAAGAGTCTGCATACAGCAACTAAAGATCACACATGCTACAGTGAAGAACAAAGATTCTGCATGTGGCACCTAAGACCTGGCATAGCCAAATAATTAAATACATTTGTTTTTTCAATCAAATTTTAGCTAGAAGTAACAGTTAATTTTAAACAGAGACTAAGTTTTTCTTCAATTTTCAGTGGCAGTGGGGACCCAAGGATGAGATTATTTGAAATAAAGAAATGTATAATTTTCTGCACATCCAAGTAGTATTGGGTACATTTCAACCCATGTTAGTAAAGTTTGGAGAGTTGTTTTCACCGTGCAAACCTTGTCAAGCAGGTTGACAAAGTAAATCAGTATTGAGCTCACTGAATTTAGGTATAATTCTACGGAAAGTAAGGTAGTTGCTTGAACCCTCCAGATGCTTGTAACCTAAAGCCAAGACTACATAACACTAATCATTATAAGCAAGTCATGATCATTGGAAATGGGAGTTCTTGGGGGACAGGAGTTTCACAACTAATTTCATTTCAAACAGCATTAATGTATTGCTTTAGAAAAGCTCTTCTCTAACCTGTATTTATTACTGTGTAGTACCCACCAGTCTGGCTCTCTCTTCTCTGCCTTTGCTTTTGATGTTCCCTATCTAAAATACTGTGTCCGACTCTGTGACCCCACGGACTGTCGCCTACCAGGCTCCTCGGTCCATGGGATTTTCCAGGCAAGAATACTGAGTGGGTTGCCGTTTCCTTCTCCAATCTAAAGTACCTCTATCCTCAGCTCTGAGAGCTGATTCTATCTATACTTCACAAACCAGTGTTAAGTAATACCCACTAAGCACAGGGATGCATTTTCAGAATACCCAATGGGGAGTGCTAAATTCAAGCAGAAAATTGTAAAGAATTATCATTTCTGGCATTGAAGAGACAATTTTGTTTCCATCCTACTTGAATAACCTGAGTTGAGAAATGCTCCTGGCTTATATTCTCCAATCAACCATTGTTCACAAAACTGTTGATCACGTCTTCTTAGCTACCATGAGAAAAAAAATAATCACCACCTGTAAATGGTCATGCTACTTGCCATTTATTTCTTTCACTAGTTTCTAAAAGGTGCTCTTCCTCCTCAAGCCCTTTAACATCCAAAATGAGTACAGCATGGATAGTTACATTTCTTCCAATGAGTCAATGGGATCACTTCTAGTGCTATAATGTGCACATCTTTTATCAATGACCACGGGCTGAAACTATTTACCAAAGCATGAAATAGAAGTTCACTCCCACTTTTTCGCCTTCACTTTTATTTGTGGCTGTACCACACAGCTTGTGGGATTTTAATTCCCCAACCAGAGATTGAACCTGGGCCAGAGCAGTGAAAGGACCAAGTCCTAACCGCCAGAGAACTTTTACCAATCTCAAGACAAGAGTTTGGCAGGCCCACGCAAATGTAGGCAAAATAAGTAGGGCAAATGATAATGTATTACAACTGACTCATCAAGAGAAAAATACCTACCAAAGTCAGATTCCATGTGTTTTACACACACACACACACATGTTTTAATATGAAATACTTCAGAGACAACAGCTCTATAATACATCAGTGCTACTCAAAGCAGTGCTCAAGGAAGTATGCTTCTAATACTCTGGGGAGTCATTTGAGGCCTTCTGGCACATTGTAAGATAATAAAGATATCTAAATAAGTTTATAGCCTCAGTTCTGATTTTGGATGACTTCACAAAACCTTGAATTTATCATTTGTTTTTAATCATAGCCCTTTAACATTTGTCAGGCACATGGCTTTTTCTCTTGTCTCAGTCTTGATAATTTTGAAGTTGATATTCTGTTATTTAAATCACCTTTATGCTGTTCATTTTTGTGTGTGTGCTGAAACAATAATTCCTTGATCAGAAAGGCTTGTATATTAATACTTTAGATGAGGAATTCAATTCAAATGGGACTGTACTTGGTCAAAGAAACAGATACTTTAGCAATTGTGATATCTATAGATCCACAAATTTGGAAATTTTCAGATTCCTAAAGGAGTAATTTAAAAGCTGAGTAATTCATTTATGTGGTTTCAACAATGGGGAATAATATGGGCTAATAGATTAGGCAGTAAATGGTAATTTTTTGGAGTGAAGAATTGTATACAAAAAAATCTATATAATAATGGATTATGTTAAAACTGAGTACAGCTATTCATTTCATAAACATCTACTGAGGGTTCACTATGTGCCAGGCACTTTCTTAGATGGTCAGTAAGCTGTGATGAACAAGACACACATTATTCCTAGGGAATTCCCTGGCAGTCCAATGATTAGACTCCACACTTCTATTGCAGGGGACGTGGGTTTGATCTCTGGTCAGGGAGCTAAGATCCCTCACATGTCATGAGGCAAGGCCAAAAAAAAGAGACAGACATTGTTCCTAAACTTGGGAGCTGAGAATCTAACAGATACTAATATATCGAATACTAATATAACAGATACTAATTTATCAGATTATAATATAATCTGATTATATATTATATATATAATATATATAATATATATTATAATGTAATATAATCTAACAGATACTAATATATCAAAGAAAAATATTAATTGAAAGGACTGATGCTGAAGCTGAAACTCCAATACTTTGGTCACCTGATGCAAAGAGCTGACTCCTTGGAAAAGACCCTGATCCTGGGAAAGATTGAGGGCAGGAGGAGAAGGGGATGATAGGGGATGAGGGGGTGAGGGTTGGTTGGATGGCATCACCGACTCGCTGGACATGAGTTTGAGTAAGCTCTGGTAGTTGGTGATGGACAAGGAAGCCTGGCGTAAGGCAATTCATGGAGTCGCAAAGAGTCAGATATGACTGAGCAACTGAACTGAACTGAATGAGAAATTAAGTTCTTTATCTTAGCTGACAGGAGATTTGCTGGTTTGAGTAATGTTCCTTAGAGTGCAGCAAACAAAACACTAATTTAGTTTCGTTTCTCAAATTCCATGTAAATGGAAATCAAGGTTTGGTCAGGTCTATTACATCCCATAATATTTAGCTTCACAATAAAGGAAGCATAAAATCTCAAGTCCTTGGCTAGTTTAGGGGTTTACAGTTTAGACTGATGGCTTGAAGGTTTGTTTGGATTTCTTTTCAGTCTAAATAATGTTTTATAAGAGATGCTTCTCTTTTTTAAAGCCTTCAAAATTAGGCTTGGGGAAAGTGCATACTTTTTTTCATATCTCATCCTTCACATAGTTCTAGAAACATTAGATAAACTTTTAAGTATTGAGAAAATATGAGATTCTTTTTTTAAGTCTTGATTCTTTGATACCCTCAGATAACTAACATACTGACTAGGGTCAAATAGGACATTTAGGGAGCATGTTATGTCCATACACTGCAAATATCTCTTAAAAATGTTGCTAGTTTTTTAAATCTTCTTTATAGTCCAGATAAAACTGTGGCTATGACCTTCATTTGAATCTGAAGCATGATTCAAGTCAGCACAAAGAAACTCAAACAAATGTAAACATTTAGAATTTTTTAAAGAAAAATTGCTACATCTGCAAGAGTCATTGTTTTGAAGTTTGTTTTTTTTTTTAAATAATGCTCTATGTGCAATCAAATCTTGAAAAAAAAATAAAGAAGCCAAATGGAAGGAACATCAGTAAGCTTATAATAAAAAGTAAATGAACATCGACTGTTTGTCTTTGCCAAAGGCAAGGGAATCTGAGTCTAATAAACAATGCTATCCAGTCATTGAAAATGAAATGGTGTAAGTCGTGACAAGGTGTGGGAAGAAAACACAAAGGAGAATAAGGAGACTGCAAGAAAGATCTCATTCTCTAATATATTTACTTTGCTTCTACTTTCTCCAAAGAGAACAACCAAGAAGTTTCTCCAGCATCTTAGAGCATGGTTGGCATGAAAGTGAAAGTGAAGTCGCTCAGTCATCTCCGACTCTTTGCGACCCCATGGACTGTAGTCTACCAGGCTCCTCCATCCATGGGATTTTCCAGGCAAGAGTACTGGAGTGGGTTGCCATTTCCTTCTCCAGGAGATCTTCCTGACCCAGGATTCCCGACCTAGGTCTCCCGCATTGTAGGCAGACGCTTTATCACCTGAGCCACCAGGGAAGTCCCATGGTTGGCATGGGAAGCAACAATCTTCATGTAGGCCGAACACAAGGCTGCGTATTGTTCAGTTGCTCGGTCGTTCTGACTCTTTGCTACCCCATGGACTGCACCACACCAGGCTTCCCTGTCCTTCACCATCTCCTGGAGTTTGCTCAAACTCATGTCCATGGAGTCGGTGATGCCACCCAGAGGCTGCGAGGGTTCCCCACATAGCCTAAAGCACAGCCAACAGTGGCTGGATATGGATTGAAGCCAACCCCCAGAATTTGCCTCCTTTGGCTTTCCTGGTGGCTCAGTGGTAAAGAATCCACCTGCCAAGCAGATGTGGGCTTGATCCCTGTGTCTGAAAGATCCCCAGGAGAAGGAAATGGCAACCCACTCCAGTACTCTTGCCTGGGAAATCCCATGGACAGAGGAGCCTGTCGGGCTGCAGTCCATGGAGTCTCAAAGAGTCGGACATGACTGAGCGACTAGTCAGCAGCAACAGTCATCATTAACTAGGACCACAGCAAGGGGCTTCTAACTGGCCTCCTCCCCATCTAGTCATGTCCCTCCTCTCCCCTTTTCCTCAATTCCTCTTCCCCTGAATTCTGCAGACAGTAGAATTTTAAAAATTGAAATTTGATGGTATTCTTGACCTGCTTGAATTCCTCAATGACTTACAACTACTCTTCAGATAAAATTTAAAATCCTACAGATTTCTGCATGATGTGGCACTTGTTCATCTCTCCAATTTCATTTTCTACCTTTCTCTGCCTGCCCCACTGAAAATCATACTCAGTGACTTGCTTGCTGTTTCTCAAAGAAACCAAGCTCTGTGATCCTTCAGAGTATCACTGTTACTGTCTGGGAAAATCTTCATTACCACCTCCAGCCCACCCCAGGATACCACTGCCAGCTGGTTCCTCCTCAACTTCCAAGTCTCACCTATAGCGGCCCCCCACCCTAGGTTAGGCTACATATTTTAACAGTATCCTAGAATTTGTCTTTACACATATTACTTCTATAAGCAAAACTTCTCAAGTCAATAGTAATAATTACAGGAATATAATGAATTGGGGCTTCCATTGTTGTCTAGTGGTTAAGACTCCACACTCCAATGCAGGAGGCCTGGGTTCAATCCCTGCTCAGCTCAGCCAAAAATAAATAAAAATAAATACTTGACAAAATAAATTTTAAAAAAATATGATGAATTATTTACTGTCTTTCTCACTTGATTTGTCTTTCTCACTGGATTTTCAGCTCCATGAAGGCAGGGACTGATATCTTATTTACTACTGCTTATCTTGTTTATTACTGAATTTTACATACCTGGTAATGTGCCTGACTCAGGGGAAGCATGAGTGCTCAGTCATGTCTGACTCTTTGCAATTCCATGGACTATAACCCCCCGGCTCCTTTGTCCATGGAATATTCCAGGCAAGAATACTGGAGTGAGTTGCCATTTTCTCCTCCAAGGGATTGAGAGAGTCAATTCCTAGTAGGTTGATAAGAAGTCTGGGGGTCCCTAAGGAGAGAGGTGTCTGGAATTCTCAAGGAGGAGGAAAGGGCAAACGTTTTTTTCCTCTACATTCCTTAGGATTATATAACAATAATGTATCCTGCTTGAGGACAGTTTCTGGAAAAAACCTTCTGGCTAATCCTGTTATCTTAAAATGTAAATTATGGGAGTGGGTCTAGTAAGGTCTTTACAACCTCCAGACATTCTTTTGATTCACTGTAATAAGTAATTAAAAAGTATATAACTCCATTGCTAACACTAGTGAGGGGGCACTCTTTCTGCCCACTTCTGATGTCTGTATCAGAAGCTTTCCCTATCTCTTGTATATGTCAGTAAAACTTTATTACACAAAAGCTCTGAGTGATCAAGCCTCGTCTCTGGCCCCGGATTGAATTCTTCTCCTCCAGAGGCCAAGAATCACGGCGTCTTTCATGGTTCAGCAACAACCTTTCAGGATCTTCCCGACTGAGGGATCGAAACAGCATCTCCTGCTTTGGAGTGAGGATTCCATACCATAGCTCCACCTGGGAAGCCCATGCCTGACTCAAAGTCAGAGGTTAATCAATATTTCTGGGATGTGTTGTAGTGATGACAGGGCTCAGTGGGAAACCTTGCCATTGCCTCCTTGTTCATCTTGAACTAAGATTCAACTTTTTGTTCCATCTAAAAAGTTCAAATCTGAATCACCTAAGAAAGTGAACAATATAGATTTCACTGAATACTTTTGGGGAAGCTGAAGAAGAGAATGGCATCACATACCACACAGCAAAGTTTAATTGAAAATTCCTATTAGACATTTCTATTCTTTCCCTCAAAATTCCTTTATAGTATGTCATCTCCTTTACTTTCTGAAAACCCTGTCCAGCTTTACAGACTCAGCCTTCATCACTCTGATTTCATCGTGCTAACAAAGATCTTCTATTCCTTTTCTAGTGTGAAACATTTTAGCTTTTATCCTTCTATGAGTTTGCAAGAACTGCCCTAACAAAGTACCACAAACTGGGTGGTTTAAAGAACAGAAATTTATTGTCTCACAGGTCTAGAGGCTAGAACTCCAAGATCAAAGTAGGACTGGTTCTTCCTCAGTCCTGTAACAGGGAATCTGTCCCTTGCATTTAACTTCTGGTGGTTTGTTGGTGATCTTTGGCATTCTTTGGCTTGTAGAAGTGTTACCATGATCTCAACTTTCACCTTCACATGACATTCTCCCAGTGGGCATTTGCATCCAAATTTCCCTTTTAATAAGGACACTAGTCATAATAGTTTAGGGTCCACCCTAAATGGACTCAACTAGTTCCATTTGCAGTGACACTATTTCCAAATAAGGTCACATTCTGAGATCTTGAGACTAGGACTTTAATATACTAATTTTCAGAGGACACGATTCATCTTATAACAATTCTGCTCCTCATCCCTCTCTATAAGGAAAAAATTCTTTTTTTTTTTTTTTTACTCTATCTTCTCTATCAAAGGGTTTGGAGGGAATTACAGATGAGGGGAATTATTTATAGTGAATATATTTTATCTGTCCAAAATAATTTCCTCTTGCAAGTGACTGAAAAACTAAGAAATTAGTCAATCTTCTCCATAGGTTTATCCTCCAAAAATATAGATCAGGTGACATCATTCTCTTACTCTACCACTGAGAGTAGACAACATCTTATCTCCCTGGTGACCATTACATCTCTCGTGCCTGACTTACAGCCAGTTACATAGTAAGTACTTATAGATATTTGTTTTTTTTTTTAATTTATTTATTTTAAATTGAAGAATAATTACAATATTGTGATGGTTCTTATAGATGCTTGGTGAATGCAATTGAAGAACTTTAATGGCTGCTAATCACTTGCAGTTGTAGTTTAGTAGCTAAGTTGTATTCAACTCTTTTGTGATCCCATGGACCATAGCCTGGTAGCATCTTCTGTCCATGGGATTTCCCAGACAAGAATACTGAAGTGGTTTGCCATTTCCTTCTCTAGGGGATCTTCCTGACCCAGGGATCTAACCCTTATCTCCTGCTTGGTAGGAAGATTCTTTACCACTGAGTCCCCAGGGAAGCCCACTTTCTAGTTAGCCAGCCTTTAAGGCCCAGGTCAGACGGTCCCTACCTCTTCTGATGATAAGTCTTTTTCTTCTAGATAAAATTAATCTCTTTTTCAGATAGCCTCATAGCACTTTGTGTACTTTTCACAATAGAATGCATAGTAGAATTATTCTGAGTTGTATCCATCTTCCAAGTAAATTAGAATTCTCATAGGACCAAGGATATGTCCTATTCATGTTGTTATCACTCACAAAGCCAGGCACACTTCTTTGTATTATAGGTATCACCCAGCACAATTTTAATTAGTGTTTTAAAATTAAATTAATTGATCTTGGACTTGTTCTCCTAGGCTAGATCTTCCTTCCTTCTTTCCCTTCTTTCTAGTACAAGGACTCCTTTGTAATCATACTTTTGGGACTTTTTTTTTTTTTCCTGAAAAACTGTATGGTAACAAAAAAGCTACTATAAATTTAATAGTATTTTAAAATAAGTTTGTGTTCTATTTACTACCAAAGAATCAGCAGACATAGGAAAAAAGTGGATGCTCATCTGTTCTCAGACATATTATAATATTTGGTGTGTACATGAATTTGGGAAAACTCAGTGGCTTACAAGTTGCAACAATTTTCTGGAAAATAAAGACCAATTGACAATTTTTGATTGGATAATGGCAAAGAAAGATTAAACCACATAAAAATGAGATTAATTTTTTTTCAAAATATTCTGCCTTGCATTCGTACCTTTATTCATTCAGTGATTATTTATTCTGTACCGCTTACATGCTAGACAACAAACTACGTGCTGAAGAGGGAGCGGGTTCAGTGCAAGTGATGCGAAGTGGTTGGATCCTGGATGTGTTGTGAAAGTAGGGCCAACAGGATTTAGGGGCCAATTAGATGTAGTGTGTATGAAAGAAGAGTCAGGGATGAATCTGAAGCTTCTGACTGGAGCAATCAGAAGAAGGGGGTCTGAGGATAGGGGTGTTAATAAGGAATGTGGTTTTGGACATACTAAACTTGAAATGATGATGAATCAAGAGAAGATGTCTTCAGACATATGCTAATGTGGGTACCTGTTCAATGAGAATAAACACAATAAGAGGTGTGTTAGAGCGGGCCCACATCAGCTCATGAGAGCTGATTGTAACATTTTCAGGGATTTTGTAAGCCAACAGTTAGAAGTTAACAAGCTGTTATTCAAAATTAAGCTATGTAGGTACAGGTGTATTCGTTAAATTACACCTAAGTAAAAGTAATACCAATTTCAAAATGCATCATTTCCTAATCACTGTACTGTTGTCTATGATGAGGAGGTATATGCTTGCTTATGTACTGAAGTATACAGGAAACTGGTTCCATTCATTGCTTCAGAGGAGGGGGACGTGGGTTTAGGGGTAGAAGAGAAACATTCTATTCCCTGGATATTCTTTTGTTTCCTTTGAATTTCATAACACATGTATGAATTTCTTATTCAAATCAACAAAGATGGCTTTTTTTTTAAAGTGTTTATGTGGTTTTAAGAACATGATATACAAGTAATCCTCAGCATAGTGTGGGGGAGAGGAGGAGCAAAGCTCTTTCACTTTAAATTTGTACCAATTTTGACTCTCTCTCTTTTTTTTTTGGCCATGATGCATGGCTTGCAGGGTCTTAATTCCCTGCCCAGGGATCAGACCTGGGCCCAAGACAGTGAAAGCACCAAGTCTTAACCATTGGACTGCTAAGGAATTCCCCAATTTTGTCTCTTTTGAACACAATTATATTTCTTTATGAATATCCACTAACATTTATAAGAAAATTTATGATAAGCAGCTTCCAAATAGGATTTTTTAAATTAACAATTGTAACCTATATACAAATAGCTCATGCAGCTGAATATGAAAAGAAAAAAATAAACCCAATCAACAAATGGGTGGAAGATCTAAATATACATTTCTCCAAATAAGACATATAGATAGCCAAAAAGTATATTAAAAAGACAATCAATGTCACTAATTATTGTGTGCATGCATGCATTATTAGAGAAATGCAAATCAAAACTACAATGAAAAAAAAAAAGCTGCAATGAGGTATTATCTCAAACCAGGCAGAATGGCCATCATCAAAAAAATCTACAAACAATAAGTGCTGGAGAGGGTGTGGAGAAAAGGGAACCCTCCTACCCAGTCAGTGGTAATGTGAATTGGTACAGCTACTATGAAGAACAATATGGAGATTCCTTAAAAAACTAAAAATAGAACTATCATATAAACCAAAAATCCCACTCCTGGGCACATACCCAGAGAAAACCATAATTCAAAATGATACATACACCTCAGTGTTCATTGCAGTACTATTTATAATAGCCAGGACATGGAAAACAGTTTAAGTGTCCATCAACAGAGGAATGGATGAAGAAAATGTGGTACTTATATACAATGGAATATTACTCAGCCATAAAATGGACTGAAATTGTGTCATTTGCAGAGATGTGGATAGACCTAGAGACTGTCATACTGAGTGAAGTAAATCAGATGAGAAAGGCAAATATCACATGATACCACTTTTTTGTGTAATCTAAGAACGATAATACAAGTGAACCTATTTATAAAACAGAAATAGAGTCACAGATGTAGGAAGCAAACTTATGGTTACTAGGGGGAAAAGCAGTGGGGGTGGATAAATTGGGAGATTGGGATTGACATATAAACACTGCTATATATAAAATAGATAACTAATCTGTATAGCACAGGGAACTCTTCTCAGTACTCTGTAACTACCTATATGGGAAAAGAATCTAAAAAAGAGTGGATATATGTATATGTATAACTTATTCACTTTGTTATAAAGCAGACACTAACAAAATATGCAAATCAACTACATTCCAATACAAATTTTTGAGAGATACACAATACAGAAAATAAGCCAAAATATGAAAAACTATGTGTGCACTTATTTGGTAAGTTCTTTAGCTTCTTGTAATAAAGGATTTCTCTGAACAGATATTTAACATATATTACTTAATAAAAGATACATAAAATGAAAAGATAAAAAATTGTAGCCTATAAACTTCAGGTTATGTTAATCTCCAGGCATGTTTAAGGAACAGTATGTATTATTAGAATATTTGTTATACAAAATTACATTTATTTACTTTAATACCTACGTTTGTCTTAGGAATTTGAATTTATTTAACCTATTTGTGATAATTAACCCATTGACTATGACCTTACTGGTTTTATTATGTTAATACTTTCCATCACATAAACAGGATAAGTTCCTTTGTTAATCCAAAAATGTAGCAGATTCTGAGTCAGGACTTTTCTCCTCAATTGAGCAAGGAAATAAAGCAATGCTTACGGCAGACTCATTATCAAAAAACACAGTCAAAACAGTTGTGCTTTCAAACAGATGATGCCAAGGTTCTGGTGACAAGTCTGAACAGAGGGCAGTGGAATAGATTGCTTTAGCCCTAAAACTGGAGTGTGCTGATGTAACAGGTAGAGGACTCAGGATGGACTTAGGAAACCTCTGTTTTGGTTTTCAGTGGAAGCTGCCTGTCTTTGCTGCCTATTCCCATTTGACAGTGTGAAACTGCTGTCTTCACTGTATTAAGTCTCAAAAAAATGCACTCATTCAGGTGTATTGTGTAAGAATCCAAATTTCAGAAGCAGTGTCAGCAAAAGCAGTACTTTTAAATGAAATGAGGTCAATCAAACCGAGAAGCAGTCACATCAGACCATGGTAGAGAAACTACTCTCTCCCTGAGTATTTTCACCCTCTGTTTTCTTATATGAATTAGGGACTGGTCAACCAAAAATCAGGTCTGAATAGGAAATCTTAGAAGATTCCTGTGTCTCTCAGGGTTCATGCAGGAAAAGCGAATTCACCTCTTGCCCCTGACCCCAAGGGTTTGCAGAACTTTCACACAGGATTTCCCTGGTAGATCAGATGCTAAAGAATCTGCCTGCAATGTTGGAGACCTGGGTTCCATCCCTGGGTTAAGAAGATCCCCTGAAGAAGGGAATGGCTACCGGTTTCAGTATTCTTGCCTGGAGAATTTCATGGACAGAGGAGCCTGGCAGACTACAGCCTATAAGATCACAGAGTTGGACACAACTGAGCAACTTTCACTTTCACACAGGACAGAACTACCTGCAGTGGTGTTGTCGGAGGGTAAGAGAGTAGGAAGCTATGGCACCTAGACAAGCAACAATAGAAAGATCTTACTTTCCTTAGAGAAAAGGAACAAGGGCAGGATATAGAGTTTCTGGACTCAAAGGGAACTGGAAATGTGTGGACTGGGCCTTTCTGCTTCTGCTGGATGGTTGCAGAGAGAAGAAGCTGCTGCCAGAGAGTCTGTGCTGAAAGGGAGGGGGCAGGAGCCTGTACCCCACATCTCTCTCTTCCCATCCTCTACTCTCTTCTCACTGGCCTGGTCAAACCTAGAGGCAAACCCCTCCCCACGGGGACATCTGCAGGGCCTGGCCTTTGAGGACCCAGAGCACGAAAGAGAAGGATGGAGAATGGATGGGAGTGGAAATGCAAACAGAATAATCAGCACACTCAGCACTCATTGCCTGCATTAAAATCCTTTGGGCAAATTCCCAGATGGAGCAAATAGTGTATGCATTTCTCTGACAAGTAACCGATTTGTAACCCTGGTCTGTGCAAACCCTAACTACCTTGGGTGATTATGGAAACCCTATGTGAATGAATGTAGAGTTTTAAGATTCTCTCTGGACATCTGCTCATTTTATAGGCATATGCATCATTGTCATAGTCTGTTGTATACACAACATATGCATATATACTGAGCAGGTATCCAGTGAAAATCTTCCCTTAAATTTCTTCTTCAATTCACATAGGGTTTCCATAATCACCCAAAGGTAGTCGGGGTTTGCCACAGACCAGGGTTACTAATTGCTTACCTGTCAGAGAAATGTTGTATATCATATTTTGAGACATATAATTAATATGCTAGATAAACAAGAAAGTGCTCACATAAATTCTCAAGTCTGCCCTCCCCCATTAAAGGAATTGAATGACCAAATTAAAAATCTTTTTTTAAAAAGGCACATCCAACTTGAACAAAAGAATAAGAACCTGAGTTAAGATTGGAGGATTTTATGAAAGATCAGGCTCTGTCAAGAAGGAAGGACATAGTCAGCTCTTTCCTTCTTCTGAAAGGGAAAGCTGCAGTTTTAAAACTGCAATTTGTGAAAAACAGTTTAATTGAACTAAAGAAAACTAGCATTCAGATGATTAGGGCCTAGTTCTCCACTGAGTTTCTAAGTGGAAAATAAAGCATATTAATTTGAGGAGTGAAAATTCTTCTTAAAGAAGGAATTATTTGTTCTAATCAGAAAGACTGAGTGTGCATAAATATATTTGCCAAAAAGGTTGCAAACTTTTCATTTCCAAGATGAAACACAGCAAGCAACACTAAAATACTACCACAGATTAAACCGTTCTATACTAATAATTCTCCTTTCCAACATCATTTTACACTCAAAAGGGGGGAAAAATTAACTTCTGTGCTGATAGAAATTGGCAGCACCCCAATAAAAACATGTGATAACATAATTAATTGCCTAAAGACTGTTAGTACTAATAGCCAGGTGGAGCCAAAATCATTCTTTCTTTTGGTAAAGTTTTTATATAAATTTACTCATTGTCATTCTTTTAATTTTATGATAAATGTCTTCAGTGAAAAGTAGGATATAATAAGATTGGGATTTTTATCATTTACTTCATCTGAGGATTATCTTAGTAATGTTAAAAGAAAGACAGTGGTAAACTCTTTTTTCCCCTTTTCTCACCATCGCTGTGGTAATAAAACTGGGATGAACATGTGGAGTATTTCAGACTTCCCTGGTGGTCCAATGGTTAAGATTTCACATTTCCATTGCAGGGGGCATGGGTTTGATCCCTGGTTAGGGAAGTAAGATCCCACATAACATACAACATGCCCCTCTCCCAAAGAGATAATAAAAATATAATAAATATATTTTAAAAGAAAGCATGGAGCATTTTTAATTCATGAAAAGAAATTTACTGAAGCTAAAATGACTACATTTTCCAGAGCTATAATTTCAATTCTTGGTTTATATTTACTACCATCAAAACTGATATTTAACAGCAGAGAAATCTACAGTAAATATGAGTACACAACTAGAAGAGATGTTTTGAGTTGTAATGTTTATTTTTAAAAATCCATTCTTAAAAAAAAAAGAAAAAAAAATCCATTCTTGTAAAGCTAAAACAGTTGTAAAAGTAAGTGAAAATATTAAATTCTTCCATTTAAATTATCTTGGAATTTTTTTTTAAAACAACTTCATTAAGATGAAATTCATATGCATTACAATTTATTTATTTAAAATGTCAACGGTATTTATATATTCACAGAGTTGACCAATCATCACCACAATCAATTTTAGAATATTAAAAAAAAAAACACATTTATTTTTCATTGCCCCATCCCTGAGCAACCACTAACCTTTCTGTCTCTATAGATTTGTCTATTCTGAATATATTGGCTAATTTTTAAAGGTACAATATTCTGAATTTTATATTGATCTATTATATATCTATTATATATAGATAAAACTTTGTTTCTGTTTTCTAATTAACTATTGAAACTTTGTATTAATTTTTTTTATCTCTAATTTTTTTAATAAAAAAAAAATTTGGCTGCGCTGGGTCTTCGTTGGGGCATGTAGGCTTTCTCTAGTTTCAGCACAAGGGTTCTATGGAATGAACTCAGTGGTTGTGGTGTGTGGTCTTAGTTGCCCTGTGGTATGTGGGATCTTAGGTTCCCGGACCAGGGATGGAACCCATGTCCCTTGCATTGGAAGGCAGATTCTTAACCACTGGACCACTAGGGAAGTCCCCGAAATTTTGTGTTAATTTAATACTGAGTTCATATATAAGATTTTTGAAAGAAATTACAGTTGATTCTCAAACTGCTGTCATAAAATATGAATAAATGTCACCTGTGAGTTTTTGTTGAGGTGTAATTTTGACCTGTAAAATGTAAAGCACTTCAGGAGAATTTTAAATGGATTTTTAAAAAAATCAATAAATCAAACAAAAGAACTTTCAAAATGTTGATTTCATATATATTCATTCCCTCTGCCCTTGAATTTGGTGAAGGAAAATGTATATCTTGATGTGGATACAATGTCATCAGGATAGGAGATCTGACTTTCCCATAGGTGATCTTTGCTAATAGAGAATTCTTAGTTTTCTATCAGTCTTTGCTTGAGGTTGAGTTCAGACTCCGCAGTCACTTATTTCTAAGGATGAGCTCCTGCACTCATCTATTAGAGGCTGGAGGTCAGAAAGCTTTCACTTGCAAAGCATTCTATTATTTGGGAAAATGCTTCTCTGCCTGATATTGTCATTCTCTGTTCTATTTCTCTGTCCTCTCCATGTTCCTCTGAATTGTGTTAGGACAATGCAGAGTGTTTGGTGATTGTCATTTTACTGGGTGGAGAATTTAGCTGGTAGCAGGTTGGCAACAGTTTCCTGGTTGTTTAGTGCTTCTGAGAAAACATTCTTGAAACTTCCTGAAGTTGATGAATTCTATACTCTCCCTCTGGCTACAGCCACTTACAGTTTTACTTTTAACAACTTTATACCTGTCTTTTTTGAGCTTATCTCGTGGTATTTACCTGTCATTGTGGCTGCCAAAACCTTTGAGACGTTTTCGCTACTTTGTACTTCTCTCTGCTGAATTCTACTTTCCCAATTTAGAATGTAACCCTGCATTTCCCAGCTTCCCTTGTTGGGGACTTAGTTTCACCAATCAGATTTATTCATATAAGATTTTGTTTTGGAAGGAATCTATGTGAGGAAATGGGCTTCTCAGGTGGCTCAGTGGTAAAAGAATCCGCCTGCCAAGCAGGAGATATGGATTTGATCCCAGAGTGGGTAAGAGCCTCTGGAAGAAGAAATGGCAACCCACTCCGGTAATTTTGTCTGGAAAATCCCATGGACAGAGGAGCCTGACAGGCTAAAATCCATGGGATCACAAAGAGTCAGACATGACTTAGTGACTGAAAACATAACATGTGAGGAAAAGCCGAGGGAGGGGCATCCTACGTTAGGGGTGGTAGACTTTGCGGGTCTATTGTGGAGGTTCAATTTCCTGATCATGTAAGAGAAGGTATGAGCGGAAGCTAACCAAATGTCAGAGTTCATCATAGCAATCTTCAGTCACCAGCTTTTGGATTGCAATGAAAACCATGATGATATGATGATATTGGAATATACAGAAGGCTGTATAGATTGAACAGTGAGGGAGTGAAGGATGGAACTCTTGGCTTACAAAGAGCAGTCAGATGAGGTAGAAGAGTGAAACAAACCATATGAATTAAGGAGAACAGGTGACATGAAAGATGCAGATATTCATCTAAAGGAGAGAATTGCCACTGTCTTCTCTGTTCCTGGTGGTTGTGCCTGTGTGGGCTCACAGACCCAGTGATCACTGGCTCTCAGATTTTTTCAAGAGAAAGAGAAATCCAGATTTTTGTGTGGGATTTCCTAGTTTTAAAATATTGTTAACTAACACAAAATTGTTTTACAGGTGTGTGTAACCAAATAAAATATAAATTGGATACAGTCCCTAAGTTGCCAGCTTTTGACCTTGCTTTACTGGCGAGAAGAAAGCAGCACGTAAAGAATGGTGAGATAAGAGCAGGTGGGCATACAAAAGAGGATTTGAGAAGAGCAGAGTTGGGTTGACAGGGTACAAATCAAAGAGTGATTCATTAGTTAAGGAGGGAGTCATGTCCATTGTGTCCATTGTATTGGGAGCTTAGAAGTCATTGATAACCTTTGCCAAACATCTTTAGATGAATAATAGGAGGAAAGACCACATTGCAGAGGGTTGAGGAATGAGGGAGAGGTGAGCCAGTGGAGACAGAATGAAGATTACTCCGTAGGTTGTGTCTAGAAGGAGATACAGGAGAGATAAGAAGGCTTTCTATTTTTTTTAAGGGCTAGCCAAGGCTGGCGCACACACGTGTGTGTGTGTGTGTGTGTGTTGAATTAGGCAAGTTTTACTAATTTTTCCATTTTTTATCCTTACTTTAAAAGTTCTTTATGAAACATATTTATAGGCTCAGATTAGTAAAACTACTATAGAGGAAGAAATTTAAAATTATGGAGAGAGAGCTCGATTAATAGAGTGAATTTCTGGAAGGGATGGGGGGTGTGGTGGAAAACACAGATATGAAAATGAGATTCTTTGAGATTAGAGGGAAGGTTATTACAAATGATATGGAATTGGGCAAACTTATGATAATGCTGGCAGTGGAGGAAGCTGACATAATTCTTTCCTGATGGCAGCAATTTTCTAGTTGAGTAGATAAGATAAAGTTCGCTGGAAGTAAGAAGAGTGGTAGACACGCTGCTTGAGGAGAGCAGGGACGGCATGGAAGTGCCAGGAAGGGAAATGGGGATAGAGAGTTAAGTAAAATAGGGCTTTTAAAGAACCTAGCTGAGATTAGATCCAATAACTGTATACGGGCACCTAATGGTACTTTTGGAGGATTTCATCCTTGTTTAGCATCATAAGCATAAATGTGGAGAGGTTGATTTCACTGATCCATAGTTAGGATTTTGGCCAGAGAGTGTGGGGAAATGGACACGAATTCATAGAACCAATGTTCTAGTGAGAGAATCATTGTGATAATTGAGGTAGGGAAAGATAACAGGCCAGGAGGGATAGAATGTCAAAAAATTTTGAGAGGGCCTTCCACTCTTGGTTTAGGCTATAGATTTTGGGGTGTGGTTGCATCTGGATGCATTCCAAAGAGGATGTCACTTATTATTGTTTCTATTTCATTTGATTGCTTAGATCTCTCTGTTCTTAGAAGAACTTAGGATCAGTTTAGTAGTAGCCTTGGCTTCCTGACCCATGGATAAAGCTGAAGTGCTGTTCTAAAAAGGTGATGTAGAACTGGAAGGAGCTCTAGGTGAGTGAAGAGAAGGAAAGTGGACCAAATATCAACTGAAGGGAGGAGTTGGAATTCCAGAGTTGGAATGTCGCTACTCTTCATTCAAAATTCGTGTCTCTTATTAATAAACTTGCCATGCAATACATATGCCTAGAAGGGATGGTAAAGGCAAGTCCACAACTCCTAGCCAGTCCAGCTTAAATCTCATTGGGACATCTCATCTTTTCCTGGGACACTAAGTCTATAAAAGACTGTAGGAGTTTCAGGTGTTGGTTGCCTTTTGAGTAATCCAGTTCTTCCCTTGTCATTGACACATAAAGCTCACAGCAGTCTCAAGAAACTATAGAGACTCGCCTTTGCCTTGGTCTTTCACTGTCACCACTGCTTATGGGATGCATCATGACGAGGAAATCATCCCATTTTTTTTTTTTTGGTGCTGGGAAAGAGAGAGATCTCTTAAAACTTGAATGGATGTACAGCCCATGCTGTCTTACCAGGCTTCTGATTTTGCTGCTGATTTGTTGCCTGCCCCAACTTCTTGAGAAAAACTTATACTCGTTCTTTAGCCAGAGATCTTAGTCCTTAGGGAATTAATACAAGAGACTTTTGGTGGGGGTAATCTGGCTCCTGACCGTACCAGTTGGTTCCTGGGCCATATTCTTAAAATAGAAAAATGACAAATTATAGCTCTGCCAGGACTACATTTGGTGTAATCCAGAGAATATGTTTTTAAGTGTCTGAAGGACTCAGCCACAGGAATCTTGATGGTACCAGCCAAGATATCTGAGGTCCAAGGATGGCAAAACCCAGGGACCATCCAATACTCATGGGGGGATTCCAGCTAAATTGAAGCTGGGATTTGGACATGTCTGGGCAGGTCTGCTGAATACGCAGGGCAGGCATGCCTGGAGTCTATTTACATGACAACTTTTGGCTGGAGAAGGATTGTTTGCTGATCTGAATGGAAAGTGGGATGGGAAGAACAGAAATGTGCCTGTCTTAGGACCCAGGTTTTGAAAAATGTTTTTTAATAAGTGAGTTTATTAATTAAATAATATATCATCTTTTTATATCAAGATAATTGTACAATATTTGAATTATATTAGGATTTTTGCTAGCTTGGAAATAATTTATTGCTATCTTTAGGAATCTCTAGTCCTCATGTAGGAGATCATATCAAAGTTAAAGACAGATTTAATTTAATTTACTTACCAGGGATTGTGCTGGGCGTGTGAATGAAAAGACAAAAGGCATGTTTTGTGGTTTTGGAAATGTTGGGTGATTGAATTTTTTCTAAATTTCCATGAAAAATAGTGTATCTCCATCTGTTATTTGAACTGTGAACTTTTGCTATAGCACCTAGAAGTTTGTGATATTTTGTTAAATATTAACATGGTTAAAATAGTTTAAAATTTAAAATAAATTGTTTACACTGGTGCTTCTGGGCTTGATTGGTGCCGTTCCTCATTCATTGTATTTCCAAGGTAGAGAGGTTGATGAACCACAATTCCACCCTTTTTCTTTTTGGCTGTGCTGCTCGCCTGCAGTAGAAGAGCAGAGTCTTAACCACCTGACCATGAGGGAAGTCCCTTTTTTTTCTTTAATTAATAACAAGTAGTACAGTCCTAGAGGACATATTCACTGGCTGTCTTTTTACATGCCAGGCACAGATCTAAGCACTTTACACACCTTATTTCTTTTAATCTTCAGAACACTATTATGAGGGAGACACTTTCACTGTCCTGGATACATATATGGGGAAACTGAGGCCCAGAGAAGTTAAATTCCTTGTCTAATTAATATATAGCAAGCAGTGGGGAGAACTGAGGTTTTGGGTGTTGGCAGTGCTTTAGCAAAGCTACTAATTACTCTAAATTTTAAGATGGCTATGGAAAAGAAAAAGCTGTTTCTTGGTATGGTTCAGGTGTCAGAAATTCTCTCATTGCCAATTTCGATTCTCTAGCCTTTGCAGTCACTGGAATTATTTTCCTGTCTTTTGGTCATGTAAAGTAATTTTTTAAATGACCCTATTTCAGTTGCTTTTCTAGAGACTGGGAAAAGCAGTCTACTGTGCATCTCTTCCCAAGAATGATTTTTTAAATTTCTAAACATTTATTTGATATGATTTCAAATTTATAGAAAAGTTACAAAAATATAGTATTAAAGATATCCATATACCTTTTACTCAAATTAACATTTTACTCTACTTCTTTTACCATATGTATGCTCTCTCTGAATACACATAGAGGGGGAAAAAACCCTACTTAAAACTGTATTTTTTCTTTGTAAATCACTTGAGAGTAAATTACATACGTTTTGGTCTTTCCCCCTAAATACTTTAGTGTGTCTTTCCTAAGTTCAGAAATATTCTCTTGCATGCATATTACAATGATTAATTTCAGTAAATTTGATATTGATACAATGCTTTAATTTATGGACAGTATTCTAATTTTGTCCAGTGGCAATAATGTTATATAGTGCACTATCCCCCGTGGGTACAGGATCTTGTCTAAGGTCAAGTACCACAGTGCGCTGCATTGTTTGAGAATGATTCCAATTATGCCAGATTTTATTTTTGTTGTACCCATATGGGCTTCCCTGGTGGTATGGTTTAGGTGTCAAAAATTCTCTCATTGCCAATTTCGGTTCTTTCAATGCAAGAATCTGCCTGTAGTGCAGGAGACCTGGGTTCGATCCTTGGGTTGGGAAAATCCAGAGGAGCCTGGCGGGCTACAGTCCACGGGGTTGCAAAGAGTTGGACACAACTGAACGATTAAGCACACAGCACACATACCCATATGGGAGATAAAAATCTTAATTGAAGTGGACATCTGATGAAAATTAGATCCCTGATAGATTTTTTGCTATTTTTACTTGTTATTTTGTAATTCCTAATGATTAGGATGTACTCATACTAATTAAAACTAGTTACTAGTAACTGTTTATATTAATTACTTTATATGCATCAATGAGTCCTAACTGAAATTCTAACAGTAGCCTAATGGTATTAACCTAATTTTAATTTTAAAAGAGAATTCTATTTTTTAGTACTAATTAGCTTAATACAGGATTATTGGGAAAGTCAGAAACTCCAAGAAGGAAAATGAGAAACTGTCTGATGTTGGAGGTGAATGATTGATGCTGACAACTATGAAATAAAAATTTTTTAAATAAATAATCCGGATGTTGTTTAAAGGACAAGCTGTTGATTTTATCACTCACCCTTGCCAAGACACACATTGGTGCCTGTTAAATTTGGCGTTTTTACTCTGATGTCAATGACAACTTTAAAGCATCTGTAGCATCCCAGGATGAGGTAACAAATCAATTCCAGGAAAGGATGTGAAACCAGTCTGCCTGCTGTTTCCTTCCCTGAGTGTTCAACCCTAGTGGCAAGCCAGTACCTCCCAGGCACTACAGAAGTTCCCATCTTTGTCTTTCCCTTGGTTTTTGGCAGCATTGGTCTTCTGCACCTCTTCTCCTTTCTCTGGGAACAGGGGGCTTAAGGCTAACAGCACCGACAGGCTCCTAATTATTATACGAACTCTGCCCACCTAAGAGGCCCCTCTGCCTCCACCAAATTTCTCATTTGGTGACCACAGTTGAGAGCCAACGGTCTCCTATAATCCTCTAATTATTTATATTACAGAGGGTTTTCACAAAAGGAATACACTTTTGGAAAGAACCAGGGTCACAGTCTTTGAAAGAATACATTTGTTCAGCTATGTTTGTAATATTGACTGTTCTTTGCTCTTTCCCTCCTATGGTTCTAATCCTCACTTCTTTGCACCTTGTACTTGATATTTTTAATATACTTAGGCAATGAAGTAGCACAGCGAGTTGGAAACTTGTGATTATCTAGTTATGTATCACTATGTATTACAATGTATTACTGGGACAACCAGTTGATGCCCTTCCTGCCAATCTGAGGCTCTAGTAGTGTGAGTTGACTAAAACAAACTGCAAAACATTAATACATGTCCTCTTACCTTGAAAGTGTCATTATTTACTCTCCATGAACCATGACCATTGTGGAAATCCACCCCGCTCCATCTTTACCTCAAAAAGTCTCTAGAATTTCAACATTATACTGCCTTTATTTCTGTAGTTGACATTCTGACCTAGGTTGCGCTGCAGTTTATGTGTCTATTTTTACTTTTCCTTGTAATGTGCTTTGTTTAAAGATTTAAGATCTACTTTATTTAGATGAGGAAAGAGAAAGGGTGCCTTTGGTTCTGGAGATGAGCTTGGGACAAGGATATCTAAGAATATGATGTTTTTAAAGAGGAAACTTTAGGCTGGACACATTGCAAGGAGGGACATCTACAGTTTCCTCCAGTGCTGAGTGGAAAGTATGCCATCACTACTACAAAGGGGTGTTTGGACCTCAGATTCCTTTTTCCTTTTGAGGTGATCTGTAATTTACCTTGGAGTTCTTACTACCCTGGTCACTTAATTTCAGTGATAATTGTATTTCTCAACGAATGTATCATATACATTTTTACTCAAAAGTCCTAACAACTTCTTTTACATCATCAGCAGTTGAGACCATTGGCTTTTTAAAATTTTTTTATTTTTTCACTCATCATTTATTTACAAATACACATTATAACTTTTATATACATTGCACATTTACATGGTAGAAAAGTATAAAACTATATATTTAAATGAATTTATATTTAACTTGCCATGTTTGAAAATATAAAATTGCATCAGAAAAAAGTATTATGAAAAGCAAGAAACCTGAACTGATAAAGCTTTGATATACTTTTCATGACGCATTGGGTGAAAAGAACTAATTGAAAAGGTACAGCAGACTAGCTTTTAAAGGAAACACCTAACATAAGGTTGAATGTACAGCATTCCCCTTCTTTCAGGCTCCTGACACCCATATCACTCAATTCTTTGGATCTGTAACATCTTAGAAGTACATGATTAGAAACCCAACATTGCTATCACCACCTGCCTCACCGATGTCTTCATCACAACAAGAGAACAGAAACAGGAGTTTCCTCAAAGATGTATCCTCTGTACCTGCTATCTGAGTCAGAGTTATAATGCCTTTTGGTCAGTCAAGATTCCTTGTAAACAAAACCCGAGGGATCAGGTATGTACAGAACAGGCAGCAGAGAATCCAATAAATAAACAGGACAGAAACTGACATGCAAGTTGGTTAAAGTGGAAAAGAGTCTAACGACAGTTAAATGAAGGGAGACAGATGAGTGAGTGAATAGTAAGGAATGGACTTAAATGGTTTACAAGGGGAAAAAAAAGCTTTCACTTTACAAGCAAGAGACCTCACAATAAATAACAACTGCTCTTCCTTTCACGAATAAATTTCTTCAAAAACAAGGTGTACAGTCAACCAGACATTTTATGTATAAATTATAAAACATGACACAGTATAAATAAATGTCTACAAGTCTCAACTATGGGCCTCATCCAGTAGACCTCACAATGACTGCCTCTCCGGGTCCAATGAGTAACAAGGCGGCCTGGGAGAGAGCTTTAGGACAAAGGTCCTTTATGTATAGTTTTCCCCCCAAATAAATAGGCATACACTTATTTACAGTATGGACAATGTATTTTTTTTTTTACTTTTTTTCTTTCCTTTTTTTTTTTTTTTTTTTGCCCAAAGGCTATGTCAACATTGAACACTGGTGGAGGGTTTACCACTCTAGAATGGAAGATATAGGAAAGCTGTAGTCCTGGTCTTCGTCTTCCTCCTCTTCCTCGGTGTCTTCCGAAATGGCTAGATGGGGGAATACAGGGGAGCTGCTGTTTAAATATGGACAACAACAGCGCAGAAGCAGCTCAGTGCATGTTTTCAAAGCCCTCTGTAACAGCCATATTACAGCGTTGCATTTTTATGTGGCTTGCAGTAAGATGCTGTTTTGTTTTTGGCATCTGCTGTTATGTAACAAGTTTTAAAAAAAAACTTTTTTTTTTTTTTATAGAAACATTATCTATGAAGTCAAAAACTGCAGAAAGTTCTGAAGAATCAATGGCTCAGGTTTTACGGGCAGATTCCTGAAATTAGATAAAAAGCGCTCTTGTGTTCTAGGTATAACTGCTTTGGGTCCTTAATTTAGTTAGTAGGGGCAACTGCGCAAAGCAGCAGCCTATGTGTGATAACAGAAAGCTGTCTTTGAAAAAGAAAAAAAAAAACACCTTTGAAGTAGTTAGTTCAGATTCAAGTGTTAATAAAAGCAAACAGCAAAGCACACTACTAAAACAAAAGGAATTAGGGGCAGATGACTGGAATGGGCTATTTTAGAGGTGATCTTGTTGATGATCATCAGACAAGTCCTAAAGGCCCGGAAACATTTCAGGTGATTTTTTTTTTTGTGGATTGCTGAATTGCTGGTGCACTTTATCAGCTACCTAACTTAAACAGAAGTGGGCTCATCTGGGGGAAGTTTTCGTGCTTTCTAAGTCTCCATTCCCTAGGACTTGCCTGGGAAATCCTTAAACTGCAGCAAGGTTAGAAATCACACTTACAGTTGCAAGATCCGGAGTGCTTCACTTCCAGCAGCACGCCTGAGGAGCAGGCCGCTTCCTTCATGGCACACTCGCTGGCATAGGTGGCATTGTCACTGGCACAGACAGGCTCTTCAGACTTACTCTCAGGGCACAGTGAATCACAGAGGGAACACCGGCCTCTGCCAACCTTGAAGTCCCATAAACACTTTTTTCCACCAGTGCACTGGATATCTTCACATGACTTTGCTTCTAGAATATAATACACCTGTGATGAGTAACTCCATTCCCCTCGCCTTGTCCCCTTTCTCTAGTCTCCTATCAATAAATGAATAAATGTAAACATATAAAACATATTTTATTACTCACTAATGGGGCTCATGGAAATACTGTGCAAAAACGCTCTATAAAACTGAAACACACACATACTCAAAACTCCCAGTTTCCTATATACTAGCTTAGAGCATGAAAATACTGCAGTATTTCCTTAAAACAGGATTTCATAGTATCCTTCAGTGAAATATGTATTTGATTACTTCCCACAAGTGGGATCTTTTAAAAAAAGAAAGAATTCTATCAGTTATCAGAATCTGATAACAGATTTTAGGAACTGTTAAGTAATTATTTCTCGCTTCCAGCAAGTCTAGCACTTAAAAAAAACGTGTAAAATTGAGTGAGTTCTTAGGTTTCTAAGAAGGAAAATTGTTTCCTGTGTCTCGTTGGCATTTCAATATGTATGCCAATGCATCCAGAAGACAATGGTTTCCTTAAGGTGGTCATGACAGTTTACCGACTTTGATGAAGCTAGTTTTGGGAACTTTGGGGTTTATTTATTGGTTAAGCTCACAGTTTTATCACAGTTACAGACTTTTTCTCTTTTCCTTCCTCAATCCAGAATACCTACTGATACACTTTCCCTCATAGGCCAATCCGATAGATCTGCCCAGTAGGCAGGTAGCCTTTCTCAGGTGACAGGCACTGGGGTAGGTCACTCCATCATTCCCACAGAGATACTGTTCAGAGGAGGTGGGCTCTGGGCAAATTCTGTTACAAGTCACACAGTAGGCATTATTAGTCTGGTCCACCACGCATGTAGAGCTGCCTGGACAGAAAACATCCCGACAGGTCTCTGAAACAAAGAGGGAAATACACTAATATTAAACACGTTAATAGGTACCTTCTTCCGGACTGAGCCACTGGACAGTTTCAAGGAAATCATGAAACAGAAGCATTCGGCGCTAGGAACGAACTTTGGTAGCTCTGCAGTTTTTAAAAGAAAACTAAGACTCTAGGTTGAACCTTTAGTTTCTTAAGTAATCTTTAGAATATAAAGTTAGAAAGGGTTCCTTTATTTAGTATTATTATTATTAGGCTATTACTGCCCATCCCAAGGGTCTTGCAGTGGGTCTACCTCAAGCAGAAGGCTGGAGGAGGGGTCGGGTAGGACCTACTTTTACATTTGCCCTGGTACTGGACTTGCAGCTCTGGCTGCTCTTTACATCTGGCCTTGAGGAGCGCACATTCGTTGCGGTAGGTTTTTCCATCCAGCCCACACACCGGGCCTTTCCAGGTGATGTTAGAACAATCTGGGGCACAGACGCAGCGGGGTTTGTTCTTCTTGTTCATTCGGCATTTTTTCCCGGGGCCACAGTCCACGTTCTCACACGTTTCTAGGAGTTGGAAAGAGGCAGGGATTAAAACCAGGGTCAGGCACCATGCAGGTTAGCCAGGACGGCTGTGGGTGCCTTGCGCAATCCTGCAGCCAGGAGTCTGAGCCCAGGGGGCTAGGCTGTTGCCCGGAAGTTGAGAAGAGGGAAGGGTGGGGGACAGTGGGCTGCGACCGGTACCCGAATCTCCCTCAAAGAGCAAGGGTTGGTGGGCTTCACCGCCACATTTGGCTAAGAAGTCCGAGAACCTCTGGCGACCCTTGTTTTGCCTGTGTGTGACAGGCAAGATTCAGCCCGAATGGCTTACCAGCGCTGGGGGTGGTTAGGGGGAACCCACGAACAAAGCTCTCCCAGTCCCAAACCCCGGCTGGGCACTGAGGAAGCTGAGGGTAAGACGCCCTCTACTGAGGGCCTGCAGATTGGGGAGGAAGAGCCCTACCTTTACACGGGATGCAGTTGGGGGCGCCCCCATTGAAAATCATCCACTTGAAGAGCGTGTTGTCATTTACGTCCTCCTCGGTCCACGAGGTGCTCAGGCGGCCAGTGCTGCAGCACTCCTCCTTGCTCAGTTCTGTCTTGTACAGGACCTGACAGCGGCCGTTCTTTGCTTGGCGGAGCCAGCAATTCCCAGCTGCGGGGAGACAGGGGTGGGGAGGTGGGCAAGTGAGCGGGCGGCGCCGGCTGGGTGGCGGGAGGGAGGCAGTGAGCCGGCAGGGGGAGACCCGGCGGGGATGGGGAGGGAGTGAGCGTGGAGGAGAGACGGCAGAGAAAAAGCAGAAAATAAATCAGAGGGAGTGAAGGGGTGGAGAAAGGCGGGGGTGGGGTGGGGTGGGGGGACCAGACTGAAGAGGTGGGAGGTGGGCGATGGGGAGGGAGGGCGAGAGCGAGAAGCCCGGGCGCTCCAGCCATATCAATGTCAGTTACCAGTGACCCAGACACAACACGTGCAGCTTGCATTGACTTTTACTAGACTGTTTACTTTTATTCGTCCCATTTCATAACCTGCAGCGACTCGAAGAGCAGATTAAAGAACCTGACAAAAACAGGATGCGACGGATGTTTTTACATGTCGGTTTCATGTAGGCGGTATGGGTATTATTTGTGACAGGGGTTAAGAAAGTAGGAGAACTTAAGAGAGAGAAAAAAGAAAAAGAGAGAGCCAGCCAGCCAGCCAGCCAGACACACACACACTCACACACACACACACATACAGCAATAGATCACGCAAAAGGCACTTCTGAAAAATGAAAGCAAAAAAGCAACCGGGCCCTGCCCGGCGCTGCCCCTCGCGGCCTCGAGGCGCAGCCCGCCCGACGGGCCGTTTTGCAATCCGCCAGACCCAAAGGACGCCCGCGGCCACCGCGATCTTTCGAAATCTCCGAGGGCTGCTTTCCCCGGCGCCCACGTCCCGGGCACTCAGGCAGCGCCTTGCTCCGAAAGGTGGGCAACTCAGAGCGGTAGTGCGTCGCAGGAGGCTAGGGGCTGTGCCCAGGGGGCCGTATACAACACGCATAAAATAACGCTAAAGCCAGGAAAGTTACAAGTCTGCTTCAAGAAAAGTACCGGGGTTGGGGGCGGGGGGAAACAAGGTGGGAGGGGGACTTACTATCGTTTCACGGTTATATATACATATACATATATATACATACACACACACACCCCCCTATCTCATACCTACCGAGATATCTTTGCAAGTAACCCCCCCACCCCCACCTTCTTCCTTTTTAATGTTCAGATTTTGGTCAGGAAGACGTCTCATGAATCATCCATATAACTTTAACAATAACTGGACCGCAAGCTGCTATTATTATTTTAAAAAATTCTGCCCAAAGACTAATGGAGATAAATCTAATTTTTAAAAAAAAAACTTTAGAAATTTGCTCTTATTGCATCTCAGAATTTAAATCAATTGTGGGTTCCTCACTGTTCTACAGAAAGTTAACAATCAGAGGAATGAGGCAAAAGGGAAAAAAATTGTAAACTTCTCAAAACAGTCCGGAGTAATTTTTTTTTTTTTTTTTGCGGGGTTGGGGGGAGGGGGTTAGAAGCAGCATCCACTAGGCAGAAAGCTACTTCCCTCTAAAATTTTCAGCACCCTCATTTCCAAGTTTGGGCAAAGTTTCTGAAACCACGTCCCCCAGTCACCGAGGAAATTTCAGTATTCCCCCCTCCCCACTCAGTCATTTTTTAAAGTATCCAAAAGATGCAGGAGGGAGAGATGTTAGATCGCAAATGGGTCGATTGCAATCTTCAGGCTACCGATGCTTGTCCCCTTCTTCAGAGCCAAACAGGGGAGATAACATCTAAACTCATTACGTCCAGAACTTGGAGCATCTAACCCTAACTACTGAGAGAGACTCACTCCCTTTCCTTTTAAAGGATAACCGCGCTCCAAACTCGGTTCTCAGTCCTAAACTGTCACTGCCTTCAGTTCTCCCACTCCTCTCCATCCCGGACTCGCTAAGTTGGTCCAACATCTTCCGAAAGCAGAGTTGCTCAGAACAGACCCGGTGGAGAAGCCCGAAAAGTACAAACCCCTGCCCTCCGCCGAGCCTCCCTGCGCATCCCGCCTCGCTTACCCTGGGCGCTGCGGTCCTCCATGAACTGGCAGAGCAGCAGCAGCAGGAGGCAAAGCCCGCCGGGCTGGTGCCTAGGACGGGCCATCCTGGGGGCAGGCGCGGGGAGAGGAGCGCGGCGGCGCGGGGAGCGGGCGCGGTGGCGCGGGGAGCTGGCGCGGCGGCGGGTGGCTCTGGCAAGCGGTGCGCGTCGCAGAGGCGAGCGGCGGAGGGCGCAGCTATCCCGGCGTAGCCCAGCGCTTGCCGCCGGCCGCCCGCGCGATTCAATGGACGTCAGAAGCCAGGCGCAGCCGCGCTTTAAATCTAGACGGGGGTCTCCGCGGTTTGCGGTGGGCGGTCTCCCAGTGTGTGGGGCAGTGGGAGGGCGGCCGCGAGCGAGGGTGTGCGCGGTTCCTTGGGGGTGGGGAGCTTTTAAAAGTTCAGTGTGAATCAGGTGACATTTCCCACCTTCTGGAAACCCTTCCCAATTATCTGGTGGAGGTGCCCGAAATCAAAGCGGCAGGAGGGGAATCGCCGAGTTCTTATTTGCGTAGGAGCGAGAGGGAGGGGGCAGGAGACCCGGGCGCGGGGGGGTGGGGGCGACGCTTCGGGGGTGGGGAGTGGGGAAGAACACCCACTTCAAGTCCTGCACGCCGCCGCTCGCTGGCAGCGCCGGCGCGCCCGGGGTGGCGTGTGTGTGTGTGTGTGTGTGTGTGTGTGCGTGTGTGAGTGAATGTGTGTGTGTCTGGCGCGGTGGGGGCGCTGGAGGCGGCGGCGGGCAGGGCGGAGCGGAGCGGGGCGGCAGGGCGGGAGTTGGTCTTCGCAACGCCGCTCCTCCGCTCCAAGAAGACTTCGCAAACGCCTGGAGAGCCCCGAGCTGCCTTAATACCCCGCCGGAGGTCCGGTCGCTGCCGTGTTAGGCCCCCGCAGCCTGGACGCGGGACCCCGCGACGTTGTCTGTCTGGGTCTGCGCGTGCCGAGCGCCGCGGCCACCCCCGAGCCCAGGGTTGTGGCTGGGAACCCCGGGCCCCGGCACCTTCCACCCCGGGCAGAACCTGGCGGAGACGCGGCCCTCCGTCTCGACGAGTTAGAAGCGAACAAAAATGTTTAACACCTCGGGCCGGGCCTCCCCCCACCGTCACAGTCTCTCCCTCTCCTTTTCTTTTCTCCCCTTTCACTTCGCAGCGTCTGGAGGAGTCGGAGCCCGGAGCGGGGGCGCCGACGTAGGCGGTCTACCCCCCTTCCGCGGCTCGGAGGCTCCCCAGTTTCTGTCCTGGGTCTCTCTGTCTCTCTCACTCCCAGTCTCCTTCTCAGTCTCTCTCTCTCTCTCTCGGTTCGCGGAATAAAAAAGATTGCAACATCGATAATGAACTTCTGTAGCCTCAGTTTATTAAGCACAGTGCCTGGCATTCTTCGCTGAAAGTTGGCGGGTCTCTCATTTATAACATTTTTGGCACCGCTGAATGAAACAGAGGAGGCGATATTTCCTTTTATATAAAACGATTACTTCACGGAAAATGCTATATTGTTTATTCCAAAGCTGCCTTTTAAATTTCTATTCTTTTCGCTTCTGGAGCCCGAAGAACAACAGACAGTGAAGTATGCAGACAAAATTCTTGGACATTCGCAGGTCACTGGGATTTTGTTCTACGGATTTCAAATCCGCCCCTCTTCGCCCCCCACTCCTCTATATCCCCCCACCACCGCCAGACTGCCCCCCCACGCCTCCTCTAGCCACCCCCCACCCCCCCAACTTCCACCACCCGCCTCCCACCCTCTCCACAACTGCAAATAACTCAGTGATAACAGATTTTTTTCCACCAACTGCAGGAGATAGTGCTAATCTTTTAATAAAAGATCCCATTACAATGGGATCTGTCTGGACAGACTATAATAGATCCCGAAATACAGCCGTGCTAATATTAGAAGACAGTTGTTTGGGTGCCTCTCAGACGGGCCCAAGCCCCCCTTTGAAAGTGGGCATGAATCACAAAGCCCCGCGGCCGCCGCACCTGCACTGCGCGTATTCGGTGCAGCAGGCTGGTAAAAACGGGTGACCTCGCCGCTGCTTTTCGCTTTATAATTACCGTCCCGAGGACGAGAGGGGAGGGGCGCGGGCGGTCCTGGCGGAGTTGCGGGGGGGAGGGGGGGGCGCTGGCTTTTGCTCACTTCAGACGGCTCTGGGGGCTCCACATCCTTCTTAATCTTTCCAGATTTATTCTTCCTCTCTCTCTTCCCTCTTCTCTCTTTCCCTCCCGTCCGCCCACCCCTTCTCTTTTCTCTTTCCTTCCCTCTCCCCCGACTCTGCTCCTAGTCTCCCCGCTTTTCCCTCCCCTCTTTCTTTTCCCGTCTTCCTTTCTCTCTTCCCTCCAATGCAGCGTTAATGTAGAGTTGTTTAGTGCCCTCTAATGGCAGACGACATTAACAATTAATAGCAAACTGTCCCCTTTGCAGGAGCCGACACTCTATGGCAGAGTTCCAAAGTTGAATTTATTTCTTCTTTATTCAGGCAGATGGATATAGTGCTTATATAGTAATGTGCTGGAGGGAAAGTTTGTTTTCTCCCTTTCAAGTCCTCTTTCCCAGGGAAAACTTGGTCGAAAGAAAGGGGAGAGCTAACAATTATTTTTACTCAACTATTTTTTTTTTTTAATCAGGGAGGGGTATGGGTATAGATTTGTCTTTTAATAGCAGCAAGAGATACAACTTCTGTTTTACCAAAGCTTATCAAACGTGTATCTAGGGTTGGAAAATAAATTCAATATTCTAAATATATAAATGATCTTAGATGGTTGGATCTCATGGCAGTGCTACCAATAGCCATTAAACGTTTTAAGATCCAAATGTAATTACATGATTTTATATTGTCTCCTGTTTAAGTATATTTCTTGGTCCTGAATCTTCTGTAGCCTCTGGAAGCTGAAATTTTTCACTTTTGGGCCATGCAAACCATTTAAATTCACTCCTGCTTGTGAAGTCATCTTGCCTAGAGGGCTGTGGGATCTTATTTTAATGCATTGTTTATTTTCTCAATACTTTTGGGAAGATCGTTTTAAAGACCACAATTTCCTCTTATTTTATAACCATATAGCAGTGAAAATAGTGATGTAACTTGAATGTTCTCATTATAATTTAACTTATTCATTCACTATACATGTGTACCCAGAATATATTGACATAAAAAGAGCATACCCAGTATGACTTTTAGGGGTAGTCTATGTGGCTAAATTAAGATTAAAATAAAAGTAATTTTGAGGGTTTAATCAAAAGATACTTGGATTTTTGAATTTTTGGTTTATTCAGATAGTTTGTGTATACAGAAATAACTCATATCACAAGAACTTTCTGAATTAGCTTAACGCAAGGTATGACTGCACAATCCCAGTATGATGGGTAAAAAGAAAAAATTCTGTTCCTATTTTATTCTTTTTTTTAAAAAAAAATATTCATTTATTTCTGGCTATGCTGGATCTTCGTTGCTGTGTTCGGGCTTTCTCGAGTGTCTAAGTTTCTCACTGCAGCAGCTTCTGTTGTTTCAGAGCACAGGCTCTAGGTGAGTGGACTTCAGTAGTTGTGTGTGGCACTTAGGGTCAGTAGTTGTGGTACCCGGGCTTAGTTTTCCCATGGGATGTGGGATCTTCCCCAACCAGGGATCAAATCTGTGTCCCTTGCATTGGCAGGCAGATCCTTAACCACTGGACCACCAGGGAAGTCCCCTATTTTATTCTTTGTCTACATAATGCCAAGTGCTCAGACCATTCATTTGACTAAATTCACCACATTGACTAGTTGCTTTGGCATCATGTGATTGTCTAGGCCAAAGCAGACACAGTTGCTTTTATTTTATTTATTTATTTTTTTTCACAGTTGCTTTTATTGTAAAAAATGCCACCACTCACGGGAGTGACCAAGCGTACCAGAGGAGTACCAGAGGCAGACCCAATACAGGATTACTTCTGGCTGAAAAGAAGATAGCTCTGCGGGTCAGGGTTGAGGTCATAGGCAAACACACTGTGGAAAACAGAAGTGCTGTGTTGCTTTGCCTTTGTGAATAAGCAGTTTGGTGTTTGTTTAGTGAGACAAGCTCATCCTGTTTTTCAGCTGCACCTTGGATAGTATTGATCTGTTTGGGAGAATGTCTGCCCCGAATCGGCACAGATCAGTCATCAAGATTCTTGTGGGCCTGGCGTTATTTTCTAGCCAGTTGTAGGAAATGAAACACAGGTCAATATGGTCTCATCCGGGCCTCCTGTGAGCATCAGCAAAAGAGTCATCCAATTTCTGGGGTAAGAAATGGTATCACACCTGTTTGGTGACATCACAGAAAAACAGCTGCTATTTCTTTTACTGTTTTATCTCCTATAAATGTTAAATTTTCGGTTTGTAGATGTCTAAATGTCAAGGGGACATTTTAAAATAAAAGTGCCTTCATTCATTTTTGTTGTATGCTTCCAAGTTTGACTTCTTATTTTTTTCCCTTTCTGCTCTGCCAAAAAAGTAAATGTAAATTATGAGAAATACAATAGGACCACTTTGTAACTGGCTTTCTGGGCAGTGCACAAAAAGACTGCTGTTCTCTGATTGTTTTTTGTCAGCTTCAAAAGCTATCTTCCTTCTGAAGTTTATAAATTTAAAATATTAGAGTTTAGCAAATAATTCAATCTGGCTCCCAAGATACCAATTTTAAATCCTAAGAAATGGTTGTTTGAACCAGAACTCACCTGGTTAAATTTTAGTCCCTAAAAAGGGAATATGAAAGGGGTGTGTGAGGTTACATAGGGAAAATTTGGAAGTCATGGGGTAGCTTTTGGTCTTTGCCTTAAAATTACACGTTGCACTGTTTTGAAGTTAGGTATTTTCCCAAATGATATTAAGATTTCAAATGCAAATAATCAATCTTGACTAAACAGGAGAATTTAAGTACTTGAGAAATAGACTGAAGTGATATTAAAATCAGATTTTATTCTTCTGGGTACAAAACTGGTTACTTAATGCGTCACAGTCTTTGGTGTTGTGTAACATCATAGGCTAGATGAGGATTGGGGGTAGTGGTAATAGTTCTGTATTGGCTGAATTGTTGCAGAACTAAAAAGTTAAGAAATGTGAGTACATAAAAGCAATGTTTATTCAAGATGTCCAAACCATCAGTTGACTTTTTAAAAATGTCATTAGAATATATACTTTTAAAATATGGTACTGAGAAAACAAACAATTGTTACCTGAATTTTTCTCTTTCCAATGTTGCTTTTATGTTATAAAGTCAGCCTTTTATAACAGCCTTCTCTTTTTGATACTACTTGTTTCTAATATTTTATTCCTTATAATCTCCTTCAATTTCAGAAATATTTTGTGTTTCTACAAGTCACCTATGCTATGTGGCACATAGTCATGTAAACCAGTCATAGAAGCATGTTCAAGTTTAATACAACTAAGTCTTTAAAACAGACCTTAGTAAAGAATTCAAATTATGCCTTAGGGTAGGAATGTTATATGAGATTAATACAAACTAAATAGTTTATGTATTTTAGTTCACTTTGACAATACAAATGATTCATATATTGTATGTGACTGAAAATATCAGCGTGTGACCTTTAGCAGTTTTAACCCTGATTCTATTTACGATTTCCCCTGAATGGAAAGTGTGAGGAGAGCAAATCAGTATTTGTTGTTCTGTATCGGAACTTTGTGACTGAAACAATGTGTCAATCAAAGTAAGAGCCACCTTTGGATTATTCAATGGTTGAATGTGAACTGATTTGCTGTAGTTACTTCTGTGTATTTTGGTTTTTATTACCTCCTTTTAGATTTCCATAGAGTAGCAGTGGTTTGCACATTTACTAATTAGTTCTTTTCTGAGTGTTTTGCTAATCAATATTGCAGTTAGTAGTTGATATAATCACTGACCATTGATGTTGTCATCTGTATTTTTTTTGACATGAATCTTGTTTCATTTCTGATGTCTATTTTACCCCAAATGTGAAATATTATGTTTTTGATAGGTCTAAAGTTCACATCCAGTCCATCCTAAAGGAAATTAGTCCTGAATGTTCATTGGAAGGACTGATATTGAAGCTAAAACTCCAATACTTTGGCCACCTGATGCAAAGAGCTGACCCATTTGACAAGACCCTGATGCTGGGGAAGATTGAAGGCAGGAGGAGAAGGGGATGACAGAGGATGAGATGGTTGGATGGCATCACCAACTCAATGGACATGAATCTGAGTGGACTCCAGGAGGTGGTGATGGACAGGGAGGCCTGGTGTGCTGCAGTCCATGGGGTCGCTACGAGTCGGACACGATTGAGTGACTGGACTGAACTGAACTGAAAGTTCACAGGACACTTAGACGTGACTTTATATATCCTATTGCATCCTTTATAGACTGTTAATTAATCATCTTTCTTTGAAGAAGAATTCATTCCAAACCTATTTTGCACTTTGCCTCTGCATCTCCTAAGTTTGAATCTAACTTTGGGTTTTCTGCTTTATTCTATTCATTTATTTGTCAATCCTATGTTGGTCTCAGAATCTTGACTACTATGAGGAAGTCAGGTAATGTAATTCCTTCAATTTCTTTCTTGAAGATTGCAATTACATTTAATACAATTGAATATTGTAGTTGTGTTTTCATATAAATTTTAGAATACATTTATGCAATTCTATATGTACACACAAAAAGTTTGATGGGATTATGATTGGGATAGATCAATTTAGGGAGAATTGAAATTTTAAAGTAACTATGTGCCACATATAGATAACTTAAAGAAACACAAAATATTTCTGAAATTGAAGGGGATTATAAGGAATCAAATATTAGAAACAAGTAGTATCAAAAAGAAAGGGCTGTCCATGATTGACTGATCCTTTGACATAAAAGCAACATTGAAAAGAGTCTTCAGGAGATGGGAATGGCAACCCATTCCAGTATTCTTGCCTGGAAAATTCCATGAACAGAAGAGGCTGGTGGGCTGCAGTCCATGGGGTTACATGACAGAACACACACACGAGGGAGGTGAAGGAAGATGGGTTGGTAGCAATAAACAGAGGTAGAACTAAAAGAAAGAAAAGAGTCTTCAAAACCATGAACATGGTATATCTTTTCCATTTACTTAGGTTTTAATTGTTCTCAACTATGGTTTGTAGATCCATTTTGTATTTTAACAGTTATTGAAAAACCATGCAGAAATAGAATAATAAATACAGTTTCCAGCTCTTTACCTCAAAGGATCTCGATGAGTTATAAAGATTTCCTGGTGCAGGCTTATACATGTCTTCAATACTTTTTAAGGCTGATTATCTATAGTCAGTTAAAAAGAATGTATTGAACACTCGTTCCAGGAGTGGTGTACTAATTCATCAAAACCTCTTGCACGCATTTTTTGGGTGTTGGTTTTAAACCACAGTCACTCCTTTGAATGAATAATTTCTGTCACTATGAGATTTATGCCCATTGAATATTAAAAATGATCTTTTATTGGTTAGTGTTCTATTAAATATTATTTCATACTTTTCATATGAATAGGCTCCTACTCAAAACAATCCATCATTGGGACTTTCCTGGCGGTTCAGTGGTTAAGACTCCATGCTTCCAGTGCAGGGGGCACAAGTTCAATCTCTGGTTGGGAAAC
Source organism: Cervus canadensis (assembly GCF_019320065.1). Taxonomy (NCBI): domain Eukaryota; kingdom Metazoa; phylum Chordata; class Mammalia; order Artiodactyla; family Cervidae; genus Cervus; species Cervus canadensis. Next base: position 24,499,035 of record NC_057401.1, read on the forward strand.
TGGGATCCCACATGCTGTGCAGCCAAAACAAAACAAAACAAAACAAAAACAATCCATCATAGTGCTTGAATTTTGAGTGGTGGAAACATGCAGTTCCCATTGTGCCAACATTTGGGTGACAGTTACTTTCTGCTGTATTCCTTATTGGAGAGCTACATCATCTTTTCATTTGTCTTTGCTTTTCCCAATTCATTCATCCTCCCTGTGGTTTCCTTTCCTCTTATATCTCATTTTCCATCTACCAGAAGGATTAGCACTGTAACCCCAAATTGTACCTTTTGCAGCATATATTGGCTTATTTTCTCATGTAAATGCTACATTCAAAAGTAAACTATACTTTGTATTGTTTATCCAACAGTACTATTAAATATTTAACAATGGGTTGAGGTCAAATGGTGATGACACAACACGTGGAAATACAGAACAGATGATGCATTAAGTGTTGAAGTAAATTATTTCAACACGTGGTGAGCCTTGCTATTTTTTTGGACTAGAATAGGAATATGTATATTATGAAGACTAGTAGATGAATGACTTAGAGGCAGTTTTGGTCAGTGTGTGCTTAATCTACCATAAATAGTCATTCTTTTAGCAATATAAAATTGTTAGTATATATAAGAGGCTCATTTATTTGGTTTTCCAATACATTAGTTAAATGATTCTTCTGAACTAGTCCTAGTATGATTTCCCTGCAAATAAGAATATGAAAATCATCAACAGGAACCATGTGTTAATGGCTCACATGCTGGGCAGATGGAAACATAGTGTAGAAGAATTATTCAGTTGAGATCATTTTGGCCCCAAGACTTCTTTGCTTTAATAGAAAACATTGATTTGGCCAGCCAGATGACACAACCATCACACTGTCAACATTTTCATCTTTGCCAGAGTACCAGATTTCCTGAAGAAATCTTTAGGCAGTGATTCCTAACTTTTTCTTAATCACAGTCCATCTGAGAAGCTGTTGAAAGATATGAACCATCTCCCCAGCATAGTGCATAGACACAAACACATATATACCTACACAAAATTTTGCATTCATTTTTAGGGAGGCCCTAAGCATTTTGAAATCCATGCATGGATCCTTGTAGGGTTCCATGGACCCCAGATCAAGATGCCTAATTTTGAAAGATCCAATTGGTATGGTCTGATTATTCTGCCAGTATACTCCAATGTGTCTACTTCCTTTTTAAGAACCATTCAGACTACAGTCAGTATATCCTCCCTGGAGTAATTCCCTGTATTAGTGTGTTTTACAAAAGGAACCTATGTCACCATTAAAACAACTGTTTTGAGAGGATTCAAAACACACACACACTGATAATGCATCTATCTATGATTTTTCCTTTAATAATAGCTACCATGTATTAGTGGGCTTCCCTCGTAGCTAAGTTGGTAAAGAACCTGCCTGCAATGCAGGAAATCTGGGTTTGATCCCTGCGTCTGGAAGATCCTCTGGAGAAGGAAATGGCAATCCACTCCCAGTGTTTCTTGCCTAGAGAATTCAAAGGACAGAGGAGCCTGGCAGGCTACAAGAGTCGGGACACAACTTACTGATTGAACCACTACCCGCACCATGTATTAGTATCTATTACATGCCAGGAGCTTGAAATATATCATTTCTGTTTCCTTAACTACCTTTCCAGACAGATATTATTATCACCATTTCCAAGATCTCTCCACAAAATTGGACAAAGTTGAGCCAGGAAAACTTTATAGCTCAGCATTTAGGAAGGGATTGTATTTTAGGTATTCCAGGGAGTAATGAGCAAAAGAAACAGCTCCATAATTACTACTATATTCTAAACAACTTAACATACTTTGACAGATAATGTTTTTCTACTGTTATGTATAAAACCTGCTGTTGAGGACTTCCCTGGTGGTTCAGTGGTTAAGAATCTGCCAGCCAATTCAGGGGATATGGTTTGATACCTGATCCTGGAAGGTATCAGGGCAACTAAGCCCGTGCACCATAACTACTGAGCCTGTCTTTCTAGAGCCCATGCTCCATAGCAAGAGAAGCCACCACAATGAGAAGACTGTGCACTATAAGACCCAGTTCAGCAAAAAAAAAAAAAAAAAAAAGAAAAAAAAGAAACAGGTATTTGCAGCTGAGGCACACAAATAGCCTGAAGTCTTGCTGTGGTTTAGTTTTCAACATAATTTCAACAAATATCCAGTCAATCTTTAGATTCTGTGACAGAGACAGAGCAGCAAACAAGGCAAATCTAGTTGGTTGCAGCTTTCTTTGAACTTTTGAGATAGCAGAGAAGATAGATATTAAGTAAGTGCACATAATTACTGTGATGAGGATGGCCAGGGAAAGTCCTCCTAACAAAGTGACATGCAGCTGAGACCTTACTTTTGAGGAAGAGTTAGTCAGGAGAAGGTGGTACTTGGAGAAGATGGTGAAAGGGTATTTGTGAGGGCCATGCAGCAAGAGAGAAATCATCTGAAGAACCAAAAGATGTTATTAATGGCCAAAGCATATGCTTTGAGAGGAAAAGTGGAAATTGAGGAATGGGAGAAGTTGATGGTGCAGATTATATAGGCTCTTTTAAAAACCATGGGTTCACTGGTTTTCCAGAAGAAATCCACCGGAATATTATAAGTAGGGGGTGGCATGAGTCATTTTTCACTTAGAAATGCTCTCCCTGCCCAAACTGTGGAGATGGATTTGAATGGCACTAGCACTGGTGAATGTGGAAACAGTGTCAGCCCAAGAAAATGTTCTTGGGCTCCAAAATGACTGCGGATGGTGACTGCAGTCACAAAATTAAAAGATGCTTGCTCTTTGGAAGAATAGCTGTGTCAAACCTACACAGTGTTTTAAAAAGCAGAGACATCACTTCGCCAACAAAGGTCCGTCTAGTCAAAGCTATGGTTTTTCCAGTAGTCATGTATGGATGTGAGATTTGGAGCATAAAGAAGGCTGAGTGCCAAAGAATCGATGTTTTCAAACTGTGGTGCTGGAAAAGATTCTTGAGAGTCCCTTGGACAGCAAGGATATCAAACCAGCCCATCCTAAAAGAAAGCAACCCTGAATATTTATTGGAAGAACTAATGCTGAAGCTGAAGCTCCAGTACTTTGGCCACCTGATGTGAAGGGCTGATTCACTGGAAAAGACTCTGATGCTGGGAAAAATTGAGGGCAGGAGGAGAAGGGGGAAACAGAGGATGAGATGGTTTGATGGCATTACTGACTCAATAGACATGAATTTGAGAAAACTCAGGGAGTTAGTGATGCACAGAGAAGTCTGGAGTGCTGCAGTTCATGGGGTCGCAAAGAGTTGGACACAACTTAGCAACTGAACAGCAATAACTGCACTGGTGGCTGTCTTAGGATGTCATCCCAGTAGCAGAACTCTATCAGGGGCTGACACTGGGGCTGAAGAGAGGATAGATTTAGAGACAATTAAGAGGTGGAATTGATAGGTTCTGTTGATTGACTGAATGGGGGGTGGTGAGGGTTTCTGGTATCAATAAGTGAGTGGGTGATGGTATCATTTCCTGAGATAAACAGCAATGGAGGAAGAGCAGGTTTCTGTTTGGGACTAGTCTTAAAGGAGCCTGTGGGACTCAAGAAATTTTGAATGCTCTGAATTGCCAAGGTCATCCTTATGAACAAATCTCTTACGGGTAACACAAGACTGTCTTCTTTTGTGACCCTGAAAACAGGCAAATCTACTTAGATATGACCAACTAGAACCAAGAATACAAAGCACTTTGGGATGAACTAACCAAACAAATAAATGAATTTCATAAACCAATTCCAAGAATATACAAGCTCCCCTCTGCACTTTCTAAGCACTAACTTTAAAGGGTAGCAGCAACTCAATATATAAAACTTGCAATGATAACATGGTAGTTCATGTTATACATCTTCAGCTACTAAGGACATTTATTCATACACTAAACAACGTTTATTTTATGAACAGAATTGAGTACAACTGAGTAACAATTGATAGCAAAACCATTAGATGAATGATGATGGAAAACTGACATTTATGTCAATATGTGTATATTCTCACTAATATTTGTGTTTCCAGTCTTGAGCTATTATGAATAATACTGCTATGAACAGACTCATACAATTTGTTGTGTGTCATATATTTTCATTTATCTTTAGTACTTAGGAATACTACATATAAATTTACCTAGAAGTGAAATTACTGGATCATAACTGTATGTTAAACTTTTTGAGATACTACCAAATTGTTTTCCAAACATTATTTTAGAAATTGTTTCTGGCATTTTATACTCCATTAGCAAAGTATGAGTGTTCCAATTTCTCCACATTTTTTGCCAATTCTTATTATTAACTGACTTTTTCCTTATAACCATCTTGGTAGGTGTGAAGTGGTAGCTCATGTTCATTGTTTTTTAAAAGTAATAAATTCTACTCCAAGCTAAAGTCATTTAAAGAGATTCTGTAATGAGGAAACAAATGACAGCAAGCTGTACATTTCAAGTAAAGAAATACAAATGCACAACAGAGAACTTTGGTACTTGTGCATACAGATGAGGAAAGTATATGATCTGTGAGTGTGTGTGCTCAGTTTTGTCTGACCTTTTGGGACCCCATGGACTATAGACCCGCAGGCTTCTCTGTCCATGGAATTTTCTTGGCAAGAATACTGGAGCGGGTCACTATTTCCTACTCCAGGGGAATCTCCTGGACCCAGGGATCGAAACTGCATCTTCCTGCATTGGCAGGAGGATTCTTTACCACTGAGCTCCTGGGAAGCCCTGGAACACGGGGCTTCCAGAACCTGCAGCACAGTATAAATGATCTAGGAATAAAACACATTTCCCAGGTAGAGTGAAAAACTGTAAGATTTTATAAAAGAAAGCAGTTTCCCATCAACCCAGAAAGACCCAAAAGTCTTGCTAGTAAAGCACTATGTGGAGTTGAAGGAGGAAGGGGAAGAGTAAATTTCCAAAGCTGGTCATTTGATTTTTGTCTATGACATAATTCCTTATGTCCTGCTTCCTTCTATTTGTGGCTTTGAGTCATTTTGCAATTCAGGTTTAACATTATATTAATTTTTTATTTTGTGATTTTTAACTTAAAAAAATTTCATGGTACCATGAAAATCTTGATTTCTTATATCATTAATAAATCATTTATCTTCCCTTTTCCATGTTTTAAAGGATATGGTTTCAAAACCTTGCTTTTCTATGTTATAAAAGATTTTAAAAACCTTTTTAAAAAATGTTTTCTCTTAGAATTTGTTCTTCAGATTTTGGCCATCTATGTGGAGAAAAGTTCTTTTTCACCAGGCTGGATTTGGAAAAGAGAGGAGAGAATTTACTGAAGCAGAAACACAGTGGAAGGTAATGGTATGTCTTGGTAACTTAGCTAAACACAAAACAATTTTTCTTTCCCTGAGTACAAAAGTAATAAAGAACATTTGGAAAATATAGTAAAGGAGAAAATTGAAATCATCTGTTTCCTTACCACCCAGAGATAACAATTATTAATGCTTTGGTGTATATTCATCAAGATTTTTTTTTTTCTGTTTATAAAAGCAGTGATTCAAAGGATCACCAATACCAGTCCATTTGGGCAGGCAGAACCTCGCCAATAAAAATGTAGGTATTCTGGAAATATTTCTCACTTTTCAGGATTCCGGCCAAAACACAGAGTCTAGCTCTGGGAAGGAAGGCTAGTAGGAAGTAGACTGAGTTCAGGATTCTCACCCTGCAGATTGAGTTTCAAGTAGGGTTCCAGTATGTTTGTTACTGAAGAAGATACAGGGGACTGGATTGAAAAGCTGCTGGACCTGGGGAAACTGACCTGTTGCCAAGCTCTGTAAGAATGGTAGGGTTATGGCTCCTCTGTACCTCGTTTTCCTGTTAGGACTATCTCAGGAAAGGGGATCGGCTTGGCATCTATTTTTTTTTTAAGTCTTTATTGAATTTACAATATTGCTTTTGTTTTTTTTGGCCACAAGTTATGTGGAATCTTAGCTCCCTGACCAGGGGTTGAACTCGCGCCCCTTGCAATGGAAGGCAAATTCTTAACCACTGGACCACCAGGGAAGTCCCAGGCTTGACATCTATTGATGGAGTTCATCAGAGGTTTTCACATTGGGTTCTGAGGAAGAGAAAGGCAGGCAACCAAGGCAAGGACTAACATTGTACAGGTTGAAAATGAGTCTTATTTCTAATTATATTACACATTTTCTGAAAGAAGTCTTTAAAAATATGTTTTAACGTAGCTTTTTTCTTGGCTCAAGCTACTAGTGGGCTTGGTTGAATATTTAAAGTACCATAGAGCCTGCTCATAGAGTATATTATGTTAATGTAATTTTTAATAGAAGAAGTGGAAAATTGTATTGTGTTATGGGAAGCAATTAGAGATATTTTAGGAATGTATATTCTTGTTGCCCTTACAGTAGCTAGACAGCTTTTAGCTTTCAGCCAAAGTGGGATTTTTTTTTCCCCTAGAAAGTTTAGTAAGATACAAGCTATACATTGGTAGAATGTCTGGTCCAATCGTAGGTGTTCAATAAATATTAAACACTAACAACAATTGTGAAGTTTCCTATGCTATGTTTTTCCCAGAAAGGACTGCTTCAGCAGAGCCATGGATTAAGGATAGCCTGGGGCTGCAAGAAAGAGAGACATAGAAACTTTGCCCACAGCCCAATCCCACACATCAATGTGTCAGAACAAAAAGATCAGTATATGGTGGTAACTGCTGCGGTCCTCCCAGCATACTGAGCTGCCTTTTCTTGCTATTGGCCCCTTATGAATAAGCAGTTGAATCAGCCTGTGATAAGGCAACTGAGAAGTGCTGGCATTTTGAAAAGGATAACCTGTGAGTATGGTCTTGGGTTTTACTTACATATTTACATCTCGCCAGGTCTAGCTGCAACTTGAGAAGCGGGGAATAAGGAGACAAGTATTCTTTGGCCCACATGAAGGGCAGAAGTCAGTCCCCTCTCTGATCTGCAGTCTGGATCTCAAATCTGTGAGCCGAGTCTCTACTGTATGAGGGACGAGTACAGATTGTGCAACAGAGGGCCGCTGTGTGCATCTGACAGGAGTGTGTGTCATAGTGTAGTTTTCATCTTGATAGACTAGTGCAATCTGGGTGAAGTGACAGGGCAGGATCCTGGGGAAAGGAGAAATGCCCAGGTAGCTGAACAATGAAAGCTTACATGCTACACAGACAGAAAGGAAAAGAACACAGATGGCTCAGTGGAACTACTCACTGGTGAATGGAGGAATTGAGAAAGCAGAGTGGGGATTTAAGGAAGAATAACATTTGTGAAGGCTGAATAGAATCAAGGGGATCAGAACCATATACTGGAAAAGTGATGTGGCATACAGTAATATGTCCTTTATCCACAGCACCATCACCATCAATCATCTTTAGTCTATGATGAGAATTCAAAACTCAAGAGAGGGCTGTCTTGGACTGTGTCTATACTTCACATTAAGTATTTATTTTTGCCGTTGGTATTAGGAGAAGCTGCTGCTGCTAGCATTCCTATTCATGTGTGTGAGTCAGGCTCAAAGCTTACCAATTAATGATGCACAGTTCAGATTTGTCTAAGTACACATGTAGACAGGCTGTCTGTCACCACTGGTGGCTTTCCCTCTTCACCTCTGGGGCTGCACGAAATCTCAGTTAACTAAGAGCTTCTCCAGGTTTAAAGAATACAGCAGCAATCCATTGACTGCTATGGTTTCGCAGAGTCAGAGGATATGCCACATGCCAACTGTTGAGCTTTAACACATTCTTCCACTTTTCTCTTGTTGACCCCGCATCTAATCAGGCCCCTTTAGCTTGGGTGGGTGCAGCTGCTATGGTTTGCTGCACATGTCTAGGGGCAGAGATTCTGTGAGTAGAACTTAGATGCTGATGGAGTGACTATACTTTGGATCTTTGTTTTTGGCACTCTTGAGTTTCCACTGATGTTAATTATGGCCCGTGGGTGATTCTGTGGGGTCTCTAAAGGAAGCAGGTGGAAGTCCAAGTTACTGTTGTTCTTCCTTTGGAGAGATGTTTGCAGTGCAGAGGTTTACTTTGGCTGACTGCCTGATGCCTTGTCTTGGTCCTTTTTGGGTGATGTCCACCAGAAGAGAGCCTTTTTGAATTGATTTTTTTAAAAAGGCTGCCCATACATCCCTGAACAACAAGTTGCCTAGGAGGTGGCATTTGCATTTAGTTCTTCCCAATGGATTTCTATGAGGACGACCACACCACCACAGGCTTTGGATTACATTTTTGCATTGATATGATTTTGCATCATCTAGGACAGAATTCCATGGAATCATGTGTATTTTTTAATGCTTTGGGTTTAGAAGTACAGTCAATGAATATATAGAAGCTCCTGAATGATTGCACCAATGTTGTGTGATCCTGCCTTCTGTGCTGGCTTGATTTTTAAGAGGATGCTGGGCATAGTCTGATTCTGGCTTTAAGAATCACGGTTTTGTCTAGCACACTGCACAAATAGATGTACCCAAAATTCAACTGGTGGTGAAGAGCAGATTTCATAACTTTAGTAAAGTCTGCCACCAAATCTAACAGGCTGGCTTCATCATTATTTTAGGAGTTCAGAGAAATTTTCTTGTCAAGATACCTACTTGTTAAGACTCTGGTGTAAGAATCTGAGTTAGGCTAACTATATTGAACCAATAATATCAAAGATGTGGAAATGAAGTGAGTCAGGATTAAGTTCAAATTCAGGGATTAAGTTCTGTGCTTTTTGAGGATCATCTCTGATACCACAGAATTTGACCCTGTTGCTTCACTGTGGAAAAAAGCCTGTCTGTAGACAGATGTGACATTTGGACACTTGTTTTCACTTCCATATTCCACATTCTGCTTATCAAGACTACTCTTTTCCAAGTAAGTTTATATGGTTTAGTCAAAATAAAAATAAAAGAGATGAAGTATAGATATATACTTCCTATATAGATACAGGAAGATTTCTGTTATTTACTTAGTAGAGTGGTCGATATAAAATGATTCATGGGTGCAAAAAATTAGAGAAAGTATACATTTAATATTTAATATACAAAGCATTTACTGTGTATAGAAATGTCTTATGCATTATGAAGTGAATTGAAATATTGGGGGATTAAAGAGGGATTTGCCTTTTTACTTTAAGGTATTTAAATTTTTGTAATTAATATATTAATTTTGCCAAGAAAAAAATACATCTGTTTATTGGTCAAGTTTGGATACTTTGAGAACCCCAGCCCTCTCTAAAAAGAAGTAGCATTTTTATGAATGTTTAGGTGCCTTAGGATAAAAAATGTATTCAGATAGACTCTTAGTCAGATGTGAGGACTCTGAGTAACGGGCTTCAGCAATCCTCAGAGATAAAATTGAAGAGAATAAACATTGAGAGTTTAATTATTTGAATAACGAATGAAGGTTTTGCATATTCATATATATGGGGCTATTCACTTTATTATGTTATATTCACTTTATATTCACGGCTATTGTGGCTGATGTTTTTGACACACAAGGGAACAAAAGAAAAGGTATATGTGACCTCATTTCTTAAAGATAGTCTAGTTAAGGTAGAGCGTGGAGACCTAAACAGCAATGGACTAATCCCAAAGCAACCTAAAAACCAAGTTAATGGTCATATAGTACACATGGTATACATAATTTCTAAAGGAATTCGAGATAGGAAAAGATTTTGTGTGGATCTGTTTAGCTGATTACAGTTGCTATGTTTTCAAGAATCATCTGAAATGAATAAATCCAATTCAAAAAATAAGTATAAAGGTGAATATAACACATATAGTGTTCCTTATAAGATAAAAATATTTATAATCTTTATGATAAAATGCTACAGGAGGATGCAGTAATCAGGAATTAAAATTTTCTGAAGATGTCAGAGACGGGGTCATAGTATATGGAAAAGACCTCAAAGGAGAATTATTTCATTCTAAGAAGAACTGCATAGATAGACATCCCAGGTAAAAGCAGAAGAAATAGCACAAATATAGAGAAACATATAGGATTGTGAAGGGCTTCCCTGGTGGTTCAGCAGTAAAGAATCCACCTACCAATGCAGGAAACTGCGGTTCTGTCCCTGGGATGGGAAGATCCCTTGGAGAAGGAAATGACAACCCACTCCGGTATTCTTGCCTGGGAAATCTCATGGACAGAGGAGCCTGGCAAGCCGTAGTCCATGGGGTCACAAAAGAGTCTGACAGGACTTAGTGACTAAACAAGAATAACAACAGCAACGACAACAGGATTTTGAGGCAGCTACTGTAACCGATGAGTCTGGAAAGATTAAATTGTGCAGGTCCTAGAATGACATATGCTCCCTGGTGAATCAGATGGTAACCATCTGCCTGCAAAGCAGGAGACCCCGGGTTTGATCCCTGAGTCGCGAAGATCCCCTGGAGAGGGAAATGGCAACCCACTCCAGTATTCTTGCCTGGAGAACCCCATGGACAGAGGAGCCCGGCGGGCTACAGTTCATGGGGTCACAACGAACCGTACACGATTGAGCGACTAACACACACTAGAATGACATTCTATTAAAGCATTCTAACTTGATCCTGTAAACAACGTAGAGACATTAAGGCCATAAGGCATGACTAGCTCTGTAACTGTTACTATGAAATATATGAAAACAAAATATAATTCATAAATTAAAATAACCAGTTCCGCCGGCGCAGGTGCAGTCCCGCCTCAGGGCAGAGGACTTGGGTGCAGCCACTTCCGCTTTCCGCAGGGACTGCTGGGAAGGACGCTAAGGTGAAGTTTCACGCCCCCGGGATCTGAGGGCCAGGCCGTGACCCTGGAAAGCATGATCACCTTCTGTAAAGACTGTGACAGAAGTTTTCAAGCATTGTTCAAATTCCGCCCTGACTGTAAGAGAACACACCTCCGAGGGCCGTGAGGGGTCCTAGACCTTTGTCTGACCACCTGAAGCGTGCTTCCGAAGCTCGAGGAGAGCGCTGAACGCCATTTCTGAAAATTTCTTCCAAGAGAGTGAAATGTACCAGCTCTGTCACCTCTCCCCCGTCAACCATCTTCTCAGACAGTGACAATTCAGGTCTGAAAATACCTCAGATCCTTATGAGAGACTCAAAGGGTCCTGGTGCACACCTGTCTTACAAAGCCGCTTGCATAGGACCCAGCGAAGCCCTCGGACGCTGAAGTGGAGCACGGCACCGCCATGCTTGAGGCCTGGCCCGCCGGGACGGTGCTGACACACAGCAGTGGGCATCACTGGAAGCTGGGATCCCTCCAGACCCCAGACGACCAGGGCATTTTCTATGAAGGTACCCTGTACACACACGGCAGGTGCTGGGCTGGGCGGGGCCATCTTCGAGCTAGGGCAAGGGGAGGGGGACCCCTTTCTGAGAATGAGGATGAAAGCCAGGTCCAGTTGCAGACTCGCCTCTCGGCAGCCAATTAGCTGCAAACCTACCTACGGGGACTAGGCAGGTGGAGTAAATGAGTGCTGGAGTCTGCACGGTAAGTCGCTTCAGTCGTGTCTGATTTCTTGTGATACTATGGACTACACCCCGCCAGGCTTCTCTGTCCATGGGATTCTCCAGGCGAGAATACTGGAGTGGCTTGCCATACCCTCCTCCAGGGAATCTTCCCGACCCAGGGATCGAACCCACTCAATATGTTTCCTGCATTGTCAGGTGGGTTCTTTACCACTAGCACCACCTGGGAAGCTGGAGTGGTGGAGTAGGTAATTGCTAGTGGTGGGAACTGTGGCCAAATGGAGAGCATGTGCCTGTGTAAAGAGGGCACTTTCTGTTCTGCTTACTGCTGTCGTGTGGGAATGCAGGCCCCAGTGTGGCCGATTGATACAGTGGCTTGTTGTAGCCACCCTGCAGAGATAGGATGGACCGCTGTGTGGGTGCCGGACTCATTGGGACCTCATGGACTGTAGCCCGCCAGGTTTCTCTGTCCATGGGATTCTCCAGGCAGGAATACTGGAATGGGTTGCCCTTTTTTTCTTCAGGGGATCTTCCTGACCTAGGGATGGAACCCACCTCTCCTGCCCGGGCAGTTGGATTCCCCCACCCCACTCCAAATTTGGTTTGAATGTCAAGACTGATGATGTCTCTCTCACACACACACACCCACCCAGCCACCCACCCCAAGAGGTTATGAAATTTTTATTGCTTATGTAATTGAGGTCTCTCTGGAGAGCAGGTCTGAAATGCCTTGAAACAAAGGAAGGAGCCTGGCTTGGTTTTTATTTTGGTTAAGGGCTGGGGCTGAGGTATGGGTTCCTGTGCATGGGCCAGTGTCTCACCTAGTTTAAATCTTCCACAGGCACCAAAGGAAGGAGCACTCAGGCTTTCTTATCAGCTTGCCCATATGGGTGGGTGGGGAAGAGGGAGGGCCAGGCTTAAAAGCTATCTGTAGTTAGACATTAAAAAATGGAATCACTTTATTACAAAGAAGAAAATAATAACTGTGCTGGAAGTTTTAGTGTTAATCACACCTAACATTTATTGAGTGCTTACTCAAGTCCAAGCCCTGTTCTAAGTGTTTTATTTTATTTTTAGCAATTTTTCAATTGGGATAAAATTCATATACCATGAAATGCACTGTTTTAAAGTACCTAATTCAGTGAGTTTTCAATTATTCAGTTTTGTGCAACTGTTACCACTATCTAATTCCAGAACATTTCCATCATCTTAAAAGAAGCCCAGTGACTTTTAGCAGTTATTTCCTATTCTCCTTTCTCCCTAGCCCTGGGCAACCACTAATCTACTTTCTTTCTCCATTGGCCAGTTCTAAACATTTCATATAAATGGAATCATACAATAAAAACAAAAAACCTCTAACAGTTCAGATAGAAAGCCTATGGAATAAGTTAATAGCTTCTCAGTAGGTGCTGTTGACATTTCAGGCATGTATGTTTAATCACACAACATATGATTATGACCAGAAGACATTAGAATGCATACAGCCTTTGACACACCAAACCCTTTACAATATAGTGCTAAAACAATAAAATTGAAAAATTATAGTTTTGTTTACAATTACAACTTTTTGCTAAATGTATAAAAAAGAAAACCCTCAAAGCAGTAACAACAACAACAACAACCACACAAGAAGCATAATGCTTCAGTTGTGTCCAACTCTTTGTGACCCTATGGATTGTAGCCCGCTAGTCTCCTCTGTCTATGGGATTCTTCAGGCAAGAATACTGGAGTGGGTTGCCGTGCCCTCCTCCAGGGGATCTTCCCAACCCAGGGATCAAACCCGCATCTCTTTGTCTCCAGCATTGGCAGGCAAGTTCTTTACTTCTTGCGCTACCTGGGAAGCCTGAGACAGTCACAATTTTACTTAAAAGCTTTTGTTGGCTTCCCACTACTATTATTACTACTGCTACAAGCAATTGCTACTTACCTTTTATTGAGTGCCTGCTATGGGCCAGATTGTTTTGTTCTGTTTTAGAAGTTATTAGAAATTTTTTTTTTTTGGAAAGAACACTTTAACATGAGCTTTATCCCTTTAATAAATCTTAAAGAGTATATTAAGAGGAGGTGGCAAGAATACACAGAAAAACCCTACAGAAACTATCTTAATGACCCAGATAACTACAATGGTGTGATCACTCACCTATAACCAGACATCCTGGAGTGTGAAGTCAAGTGGGCCTTAGGAAACATCACTACGTTGTTTGTGGAGGTGATGGAATTCCAGTTGAGCTATTTCAATGGCTAAAATATGATGCTGTGAAAGTGATGCACTCAGTGTACCAGCAAATTTGGAAAACTCAGCAGTGGCCACAGGACCAGAAAAGTTCAGTTTTCATTCCAATCCCAAAGAAAGGCAATGCTGAAGAATGTTCAAACTACCGCACAATTGCACTCATCTCACACTCTAGCAAAGTAATGCTCAACATTCTCCAACTAGGCTTCAACATTATGTGAACTAAGAACTTCCAGATGTTGAAGCTGGATTTAGAAAATGTAGAGGAACCAGAGATCAAATTGCCAACATCTATTGGATCATAGAAAAAGCAAGAGAATTCTAGAAGAACATGTACTTCTGCTTCATTGACTACACTCAAGCCTTTGACTCTGTGGATCACAACAAACTGGAAAGTTCTTAAAGAGATGGAAATACCAGACCACCTTACCTGCCTCCTGAGAAATCTGTATGCAGGTCAAGAACAGTTAGAACCAGACATGGAACAACAGACTAGTCCCAAATTGGGAAAGGAGTATGTCAAGGCTGTATGTTGTCACCTTACTTATTTAACTTCTATGCAGAGTACATCATACGAATTGCTGGGCTGGATGAAGCACCAGCTGGAATCAAGATTGCTGGGGGAAATATCAATAACCTTAGATATGCATATGACACCACCCTTATGGCTGAAAGTGAAGAGGAACTAAAGATCCTCTTAATGAGGGTGAAAGAAGGGAAAAAGCTGGCTTAAAACTCAGCATTCAAAAAATGAAGATTATGGCATCTGGTCCTATCACTTCATGGCAAATAGATGGGGAAACAATGGAAACAGTGACAGCCTTTATCTTCTTGGGCTCCAAAATCACTGCAGATGGTGACTGTAGTCATGAAATTAAAAGACACTTGCTCCTTGGAAGAAAAGCTGTGACAAATCTAGACAGCGTAGTAAAAAGCAGAGACATTACTTTGCTGACAAAGGTATGTCTAGTCAAAGCTATGGTTTTTCCAGTAGTCATGTATGAGTTGGACCATAAAGAAAGCTGAGCACCGAAGAACTGATGCTTTTGAACTGTGGTATTGGAGAATACTCTTGAGAGCCCCTTGGACAACAAGAAGATGAAGCCAGTCCATCCTAAAGGAGCTCAGTCCTGGGTGTTCATTGGAAGGACTGATGCTGAAACTGAAACACCAATACTTTGGCCACGTGATGCAAAGAACTGACTCATTTGAAAAGACCCTGATGCTGGGAAGGATTGAAGGCAGGAGGAGAAGGGGATGACAGGATAAGATGGTTGGATGGGATCACCGACTTGATAGACATGAGTTTGAGCAAGCTACGGGAGTTGGTGATGGACAGGGAAGCCTGGCGTACTGCAGTCCATGGGGTCGCAAAGAGTCGGACACAACTGAGCGACTGAATTGAACTGAAAGTGTTTATTATATTACTGCTGACTATAGGTATAGTGTTGTACAGTCGATCTCTAGAGTTTGTTCATCTTGCCTGACTGAAACTTTATGCCCATTGATTAGTCAACTTCCTGTATCCCCCCTCGCCCTTACCCCTGGTAATCACTATTCTGCCCTTTGGTTTTATGAATTTTGCTATTTTGAAATACCTCATATAGTTGAAATCATATTAACTTTTTGAGGAACCTCTGTACTGTTTTCCATGGCAGCTGCACCATTTTATGTTACCATGAATATGGTGCAAGGGCTCCAATTTCTCCACATCCTTACCAACACTTATATGTATGTATGTTATTTATTTAATTATGTAATAGTCATCCTAACAGATGTGAGGTGATATCTCCTTATGGTTTTGATTTGCAATTCCCAGATGAGTAGTGATATTGAACATTATCATAGACCTATGGTTTATCTGTATATCTTCTTTGGAGAAATATCTATGCAAGATTTTAGGCCTTTTTTTTTTTTTTTGTCTGCACCAGCTTCGCGTAAAGGATCTTTAGTTTCCTGATGAGGGATTAAACCTATGCCTCTTACAGTGGAAGTGCAGAGTCTTAACCATTGGATCGCCAGTGAAGTCTCTTTTAGCCCATTTTTAATTTCATTTTTAGTGTTTTAAATTATTGTGTTGTAGAAGGTCCCTGTATAGTTTGGGTATTAACCTCTTATCAGATAGATGATTTGCAAATATTTTTTTCCAGTCCTGTAGGTTACCTTTTCCCTTCGTTGATTGTTCACTGTGTAGAATCTTTTTAGTTAATGTACTGCCGCTCGTTCATTTATTTATTTCTGTTGCCTGTGCTCTTGGTGTCACATCTTTGCCAAGACCAATGTCATGAAGCTTTTCTCCTAATTTTTCTTTTAGGAGATTTACAGTTTTGGGTTTATGTTTGAGTCTTTATTTTGAGTTGATTTTTTGTGTATGGTGTAAGATAGGCATCCAATTTCAGTCTATTCCATGTGGATATTCCGTTTTCCCAACAACATTTGTTGAAGAGACTGTTCTTTTGCCATTGTCTATTCTTGACTTCCTTATTGAATATCAGTTGACAATGTGTATGTGAATTTATTTCTGAGCTCTATTTTGTTCCATTGGTTATATGTCTGTCTTTATGCCAGTACCATTACTGTACTTTGTAATATATTTTGAAATTTCTGTTTTTCTTGTTCTTTCTCAAGATTGATTTGGCCATTTGTAGTTTTTTGTGGTTCCATGTGAATTGTAGAAAATTTTTCTACTTCTTTAAAACATCGAGATTTGGATGGAGATTGCATTAAATCTGTAGATCACTTTGAATAGTATGGACGTTTTGACAGCGTTAAGTGTGTATATTATTCTTAATGCTTTACATATAGTAACATTTAAAACTTTTTCTAATTCTAGTTTTTGCCTTTTAAATAAACTTTATTTTAGAGTACATTTAGATTAACAGAAAAGTTTGAAAGATAATATAGTAAGTTCCATATACTCTACACTCAATTTCTCCTGTTATTAGTATCTTCCATTAGTATTGTGCATTTGCATGATTAGTGAATCTGTATTATACATCTATTTTTAAAAAGTCCATACTTTGTTAGAACTTCTTTAGTTTCTACGTAATTTGTTTTGTTTGTTTGTTTGCTTGTTCTAGAATCCATCCAGTATTCTGCATTACCAGTAGACTACTTTTTGCTGTGACAGTTTATAGCAGTGTTCTTATTTATCACAATAATTCTATGTGGTAGGGCTGTTATCATTTATTTTTAAAGATGAGAAGAATAAAGCTAGGGTTACACAGAAATGGGAGTCAACTCTGGAAATCTGGGCTAGAGTCCTCACTCTCAACCACTGTACTGCATTTCTTCCCACATACTGGCTACTCAGTAAAAGGTAAACAAATGCGCAACTGTGTACTTGGGTTATGGTCTGAGGTAACCTGTGGTAAATGTGCTAGAGCCCGTATTGGTAAAGGTTATTTGTAGGAGTTTAGTGAAATTTGCCCTGGAGTAAAGAGCAAGAGAGTTCCAGAAAACCATCAATTTCTGCTTTATTGACTATGCCAAAGCCTTTGACTGTGCGGATCACAGTAAACTGTGGAAAATTCTGAAAGAGATGGGAATACCAGACCACCTGACCTGCCTCTTGAGAAACTTGTATGCAGGTCAGGAAGCAACAGTTAGAACTGGACTTAGAGCAACAGACTGGTTCCAAATAGGAAAAGGAGTACGTCAAGGCTGTATATTGTCACCCTGCTTATTTAACTTATATGCAGAGTGTATCATGAGAAACGCTGGGCTGGAAGAAGCACAAGCTGGAATCAAGATTGTCAGGAGAAATATCAATAACCTCAGATATGCAGATGACACCACCCTTATGGCAGAAAGTGAAGAGGAGAGTGCAAAAGTTGGCTTAAAGCTCAACATTCAGAAAACTAAGATCATGGCATCTAGTCCCATCACTTCATGGGAAATAGATGGGGAAACAGTGTCAGACTTTATTTTTGGGGGCACCAAAATCACTGCAGATGGTGATTGCAGCCATGAAATTAAAAGACGCTTACTCCTTGGAAGGAAAGTTATGACCAACCTAGATAGCATATTAAAAAGCAGAGACATTACTTTGCCAACAAAGGTCCGTCTAGTCAAAGCTATGGTTTTTCCAGTGGTCATGTATGGATGTGAGAGTTGGACTGTGAAGAAAGCTGAGCGCCGAAAATTTGATGCTTTTGAACTGTGGTGTTGGAGAAGACTCTTGAGAGTCCTTAGACTGCCAGGAGAGCCAACCAGTCCATCCTAAAGGAGATCAGTCCTGGGTGTTCATTGAAAGGACTGATGCTGAAGCTGAAACTCCAATACTTTGGCCACCTCATGCGACGAGTTGACTCAAGACCCTGATGCTGGGAAAGATTGAGGGCAGGAGGAGCAGGGGAAGACAGAGGATGAGATGGTTGGATGGCATCACTGACTCGATGGACCTGAGTCTGGGTAAACTCCAGGAGTTGGTGATGGACAGGAAGGCCTGGTGTGCTGCGGTTCATGGGGTCTCAAAGAATTGGACACGACTGAGGGACTGGACTGAACTGAACTGAACTGAAATGACTTGGGGACAAAAAATTTGGAATCATGGTTTAAACTTTCAGTGTTTAACCAAAGTCATGTTGTAGAATTTCATTTTACTTCTAAGAGGACAAAACATTTAAAAAATATAGTATTTTTTAACCTGTGAATGTTTAGTCTCAGAGCTAGTTTGATCACATTCCCAAACTCTTTCTCAACCAATTGAAGACAAGGATAGAGTCAATTTTATTTGATGCATTGTGGATTATTTTACAGCATTCTGGCACATAAGAAATAATGAATAAATATTTGTTGAATGAGTAAATGAACCCTGATTCAATTCAAAGAGATATTAAAGATTGCTTGGTTTTTATGTTGACAGGTAGAGGCTACACAGGGTTTCCCTTATCAAATGAAAACACTATTAATTAGAGAATCTTAGTGTCTTTTAAGACTTGTACATGTTCAAGCTGCCTGGAATCTGTAAAAAGGGGCAACAGAGATGTCCCAGAGAGTCCTTGCTCTTCCTACCAGCTCCCATAACCAGAACTGCAACTCTCTGAATTTATAAAAATATAATTTTCAGAATGTTCTAGGAGTATGTTTTATTAATGTTTACAGCTTTTCTAAAAAGTAAAGAGTAGGTCTTAGACCATCAAGTTTATTTCTTTGAAATGAACTCTGTTGAGAAATTGTTTTAAAATGACAACCAGCAGCTTTCCTTTGTATTAATTAGCTGTGTTCACATGGGACGGTGATTAAGGGATTTGTGACTAGTTTTATAAAGAACTGACTTTTTTTTTTTAAAAAAAAGAAGTACATTCTGCTTTAGAGGAGAATGTGATATGTATGTCATATATTTGATTTTGGAGAACTTACAATTTTGGGACATAGTACTTATGTCAATGATGATAAGACTGAAAGTGCATCCTTTGGAAATATAACCCCATTCCTGCTACTCTCTCTTTTCTCCCAACTAATGCGAAATATTTATGAAGAGAAAACTAGCCAATTAGAAACAGTTGTGGCAGAGTAAATCCAACCTTGCAGGAACCTGGAAAGCTGCCCTCTAGTGGAGCTTATTGAATTTAGAACTGGAGGGTTCCAATAGACAAGTGTCTTAGGGTCAAGGGTAATATGAAATTTCATATTGTTTCTCAAATTTCTCAAAAGCATCGATGGGAATGGCAGTTTAGAATGGAAAGACTAAAGGTTAAGTGTGACCTATAGAATATGCATTTATTATTTTATTATTCTTTCTTTTTGGTTATTCGCTCATGTTAGTAAGGCCTGTGTTTTCAAGGTAGTTATAAATGCATTAAAAAGATCTTATAAGCCAAAATAAAACTAAAAAAATAAAAAAGAGTATAGGTAGAATAGTTAAACCTATGAAAAATAGAGGTGTGGTCACTTACTTTGTGGTGAGTGGTTTTGATGTTTGATTTTGACTGTGACTTTGAGGAAAAAGTCACCATTTTTAAATTATAGAAATTCCATTGTCTATATACATTATGTTTCTATGTAGGTAGCTTGGAAATATTTAGATGTTCTGTGAATTTATCCTGATGTTCAAGGCAAGTATGTACTGGTCATAAGAGGGAAGCTCCAAGGATCCCTGCCTTGTGTGTAGGGGAATAGTTATCTCTTAGACAGGGTTTGATTTGAGCCCTGTTTACAGGATGAATTGTGTTGAATGAGAGAGCACCAAAGATGAACTTCTGCATTTCAAATATCCATTATCTAGCCAGCATTCTGCCATTGGAGTTACATATCTTCATTTCTAAATGCTTCCAATCAGGAGTTCTTTGTTAAAACCTAAGCTGTTATTAATGAATACCAATAAACACCATAATGCAGTATTTCTCCATTGGACCATCTGCATCAGAATCACCTCGAGGGTCTTTTAAAAACACTGATTTAAGGACCCCACTCTAGACCAGTTTGGACAGAACCACTGGGTGGGGAAGATGGATGAGCCAGGGTAAATCTTATACCCAGTGAAGTTCTAGAATCAAGAAAATAAGCTGAAAGTCCTCAGAGATCAAAACTCTTCAGAATACAGGGTAGGCACCTGAGGAGGAGGAAAGAATATGCCAAAGCGAAGGAGAGAGCAGAGATGGGACAAATGGGAGGCACCAAATCTGAGCTTTGGACTCGTCATGATTCTGCCCAGGGCCACTCCCCAGAAGAGTTAGTGTTGTGGTCAGTGACTCTATGACTAATCTCGTTCATCAGGAAAATGGGAGACATGAAAACCTTTTGGAAAAGGCAGTACTAGCCCACAAGAGAGCCTGAAATACAGAGAATTCTCAGAGATCAACTCTCTCAACTTAACTGAGCCACTCGGGATAGGGGCTTTTCATTTGTGCTGGTCCCAGTGACATGTGGTGCAGATCCAGATATGTCCTGGGTCTTGTGATCACAGTCTTTCTTTTGAAAACAGTTGCTAACAATCTGTCACTCCTTTGTGTTAGAGCTCAGTCTGTTTGAAAATGCTGGGTATCAGCTGCTGTTGCTGTAGGTCCATTTCTATTTTCCAGCAGGTGGGTGTGTCTGTTTCTTTCCTTTCATCTCCATCCAGGCTTTCTTCTTTCAGACACTTTCCGGTTTGTCAAGCCAAGTATGCCTGTCATGTTGGAACCCAGCCCTGGGACACTCACCAACTTCTCTTTGTGTTAGTATCTCCCTTGACTATGTTTCCACTTTTTCTTATCTTCATAAAGCCCATCAGTCCCTTCACATGCTCACCTGTATGTCCTATTCTCTTTATTGTGGGGCCTCAGAAACTGCCAGTTAACCTTGTAGTCTCCCCTTTTCTGTATTTCTGCTTCATCTAGACTTGCCTTGTGCTTTTCCTCTGGGTCATTTTGGCCTATCCTTATTCCTTCTTCCCATTATTTTCTATATCAAGTCATACTAAGTTCTTCAGTAGCTTCCCTGAACAGAAATATTAGGGTTCAGTAGAAAGAGAATGGGTTTCAGACTCAGACTAGGATTGGAATCCTCTCTTTGCTACTTATTGGTAGCTCTGAAAACAATAATTTTCTCATAGAATTCTGAAAATTTAATTAGATAATGTAGAAATATGCCAAGCACAGAAGCCATAACAACAAATGTTCAATTCATGGTAGCTGTTATTATTCTGTATTAAATTTTTTTTACTGAAGTGTAGTTGATTTACAGTATTTCAGGTGTACAGCAAAGTGATTTGGTTATATATATGTACATGTACATACACATATATATTATTTTTCAGATTCTTTTCCATGTGGGTTTTTATAAGATATTGAATACGTTCCCTGTGCTATACAAGTAGGTTATATATTTATATTATTTTTGTATGAAAACTTTCCATACTACTGTGGCCCACAGTGGTTTTCTTCCTTGGTGTTTGTATAGATTTTCTTGGGTTTGGGGTTCCAGGAGAAGTAGGAGAGTAGGATGTACAGCCATTAACCATGACCCAAGAATAAAGGGGTTCATGAGCAGTAGGAAGCTATCATTTGCCTACTTATAGGCAGAGTTTTCTCTTAGAACCTGCCGTAGGTTTTCTTCGCCTGAGAGTTCAGGCTGTTCTTTCTTTAATTAAGCACAAGCCATTCCCAGAAGTGCTTGCTGGAGGGCACATGTTTTCTTCCCATTAACTAGCAGGCTTTAACTCAAAGCCTTAGAGTTCCAACTGGACCTGTCCAGTAGGGTCATGGAGTCCCCACCACGTTATGGGTTTTTGTTGTGTCCTGGCTCTGGAGCCAACATAATTCTCCAGTGTCCTAATATGCTTTCCCATTGCTGTTAATTTCTTTTATTTTGCGTAAGAGCTCTCTAGATTGAGGGAGCCTATAGAAAACCATGTTCCTGGCTCCTTAATCTCTGAGACGGACCCCCAGGAAGGAGCTTCTGGTACAGTCTACTCACCCTTCCCTTTTGAATTTGCAAACTATAAAATGAATGTGAATACCTTGTACTTAGAAATCTCTGATTGATTTCACCCTACAACCCATAGTCTTTTGCATATGTTCTAACCTAGAGGTTCTCAACATGTTACCATACAGGGGAGATTTTTCCTTGAAATTCTGTGTCCTACTCTGATTATTGGAGAGGAGGATGTCTACTTACACTCTTTCTGTTAAGATTTACTGTGAAGAACCTCTAATAGCCTTTAAAAATATTGAGAAGGAGCACAGATTCTTTAGAATTCTTAAGTAGAATGGAAAAAAATTTCTTTTTTCCCCCAGCTTTATTGAGATAAAATTGACATACAACATTGTACTAGGTTAAGGTGTACTCTGATGATTTGATACACATATATACTGTGAAATGATTGCCAAATACTGTTAGTTAGCATCTCCATTGCCTTCCATAGTACCTTTTTTTTTTTTTTTAATGCATGTGTGGTAAGAATGTTCAAGATCTATTTTCTTAGCAACTTTCAGGTATATAATATGGTCGTCCTTTGATATCTGTGGGGGATTGATTCCAGAACCCTCTATGGATACCAAAAGCCGTGGAATGCACAAGTCTTATAGATGGCCCTCTGTTTTCACGGTTCTTCATTCTTGGATTCATTTAACCATGGGTCATGTAGTACTATATTTATGGAAAAAATCTGTGTCTAAGTTAAGTGGGGACCTGTGCAGTTCAAATGAATATTGTTCAAGAGTCCGCTGTACAGTATTGTTAACTACAGTCACCATGCTGTGACCAAAGTTTCTCTATTTTTCACATCCTTGCCAATACTTATTGCAAGAATGTTTTTGGCAATAGCCATTCTCACAGGTGTGAGGTGATACTTCTTTATGGTTTTGATTTGCAGTTCCCTGATGATGAATGATATTGAGCATTTTTTGTATACCTGTTGGCCATTTGTATATCTTCTTTGGAAAAATGTCTGTTCAGGTCTCTGCCCATTTTTAAATCAGATTGTTTTTTTGCTGTTGAATCATGTGGCTTATTTATATATTTTAGACAGTAACTTATCAGATAGATGATTTGCACATAATTTCTCCCCTTCTGTAGTCTGTCTTTTCATTTTGTTGATTTTTTTTGCTAATCAGAAAATGTTATTTAAAGTTGAAATGTAGTTGATTTATCATGTTAGTTTCAGGTGTACAACATAGTGATTCAATATTTTTTATAGCTTATACTCCATTCAAAGTTATTAAAAATAATGACTTTATTTTCCTGTGCTGTATTATATATACTTGATGCTTATTTATTTTATACATAGTAGTTTGTATCTCTTAATCCTCTATACTTATCTTGCCACAAAGCTCCCCTCACCTTTTTTTGCTCTGCCAGATTCTATTCATCCATTCTTGGACTATGCTTCCCTTAAATCTTCCTTTTACGTCATCTTGGCCATCATTGGCATTTCTGTCCCTGTGTTTCTAGCCACTGTTCCAAACTCTGCTTCTCCTTAGGACCCTCAAAAACTTATTATTTTTGCTTTGTTAATGCAGATCACATTCTGTTTAGTGTTGGGCTTTTGTTGTTTTTAGTAAAATTGTATGCTTCTTGAAGGCACAGCTCCTTGTACCCTCTTTAGAATGTTCAATGATTTCCAAAAAACAGCTGCTTGATAAAAACTTATTGACTGGTTATTGATTATTTATTTAATTATATTTCACAATTTTCCTGCTTGCCAAGTCCTGCTTCTAGCCAACATGGGATTATGTGTGGCACCTGAGGACAAAGATGGCATGGAGAACTGAAAATCTAGAGATGATCGTATAAGCTCACTTAGAACAAAGGGTTTAATTATTCCCCTATCATCTGAGCCTTTTATCTGAGCTGAGTTGCCATAAGCAGCAAATTAGTGAGTTTCATTCACTCTGCTTGCTTTGGCTACTGCAAATAGCATAAGAAGCACAAGTCAGAGTGAAGGGGAAGCAGAGGATCTGCACAGGACTGGTACCTCTTGTCTGATTATGTTGGCCAAAGAGCGACATGTGTTAAGTGCATCACCGAACAAGTGTTTGACCTTTCTATGTGGGGAAATCAGCATCTGACAACTTGTTTCATGATAAACTAGAACTAGTCTGGGAATGATACTTTCTGATGCCAGTTTTACTTATTCACAAAGCAAAAGACTAAGTGGTGCTGTCCCTCCAGATGGAGTTAGCCAAGTGTCAGTGGAGGGGGATAGAGATGAAAAGGGGGATGGGGACTTACAGTATGTTTTTCTACTGCTGCCAGATAGGGGGCTCTTTCTCTTCCCTCTTGTACCCTCAATACTTCCTACTCCTCAAGGGTCAATAGCCAGAAGAAACTGGTGACCTGTGGTAAAGACTGTTGGCGTGCTGAAAGGTTATTATTTCTACCTTCTAGAAACTTCTTGCATCTCTTTGGGTCTCCACCATCACCTCCATAGCAGGGTTTATATTCAAAATACTTTATAACTAGTATGGTACAGGATACTGAACTGTGAGGATGGAGGCTGGCTGGTTATGAATAACCAAAATAGTCATACTGGCCCTTCTCTGGGATCTAGGATCCAGTTGCCTCTCGCCTGGGCCCTGTAAAGGCCTTCTAGGTGGACCCTCTGGTATATCCCAATCCACTGCACAATAGCCAGAGTGATGTTTTTCAAGTGCAAACTGTATTTGTTCTCCTTCTTCCCTCCATTTCTTAAAACCCTTATGGCACTCCATGGCTCTTAAAGAGAACTCCTTTCACTTGGCCTGTTAAGCCTCACGTAATTTTTCCCCTGTCTCTCTGTAATATAACTGATAGCCTGTTTCTCACACAAAACTGTAAGCTCAGTGAGAGTAGGGACTATATTTGTCTTTTCCCTGCAGTTTTTTCCCCAGTGACTACTTGGTATAGTGTCTGACAGTGTAGGAGCTCATTAAATATTCTTTAAATAAATAACAACTTCAAGTTTTCCAAAGTGTATCTTCATATCTAGTCCAGGATTTTTATTGTATATACATGTGAATGTGTTTTTAATAAACAGTTTCATAGAAGGTACTTGTTCATATTTCTTAAATTGTTGAACAGCATCAGCATTCTTCTAATGGTGGACATCAGGCGTCTGGGAGCTATTGGATGTGAGACTGCCCTCTTTGCCCTGCCTCCTCCTCCCCACTGTCTAAATAGTCATGTGGCACTATAGTTCTGTTTCCCAAATGATTCTCCCAAGTGATCTTGCCTCTCCAGCTCCTGGCTATGCCTTGGTCCATGTCTCATCATTTCTTATAGTTGCTTCTAACCTGGTTTCTCTACTTTCTATCTTATTCTCCTTCGGTCCATCTTTTGCAGAGCTGCTAGGGGAAACTGTAAAACTCTATTGTCTACTGGTGGATTCACCCCTTGGAACAATCATATGTAGCTACTATTTGTGTATCCCAGAACGTACCACACTCTCATATTTCTTTACCATGGCTGGGGTTCCCCTTCTATTGCTCACCCCTACCCATATCCACCAGACAAACTCCTATTTAGTTTTTAGAACTTAATTTAAGGCCCATTTTTTTTGGGGGGGGAAGGATGGGGAGGACCCTTTGATCGCTTTCCATCCCCTAGAAGAATTCATAGTTCTTTCATTTCCATCTTCTACCATATTACTAATTACATTATTTATATTTCCTTATCTTTCTCCAACTAGTCTGTAAATTTGACATCACATGACATTTGTCTTAGTCATCATTGTCTCTCCAGAGAATAGAAGGGTATATATTAAGTGGTAAGCAGGCATTCCATAATGTCTGTTGACTAAGAAAATGTTTTCTTGGAGTGTGAGATCCAAAAAATATGGTATATATTTAATCTTGTCAAAATTTTGAGATCTTAAGAAATCATGGTGTATTAATTTTTGTTATATTTTAAAATTTATTTAAATTTTATTCAATATCCTTTGTTTAAATGGAATCCAATTGTGAACTGACCTCTTACAAAGCTTGTTATCATCTATGATAATTAAATTGTATGCCTTGAATGATATACACACAGCTATTGCAAATCTCAGCAGTGAAAAATTTCATTGATTCTTTCTTGCTTTAATTTATGATGGACTTTGGCATAGTCTGGTAATGTAAGCATTGAATGCAAATTCTCTCCTGGAATTTGCTAAATTTTCTTCCTATTCATAGGGATAGATATTTTAGCAATTTATTTTCAAGCTGGATTTCCCAGCCATTTCTTTTTCCCCAGGACACCTATTTTTATTTCCATATATTAGTGGTTCTCCTCTTTTTAAAAATAATTTACTGGAATACAGTTGATTTTCAGTGTTGTGTTAGTTTTAGGTGTTCAGTAAAGTGAATATATCCACTCTTTTTTTATATTCTTTTCCCCATAGGTCATTACAGAGTATTGAGTAAAGTTCTCTGAGCTACATTGTAGATCCTTATTAGTTATCTCTTTTGTATATAATAGTGTGTATATGTCTCCCAATCTCACGATTTATCCCCACCCTGCTTTCCTCCCTGGTAGCTATAAGTTTGTTTTCTGTCTGTGACTCTGTTTCTGTTTTGTAAATATGTTCATTTGTACCTTTTTTTTCTTTTTTTAGATTCCACATATAAGCAATATCATACGATACTAGTGTTTCTTTGACTGACTTCACTCCGTATGACAATACCTCTTTGTTATTCTTAAGCATAAAGTTAATATTAGCCACTTCCTTTGACAGCAGAGCCTGGTTAGAGCTCTCTGGGGCATGAGGATTCCAGTGGAGGGTTTTCCAACATGACACTACTAGGCATTGGTCTTGTCAGTGCACAGATATTTATTAAGCACCTGTTCTGTGCCCGACTCTTCAATAAGTTATAACTTCTGTTCACCACTGTATTTCCAATGCCTAATACATACTTGATGAATTTCTTTTAAATAAATACATTTTTGGAAAATATGAGCCTGTTTTTAGAGAAGTTGAGAAGAGTAGAGAGACAAATATCCATTATGCTCCTACTATGTGCCAGGTGCTACATTCACACTTCTCACACCTTGCAAGTTTTACAAAAGCCCTTTGAGGTAGATGGGCTTATTTCATTTTCCATGCATTCCTTGTTTTCCCAATTGCAGAGCTAAGGAGTAAATTAGGAATCACATAAATAACATAACTGTGTTCTTAACTTTGTACTTAAGCTTTCTCTGTTGACAGACCTTAGCTCTTTCAAAGAGCTCAATTATTATGAAAAAATGTCTGGGGGTGTTCTCTACGTACTCATGAAAATAGCTTTGCATTTACTAGTGCCCTTCCATTTGCCACATTGTGTCTGCCACTTTCTCCCTCCCCTGGTCTGCTGCTGTGGGTGTTTCTGCCTGCTGCTGTCTCCAGGGATTGAGCTGGGCAAGTCCTTGTGGCACTGGGTCTGTTTCAGTGTCGCATCATAACCTATTTTGTGCACAGATGTAGCAGTGTCCTGGATTTGTAAGAAAAACAGCCTGGTGACAAGACGATCTTTTTCTAGCACAGGACAGAGCCTCTGGAGGGAAGGGCTGACATGGGCAAGGCACTCGTCTGATGTGGTTTTACATGTAGTATGGCCGTCAGAGGCATGAAGATCACTGGAGGCATTGTAGATAGAGCTTCAGGCTAGAGAGTTCACTGTCTGGCTCAGTCCACCCGTAATAATGTTTGCTATTAAGACAAATCTTCCAACCCTAAAGGAGAAGGAGAGAAGTAGCAGAGGTTTGGGATCTGATGGGAAATGCCTCTGGGGAATAAGTTAGCATACACCTCTTTGTAGAGACCTACCAAGGTTTAATTAGAAGCAGCTATGACAAGAACAAAAATAACTTGGTAAATACTATTAGCCTTTTCTTCTTTCTTTGCCTTTGAAAGAGGAAGTAGTCCTCTTTTTTTGGTCCAGTAGTCCCAGGGACTGGGATTTTGTTCTGATTAATGTCTGGGGTATACTATTGGAAGGAGCCCCAAAGTCTAAATTGATATCCAAGTGACAGGGTAGAGCACTCTTTAGGAAGAATAATAGATTGAGAGATAAGGGAATATGAGAGAAATAAAACAGAAGTATGGACTAGCGTTTTAAGGGTAGAGAATCTAAGTGAAAGGGAGAGAGAAGAGTGATTACTAAGCAGCTGTTAAAAGGCCTCAGAGATAATGATGGAAAAAGAGGATCTTTATGATATTTTCTGTCTCTTTGAAATATCTCTGAAAATTCCCTGTGGTCCAGTGGTTAGGATTCAGCATTTTCTCTGCCGTGGCTTGGGTTCAATCCCTGGTACGGAATTAAGATCCCATAAGCCGTGTGGTGCAGCCAAAGAAAGAAAGCACAGTAAAAATTTAAGATATTTTTAAGTATATGTTGGGTTTTAGACTTATGTTTCTGTTGGATACAGCAGTGATCCAAGGCTGCCCATGAAAGTGGTTCAGCTTCATGTTAGTATCTTCTTAGAGAGCCAAAATGAAGCCATGAAGCCATTGGCAAACAGAGTGATGGATTGTAAGGTGCAGACAATGTGTGTTTCCAGAGATCAGACAAATCAAAAACCACTGTGGGCTGTGGTTGTTGGTGAAGGTCTCAAAATGCTTAATAGAACATATCTGGGACTCAGGTCTTAAAAATATATATTGCATATGAATAGATGGAGAGAAGGAAGGACATTTTAGCCAGTATAAACATACCTAAGTAAAGGCATGAGGTAGGAATGAGCATTGTACAGTATCAAACGAGGGCTAGTCAGGAGTTGAGCCCAAGGGAAAGAAAAAGAAGAGTGATGAGTAGCAACTGGGAATTAGAATGTATCAGTAAAGTGGGATCAGTTTATGGAGGGTTTTAGAGGTTACACAAAGGAGGTTGTTTTTAATTTATAAAGGACAACAGATATATTCTGTAGAGTGATGAAAACTAGAGTTTTATAAAGCCTCATCTGGAGGAAGTGATCGAAATGGAGAAAGCCTGGAGACTTTTTTCTTAAATCCATGTGTGAAGCATTTAGGTTTGGACTTGGAAAGGAAATGTTGAAAGGACAAATCATAGGACTTGTAACTGATTAGATGTTCAGGGCAGGCATGAGATCAGAATCAAATATAATTCTAATTTTTCTTGCCTAGAGGTTTTGGAGAATTACGGCTTCATTCATTTTTCCATTTATCTTTTCACTTCTTCAGGAAATATTTATTGAATACCTACTGTGTTGTCAATACTGGGATACATTGAGCAGAAACATTGAAAACTCCCCGACCTCATGGAGCTTACATTCAAGAGAGGGAGAAACTGATAATTTAAAATATCAACAAGTAAAATATATAGCATATTAGCTGCTAAGTTATTTGAAGAAAAATAAGGAAGAGAAGGAGAATAATGAATTAGGGGTAGGTAAAGAGGTTACACTGATAAATAATTGAAGTGGAGGTGTTAGAAAAGGAGCTAGTTGTCAGGGAAAGGTGGGATTTGAGGAGGCTAATTGAGGGGGATTGGGATGGGGAACACATGTAAATCCTGTGTTTTTTAAATAAAATAATTGTTATTTAAATGTTAAAAAAAAAAGAAAGGTGGGATTTGGACATATTAGTGGCATTATTTTCTGAGAAATGCAGGTTAGTAATTCTTATGAGATGTTGTGATTGCAAATGTAGATTTGGGAGCCAAGGAAATGGCAACCCACTCCAGTACTCTTGCCTAGAAAATTCCATGGATGGAGGATCCTGGTGGGCTACAGTCCATGGGGTTGCAAAGAGTCGGGCACGACTGAGCGACTTCACTTCTTCACTTTACTTCAGTATAGCTGCAGTAATTGAGGCCTTTATCTTGGGAGAACTCTTTAAAAAGCAGGATTTGATGAAAGCCTGAAGTCCCAACCCTGGGGGCTGCCCATTTTTTTTAGGAGAATTTCTTGAAGGGAAAGACTCAGGGAGGGAGGAACAGTATTCACATGTTGCCAGGATTAGAAAGAGAGGCTGGAAAGGAAGGGAACTTGCTTCTCAAGGTTGTTTTTATTGTTTTATGTGGATGATAATTGAAAGGTACAAGCTTATCAAAAGTACATTCCAATACAGTATTCATCATCCTCTGGTAATGTCTTAAGACAGTTTCTGCAAATATCTGGAAGACGATTGACTAAAAGAGCAATGAACCACTCTGTTGCCCAGAATTTGATAACCAAAGTAAGTTCATTTTTATCTTAACATCAGAACACACCATTAAAAGGACAAAGCCCTGATTAATGAGTACCTTATGAGTATTAAAGACTTTGTTGATGTGTTTATTTCACAACCAAACCATCCTCTCATCCTCTGTAAAACTGTTGTATGTCTCTCGATGCCGTATCCCCTGACCTTGAGATTTGACAGTCTAATATGAAGAACACCAATGTGGTAGGACATGAAAGCCTTTTTAGACAGGGAGAAACCAGTAAGCAAATATTCCATGAAACAAAAAGTAAATAAACAGGTGACTAATACAGAGGTCTGAAGGGAATGGCCTACCAATTAGGTGACGGCTTCTCAACATTTTACGAGGTGATATTACTAATTCCTTCCTGTGAAGTTAAGGCTGCTAGTGTAACTGTTAGTTGTTTTCTCCACATTAAAATCTTTTTCTTTTTAATTTAAAAGATTACTAAGATAGACAAATGCAGCAAAGAGTGCTCTAACTCCGAAGGATTGAGTTGTAAGTCTTTTTCTGTAAACTCTAAAGGCATCCTGTGCTGACACTCCTGTGAGAACTTGTAGGTTGGTATGATAAACAGCAGTGATGCAATAACAACATAGCTCTGGAGACTTCAAATGATTGTGATCTACATCTCACATTACAAAAAACTTAAATAGTAATGATCTTTTAAAATCAGTACTTTTCAACTGCATGGACATTTAATTGGAAGTGAATAATATTTATTTGTTTATTTTAAATTTTTCTATTTTTATTGTATTGGGAAATATAGCACATATAAGAAATATTATATGTAAGTACAATTTAAACACTAATAATAATATCCTATGTAACCACCATTCAAATTAAAAAACAGAGTTTTGCCAGTACCAGAGAAGCCTTTATGGTCCTTGGTAATAGAACCTGATAACTTAGAAATGAGTAACATTTAATATTGATCAAAAGCTCCTGAGACCCAAATTTTAAAAATTAGTTTACTACCTTTTCGTCCTATTCATTAACCTGTAGGGAAATTATTATTTTCATTTATTTTTATTAGTTGGAGGCTAACTACTTAACAATATTGTAGTGGTTTTTGCCATACATTGACATGAATCAGCCATGGATTTACATGTGTTCCCCATCCTGATCCCCCCTCCCTCCTTGTAGGGAAATTAAAATAATTACAAATGACAGCAGTGATTGCAGCAAAAGTTCCTTATTGTCTAATAATGCCACATGAAATTCTTAGAGGCTGAACATATTTGTTTCTATCCTTCTGTTACACAGACCATCTTTCAGTAATGGAAAGAAGCAAGGGATCAGCTTTAGTTTCGATGCTCACAAATGATGACCCATTCCCAGTTTGGGAACCTGGAATGGTTGAATAGCATTACCCTTGATGTGCAAGCTCAGGTTTTGCTATTGGAAACAAATGTTTCCATTCCCACCTTTCTCTCTCCTCTTTTTTCCCATAACAGTTCAAGATTGAAAGAAAGTAAATATTTTTCCCCTTGAACATTTTTCCTTTTGTTTTTTCTATAGATAGTAAGCATACTATCATCATTCTTGAACTAAAAATGACAGGTGTTTGAAGGCAGTATGATGTCATTGATTTTAGTTGCCTATTTTTTGTCATGCTAGATATTTCTGTTACTGAAGTTGATTTGGTTTTGTGTTCTTTATTGTTTTCTGTGTTGTGAAAAAGGAATGTTTATTTCATAAAGTATTTAAAAATATTTAAAAATTAACATATATTAACCCAATACAAGTCTCGGTACAATATTCAATATAGCTTAAATGTTGTTTTAACTATTGAATTCTGTGCCCCTGTAATTGATAAATAGAGCAAAGCCAAGCCAAGGAAACAGTAGTTAAACTGATTTTCATAATCCTTCTTCCATAGGATCATCTGGAATGTATTAAACATATCTTCTCTTTACCTTACCATAAAATCTAAGGGGAAATGAATATTTTTTACAGAAGTGAACTAATCACATTTGAAGTTAGTGAAATGGAGGACACACTCAGGTTTCTTTCTTCATTAAAGTAATTCCAAAGATACTTTACTGCATGATTTAGTCTGGCCAAATAAAAAGAGAAATTGGGACCAAGATGCAAGAAAAGTATGTGTAGCATACAATATCTGTATTGGGATATGCTTTGAAAGACTGAGAAAAACTTACATATAATCCAACATATCACATATCTTTACATATTATTAATGGCTTAAAAAAGCTGGACATAAATTGTGTAAAAGCCAACATTATGTCATGAGGAGCAGAAAAGAGAAGAAGCAGACATTATAAACTTTCTTACATGCTTTATACCAAAATCCTTAAAAAAATAAACTGGAATGTGGCTGGTAGCCATAGGTGCAAAATAGATTATAAATTAATTTGGAAGCAGGTGTTTCCATGGTTGTGGGAAAAACAATGCCAACTGAACATTTCCATAGCATTAAAACAACAGACTATGGTAATACTTACAACAGGCAAGAAAGAGAAATAAGATCGTAATGCTGGAACATATTCCTCACTTTCTGAAACAAAACCTGGAGCCGTGAATGCTGCAGCTGGAAGAGTTTTGTAGGAGTTTTGATCTTGGTGGGCGAATTCGGCATTAACATCTTTAACTCAGAGGCATAGCTTGCAGTAAAATCCGTATCCACAAAATATTTTCTATCCCCAGCTGTGAAGTTTTTGCTCTTTCTTTTTCTTTTAAGAAGAAATAAACAAAGACCAAAAATTATTGTATCTGATAAATTTCAATTTGTCATTTTTTGGAGCAAGTGAAATTGCAAAACAGAAATTCTCATGCTAGCCATGTATATAGTTATGATATTATAATATTTTATACTCATTGGCACATGATCCCATTCCATTAGTGAGCTGTATTAAAGAATAACAAAGTCCATGCTTTCATGAGCAATATTTTCCTCTGATAAGAGTTGTGTTTCCAGTTGATAACAGATTCCATATACCTGCACAGCTTTCCTGCACTGAATTCTGGCAATTCCCACCCCTCGTATTTTCATTTTAGGGCAAAGAGAAAGGTCTGACATGGGACTCATTTGTCATTTTATTCTGTGGCCTTGGCTGAATGACAGTTGTGATATCTTTCCACTTTGTTCTCCATAGAACTTGGACATGTGGGATACATATATACAAATTACTGAAAGTTACCTGGCCCTCCTAATAGCCACTTGGGATTGTCAGCTAGTACATTTGATTTCATAATTAAAATATGCATAAAATATATAGCATATGTTTTAATATATGCATATAAATACTAAAGATATAAAGCAATAAATACAGTTGATCTTGTCATGTTTTAATGGCAATTTAAAACTCTGCTTGTATTTT
Organism: Cervus canadensis; assembly: GCF_019320065.1. Lineage (NCBI taxonomy): Eukaryota > Metazoa > Chordata > Mammalia > Artiodactyla > Cervidae > Cervus > Cervus canadensis. The sequence continues at coordinate 24,532,622 of NC_057401.1, forward strand.
CCTTAAGTTAAAACAACTAGGCAAAAAACAAATGAATCATGTACAAACAGTTAATTTCCCACTGCCCTCCTTAAATTGAGTAATCACCTACTGAATTGTCTGGTTATTTAGGTTTGGTTGAATCATATGGCATTGTTATTGCCATAGGAGAAAAACAATTGAATATTAGCAATAGCAAGTGATTCAGCCTAATAGATTCAAGTTCAGTCATCAATTATATATATCCCTTTATTGGTTACAGCTAAAAATATTAAGATGGGGAATTTTCCCCCCCAGCACTTCCATTGGAGGGACTCAGCTTTCTCCCACTAACTTGCTGTATCCAGTGTTTCCTCTTTCAGGGGTCCATTTTCTCTGCTCTCTTTTTCCTTTTCCTTTCTTATATTATTTCTGCAGAGAGAAAGAGGAGGGATAAAGAAAGATGGAGAACAACAAGGTATGATTCTTCTCTATGAAACTGTCCCCAAACCCTTCTAAAGATTCTAAACCAAAAAAATATTTGGTTATTAGTAGATTTTTGTAGAAACTGGTGAACAGACTGGGCTTCCTGCCTGAATTGATGTATGGGAGCATATAGGCCGAAGTGCATGGAAGCCACTTCTGAGCACTCAGAGAATCACAAAGAAGATTCTGGTGTTCACATCCTATAGAATTTGGGTTTGTCCAAATTTAAACAGATCTCCAAGTTCCCTGTGGCATCTGTGTTTCATCTGGGGTCCTGTCCAGTATCGTTTGAATTAAGGGGCAGAGCTGAATCAGGAGTACAGTATAATGACTTCCAAACTGTGGAATACAGTGGTGTGCAGGGAGATTAGGGGTTTGTTGAATTGGCTAAAAATGTTGATTTTGGAAGTTCTATTTAAATTTAGAGAAAAGTTATAGAAACCATTCTGAGATAGACAATACAGCCTTTGGGGAAAGTACACTGTTTAATATTGGGTATTTCAGAAAGAAGCTTGGTATGTGCTGAATCACAAACAAGATTGGTGGTAGTATACTTCCTGGTATGCAGTGTGGTTTTGTTAATGGAGAGAAGAGACATTTTGTGGCAAATGCCTGCTAGCAAGAAAAACCATTGCTTTCAGAGGTTAAGGTCAGGAAATGGGAAAGAAGTTAAAAGAGGTGAACTACTCCAGCACCATGCAAAGGTGCTCATAGAAACACCTAACCTTTTCTTGTATGTGGGTGAGGCTCTAGAGGGAGGTGCTGTAGAGGGCAGGGTACCCACTTAACAATATCCAGGGTGGTCTCTCACTCTGAGGATGAAGAAAACATGGCACCAGGTTTAGGTTGGGAGTTTCATCCTGTTCTTGGTGCTTCCTTAAGCCTAGTGCTGTTGACTGTGTTGTTGTAGTGCTGCCTCCACAGACTTCTCTCCAGGTTCCTCGGTGACCTCTACTGCCAGAGAAGACCTTGTCTGGTTGAACTGAATTGCCTCAAACGAATAAAGAGGCAAAGCTGGAAGAGGATTCCAATAAGACCTGCAGATGCTGGATGTCTCCAAGGAGAGCAATGGGGGAAGTTAAGGCTGTGTAGTGAAGTAGGTGTGGTGTGGAGGGAAACGGAGTGCTAAGTAGTCATCATGCTTTGCCTTCTCCCTACCTTTTACTTTGGGAGAGAACTTGATAAAAACTGAGACTGCTAATGTTCCCCCTTTTCCCTTCATTTAGGGCAAGTTTTAATTACATTCGGGAAAATTGCATTCACTAGAATTCACTTAGATAACATTCTGTTTAGAAAAGTGTGTGGGGTTTAGAACAGGATTCCAAGGACATGCATGCATGGAACTCTTTTGAGCTAGACAAGCAAAGAGCTTTCTTAGTTCTTGGAGGAGAAGAAAGTAGAGACTAGTACTGGTGGATCCACCCAAATGACAGAAAGTCACATGCTTTATACTGCAGCTCTCTTCGTGACTGTGTACCAAGGTAATAAATTCAAGAAGTGCTTGAACAGGAGTGGATTTTTGGTGGCAGCCAGTGAGGAGACTGTGTGGAATTATGGGAGAACTTGGAAGGGAGAGCATGAAGCCAGAGAGAAGGATGAGGAAGTTGGACATTACCTGTAATATTTTGTACTCTCACAGTCTGTATAATTGGCAGGCAAGTTTAACCAGATTTGTGATGTATGTATGTGTGTGTATATGTGTGTTGTCACCTAGCTAAATAAAAGAAGTCATGTCTTCCTGGGACTCTTCCTGCACCAGGACTTATATTCCCATGGCAGCGCTTTATACACTGTATTGTAATTATCATCCTTCTGACTACTTTTTTTTTCCCCCCACAGACATAGACATTTCCAATCCACTGAGTTATCACAATTCCCTCATTCAAAGGCTTCCTTGTCTCTGTTTCCATAGGAAGTCCATGTAGATGAGGCAAAATTCTTTCAAATAATTTTAACCTTGTCCTATCAGATGGATCTAAGAAAATCAAAAGGAAGGGAAAGAAATGCCTTCACGAATCCTATGTGACTGCCCTACTCCTGCTTTCATATCTTTGTTTATCTTAGCCTCTTGCCTAAATGCCTTCCTTCCACCCAAATGTTATCTGTCTTTCAAGACCTAGCTAAAGGCACATGTCCTCCTGAACTTCTTTCTAATCTTTCTAGTCCTTGCTGATCTCTTTTCTAGGATTTATCTTGTCTCTGACTTCACTGAATCCTCTTTCAGGAGGAGGCATGTTTTATACTTCTAAAACTTCCACAGTACAGTCCTGAGTGCACAGCAAGCGTTTCATTTAAACACATTTTTTACTAGTTATGTGTGAATATGGTCTACTGCTTTAAGATGTAAGCCCCTGGAGGCAGAGCCTAGGGTTTGCAGGTGTTTTTGTTTTTTTTGTTTTTGTTTTTAAACAGAGCTTCACACGTTTTAGGCTGTTTGGCTATATTAAACAATGAAGGCCATGAGAATACTAGAACCTCATTAAAAGTTTCCATGGGGTGCATGCTTAGCTCTGTTACTTTATGATGGATGTGAAACAGCAATGAACTGTTCTGTAAGTGTCCTCCCAGTGGCCAGGCATGCCAGGAGAACAATTCTTACAGTTATTACCTACTGAGATTTTAACTGATTTCCCTTTGTGCAAATATTGCTATGAGGCTAAAAAGCCCAACATCTTGACTTTGAATTCATCCTGAATTGAATAATGAATTATTATTACTAAGACATAAGAGCAAAGAATAAGTAGAAAATCAGCAACCATTGGTTGATAGTAAGACTGGAAAAATGGAATTAAGCCAGAGTCTCTTTACTCGCTCAAAGAGCTCATACCTTTCTTAAAGCCTTGTGTTATTAATAATAATAAGAAGAAACTTTGTCAGCTACTTGGATCCAGAGAGCATTCCAAGACCAACAGAAATGATTTCAGGGAGCCAAGTCTTCAGGGTTTGCATAATTGCTAAACACTGTACTTCTCAACTTTCATAAGACAAGGCCATCTTCAAAATTTATTTATGAGATGAATAATTGAGCCTGAAAATTTGATTCTGACATTTCCTGTCTGTTGTGGATCTCTGAAGAGCTGTCTTAATCACATTTTTAGTAGTTTCCAAGAATGACATTCTTCTGACTCCTTTTAAGCAGAGACTGCAGAAATTTCTAGGGTAAGTGATTGCCTCAGTTTTTGGTAGTCATTTCCTTGGGGGCATACAGTTTGCCTCTTTCACTTGTGGAATAGGTCCTACAGAGTGGAGGAGTCATGTCCTTCCCCCAGACTTCCTCCATGCCATCAATACTGTGGAAGATTTGACTTCATGAAAAGCCTTTATGTGTCATAGACAAAGGATATTCTTTTTCATCCTTATAAAAAGTGATCTTGCCCAGGGAGTCACATAGAGAAGAACTGGGTGAGGCAGGAATGAACTGACTCATTGATGTATCTCCCATGAACTCTGGATTGCTTTAGAGGGATGAAATGAGCGGTTGAATGATTGTCTAAATTCCAAGGCAGAGAACTGGCTTAAGAACAACAAACACAGTTTGGGCCTGCATAAAATAGAGGGCTTTCTAGGGGATCAGAAAAAACCTGTTTTGCACAGGTGTTACTCTAATTGTGATCCAGAGCTATGGAGGGTTTCACAGTGTGCTGTGATTCCTGCGTTGAGACCACAGCTGTTATAATTCAGCTCTCTCCCCACCCTGCATGGTGGTCTCGCATTGTTTCATAGGTCCTTAATGGGACACACACAGAAAAGTAAACAAGACGTTAAGGCTTGCGCTTGGTTCCAGTGGATGGGGTAGCTCTGCTCCCACAGTTGGGTTTTGACCTGTCTAATAGGTCGTTGGAGAAGCAAATGTACAAGCTGAAAACTTCCAGCATATAGAACCACTTGTTTTAGTTATTATAAGTGAAGATTGCATATGCTTTTAAGTTATAGTGGAGCCCAAAATTGAAGGTAGAGAAACCCCTCTGCTGTTGAGGATATGAGTTTCTGTTAGTAGGGCGTTTTAGTGTCATTGCTCATAAAAGTTGGTTTGGTCCTGAATGTTAGTCTTTTGCATATAAAAAATATATTTGTGTATGTGTATACATATTAAATGTATATATATTTTTGACTCTTGGGGTAAGAATAGAAAGTATCCATTCCTTTTTATTATTGGATTTACTTGAGTGTAGGTCATTTAGTAGTGTGCTTTTAAATTGGTGGATATGATTTTCCTTGAGGGTTGTCGTCCCAAATATAATTGACACAATGTTATGAAACATGGGCCCAGTAGAGTAGACCAGTTTTTAAGATAGTATATTTGATTTGCTGTACTTTCTGGGATAAGGCAGTAAGATATTTCATCTCTGTGAAATTAACCTTTTTAAAAATATCAACAACAAATAACTTTTCCTTGGTTATTCAGAACTCCTTATTGAACTATCAGTACGACTTCTTTTAAATTTTGAAAATGTTGTTACCCAGCTGTCTTGGGTGCTCTTATCTCCCCAACTTTCTATACAGCTTTTCTTTTGTCTCTCAAGTCTATATAAATTGCTTTACAGTTACCTTCCCATATAGCTACATTTCAGGGCTTTTTTCCTCCCATTCTCATAGCACCTTATATATTTTATTGGTAAAGGGATCGTAAATTCTTCAAAGGTTAGGAACTGTTGTATATTTATCTCTGAATCTCTGTTATTCTGAATGTATTTATTAACTCAAAGATTATTCCCTACATCTTCTTTCGTATATCTTTGTATTTTTTTCTTATTATGCCTTCTTTGCATCATCCCACTGAGAGAGAGAGTATTTTGTTAATAATAACTTTAATGCCGTGGTCCTTAACTACATATTGGGCTCATGTGGAGAGCCTTAGAAAATACTGATACTTGGGTCCCATTTCCAAGAATTCTGGTTGAATTGGTCTGCAGTGTGTCCTGGGCTTTGGAGTTTTGTTAAAAGCTCCCTAGGTGATCCTAATATCCAGCCAAGGTTGAGAGCCACTGCTCTTGTGCCCTATCAATTCCAATCATGAATTTGAGCTTACTTGCGTTTGCACTCTATGCAAATGTCTAGCACTTTAATCTTTGCAGTGATATTTATTTAAAATGATTGATGATGATAATGATTACTAACAATAATAATAACAACAGTTATTGAGCTCTTCTTGCCAGACACTAAACACTTTATCTTACAAAAATAATGAGATAAGAAATAGCATTATTCCCATTTTATAGATGAGGAAATTTAGGCATAGGGAAGTTAAATAAATTCCCAAGTCACACATTTAGTAAATGACAGAGCTGAGATTTGTATCTAGGCAAATTAACCTCAAAAGTTCACACTCCCAATCACATCATTCTGTTGTCTGTTGCACCTTTTTGGGATAATGACTCCTGATTAATGGGGATTTCTAATTACTAGAAACAAATTGCTAGCCAGTCACATAGTATTTCCTTATTGCCTTCATCTACTCAGCTGTGCCCTGAGGGGTATGAGGAGAAAGAAATTTCTTCTAAAGAGGGACCAGGCAGACCCCAATATACAAGCAAAACATGCTGCAGAGCCACAGAAACATCTAATCCAATGTTTTCAGCTGTGGTACTGTTGAGCAGTTGCGTGTCCCCTTCAGTTGTGACAATCAGAACTGTTTCAGACATTGCCAAATGTCCCCTTGCGAGAACCATCACTCTAATCAAACAGCTTTCAAGCTAATAATAGTAATTAAACTTGGAGTAATAAGATGTTTTGATTGATGGTGACAACTTATTTCAAAACAAGCATATCATAATTTATTTATTCAAATGAAAGTGTTTCTATCCAAGTAATCAACTGGAAAGATGACTCTCATTCCAACAATGCTGCTGTTGTTGAAAACATTTAAAAAATTGTCTTCAGATCTTGTAGTACAACTGAAAAATACTATCCAGCATAATAAATCATCCTTTGCACGGTGAATTTAATATTTAGAAATCTCTGAAAGATATTTAGAGCCAAGTCTGGTGAGTAGGGTGTGTTGATGAAGATGAAAACTGTTTTTTGTAACTCTACCAACGTGGTCTTTCTTGTGTGGCTCGTTAACTGGTAGCCATTAAACAAGAAGAATTCAAACGAATGTTCTGATTAGTGATGCTCTTCATAGAAGTTGTTCCAGAACTTCTCTGAAGGGCAGTGCTCTATAATGCTCACTTTTGTTTGAAAACAAATTTCATTTTCTAAACATCATATATCATGCATGTACTAAGAATTTTCATGGGTGAGCAAGTCCTAGTACTAGAGGAAACTGGGAAAGGTTCCTAAAGGAGGTTAATCTTGAAAGAAGGGAAAGCCAAGGACTGGCTGAGGAAAGTTGGGGAAGCAGTTCAGGTAGGGGCAGTAATTGTGCAAAGCTTGGAGGTAGGAGGGAATTAGTCATGAATTAGGGATGGTGAGCAGGTGCACTTAACTAGATTGGAGAGTCTGAGTCAAGGACTGTGGTCTTAATCCTGCCCACATTATCAGTATCACCAGAGAAGTTTATAAAAAGCGATAGCTGCGTGAGTCCCATCCGTGTGTGTGTGACTCTTTGTGACCCCATGGACTGTAGTCTGCCAGGCTCTTCTGTCCAGGGGGTTTGTCAGGCAAGAATAGGGGAGTGGGTTGCCATATCCTACTCCAGGGGATCCTGGATTATAAATAAGATACTGCTGTGGTGGTGTCTGGAGTTTCTGTGTTTTGTTTGGAAAATCTTCACAACACATCTTAATGCATATACATGTCTGAGAACCAATTTAATAAGACATGTACCTGGTTGAGTAAAGGGAGCCTACAATCCATATTTTCCATGCTTACAAAGTGATAGTGGGCCAGGACAGGCTTTTTAGAAGAGCAGTAAGAACCTCATGCAGTTTTGTATATACCAAGATAGTGATACTAGTGTACTACCAGAGAATCCTGAAGATTCACTGGGGTTTCCCTGGTGGCTCAGATGGTAAAGAATCTGCCTGGGTTGTATCCCTTGGTTGGGAATATCCCCTGGAGGAGGGAATGGCTACCCACTCCAGTATTCTTGCCTGGAGAATTCCATGGACAGAGGAGCCTGGTGGGCTATAGCCCGTGGGGTCACAGAAGAGTTGTGGTCAATAACTTGTCTGATGCCACACAGATAGGAAATGAGGTTCAGACCACACCTAGGTCATCTGGCTCCACAGCTCATCATGCTTTTTAGTACCTCATTAGGCCCCTTATCTTAGAGCAGTGGTTCTTTACTGAGGACGGTTTTGCCCCCAGGGACATTTTACAATGTCTGGAGACATTTTGGATTGTCATAATTGTGGGGTTGGTGGTGCTTCTACTTCTGTCCAGTAGTAAGAGGCCAGATATGCTCATCAATAATGCATAGAACAGCCACAAAGAATTATCCAGCTCAAAGTGGCAATAGTGTTAAGATTGAGAACCTTGAGGATGGTTGAAGCTCAGGAAGTTGGCAATGAAAGACAAGTTTATGGGTAAGATGATGAAGCGTCTTCAAACATTCATGTGTTAGTTTAGTGGTCAGTTAAATCTAGCTGTCTCATCTCCTTCTGCCTGAGAGTTGCTTGAGGCTGAGACATTGCTCACTGTAATCTAGTAACCGACCTCATGCCTTAACTGACTCCTTTTTTACAGGAGCCCTTCTTCAAGGCCCTGCATGGTTTACCACAAGAACAGTTATTTTCTGACCTCTTATTAAGGCAAAGAGGCTTTTCTCCTATGTTTTCCCTTTTTTTTTCCTTCTGTTATTATTGTTATTAATTTATGTCTTCTTTGTGGCCCATTGAGTTCTTGGCAGATCTTTTAGATATTTGTTCTAAGTTTTTCTTTTTAGCCTTTTGTTTGAAGGAGGTGGATCCCTGTTTACCAGGACCCAAGTGGAAACGTCTAAGCCCAGAGGCCACAATAAGGCAGCCATTTTTAGTCACTCTCCACCTGGACTGAATCTGAGCCAGTAGATAAGAGGCAAAACATACCCATTATCAGGCCCCCTAAGCCATCTACTACCCTGGTTTCTCCCACGGATATTCTTGTTCCAATGCCAGTAAGCCCACATACTCTGTTTGTGGTGGCTTGGAGCCAAAATCCAGGTGTGATATTCCAAAGCATTCTTGTAGAGGAGTTTTCAGCTGGTATTTTGTTTACCTGCATTTTTGGCCAGTCTCACTCACTTGGGAGCCAAAAGCTTACAGAACTGAAACATCTCTAGCTTCTACCTTACCTGTCTATAAAATATGCATGAATACAGACTTTAGACAGTATGTCTGTGGCCTTCAGTGACCCCTTCTTTGCCTCTGTATTTCTTTAGGAAATTCCAAGAGGCTGTGGAAACACCTCTTACTTAACTACTGCTGATTGGAAATCTGGTACCCCCACAAAGTTCTCTGAGGTGCTCAGCAGGGGAAAAAAGCATACCTTCTAAAATCAAGGTATGTTGTTCTTGGGATTATTTTCTATTTTTCAGTAGAAGACTCTTCTTGAATGTTCATTTTAAGGCAGTGCTAGAGAAAAATCATAGTAAATAAACTAGCCATCAATGAGTTCTCCCACTCTATCATTTTATGGAAAGACCTCAACATTATATAGATTTGGATTTTTGGTGTGTTTGGCTTTGGGGTCATCCTCTTTGACTTCGTCAAGGTCATTGTGTTGTTCCACTCACTTTGGGGCTTGGGTGTATGTGTTCTGGCTGGCTCTGTGGCTTCCTGCCTAGCTCACCTTTGCTAGTGCTCTAGGCTTTATCTCTGTTGTCTGCCTTAGCCTCTGGTATGCAGGGCAGTGGGGCAGGTGGAAGGTCATGAGTTAGTACACAGAGATTTATGTCAGAGGGCCTGCGGGAAAGTTCAGCTCTTACTGTACTGTTTTGTTGGGAGACTGGTGTAAAGTGAGGACTACTTGTATATATGATCCCTCCTCTACTCTCTTGGGAAGTTGAGTCTTACTACCTTTATCCTCAGTGTACTTGCTTTTGCATGTTTGAAAAAGAGCATTTTGTAATGGGTGGAAATATACAAGTGGGTGCTTCTGTATTACTTTTGTTGTTGAGACATCTCTCAATCTTGTTTCTGTTATCTGTAAAATGGGAATAACACTCTGGCATCTTCATACCATAACTGAATTAGGACTTGGCCTTGTTCACTGTATCTAGGATAATGCTTGGTGCTTTGTAACTATTAATAAATACATGTTTAATAAATGAATAAGCATTAAGTTTTCCAATTCTAAATGAATTTAAGACACTGCTTTCTTGGAGAGGAGGTTGCATTTTAGTCTATTTTTATTAGAAATAAGATAAAATAAAAATTTTTGATATTTCTGTCTTAACGTGTCTTATTTCTGGCCCTGTGCCATAGAACTAGCACATGAGCACAAGGAATGAGATTATCATAGATTTTTCCGTGTTAGTAATTAGGGACCTTTCAGAGTACACAGTGTTTTTTTGTTTTTTTGTTTAATTAAGCATGGTTTTAGTGGAAAATTTATTATGTACTTTTAAAGGGAAAACAGTTGTATAGAATCTTCATCTAGATTATTTGCATCTCAGTTTTTAAGATTTATATGAAGAAAATAAAGGATGTATGGTCTTTCTTAGTCTACTGCACTGTATATTTTGCACAGAGACTTCAAAGACCCTTGACATTAGCTTGCAGCTTAGGGAGAGTGAAGGTATCTACAGGTTATGCCTGTCTTTTGATTCATAGGTGTGATATACCCATACATGCATACACACATGTATGCACATGTTATCAGGACAGTGGCACCTTATTTTATGGTGAACCCTGTTGTCAGAAAAGTCAAATTTAAGTGTTTGCTTGTGTCTTTTGTTAAGATTCCTTACTGTACTCATGTTGAATCTTAGGTAACTAGAGTTTACATATGTCTGTGTGTAAATTACTCTTTGGTGTTTTTCCTCCTTTGAACTTTTCTGTGATTAAAATTTGAAATGTTAGGACATTTTCTACTATTGGTAATCTGTCTGATCCTTCAGCTAAAAACCTCAGGACCACTCGAACCTTGGAAATTTTAGATTTGAGTTTTTAGGGATTTCAGACTTTATACCTCACGTTTTTGAAAGACAGTGAGGTGTGTTTACTATGTTATGTAACACTCTCATCAGGGTCTGTACCAACATACATAGTCAATCAAGTTTTACAATGAAATGCACAGTATGTATACCAAGAGGGACAAATCAAGACTCTAAATAGCCTCGTGGAAATTTAGATCAGATTTTTGCCACCAAATGAGTTTTCGGATCAAGTCGAGTTTGCCATCAAAAGAGTTGAGAAAAAAAAAAAAAAACTTTTGCTTTTTAGAAAATTTTGGTTATTTGAGTTAATGCAAAATTAATTGTAGACTGGTATTTCAAAAATACAATTTTTCTATTTTTTTATTTTATTAAGAAGACAGATCATTTTGTGTATTTTTTTTTTAACTTTTAATTTTGTATTGGCATCTAACCGATTAATAATGTTGTGATAGTTTCAGGTGACCAGGAAAGGAACTCAGTGATACACATAGAGGTATCCATTCTCCCCAAACCCTACTCCCATCCAAGCTGCCATATAACACTGAGCAGAGTTCCATGTGTTATACAATAGGTCCTTGTTGGTTATCCATTTTAAATATAGCAGTGTGTACATGACCATCCCAAACTCCCTATCCCTTCTTCATGGCAACCATAAGTTCATTTTATAAGTCTTTGAATCTTTTTCTGAGAAACCTCATTTTATCCAGAGCCTTTTGGAGGGAGACAGGTGACTTGCCTTAGGGTCCACTGTCCTCCACAGAAAGCCCACAGAGTTTCTGTTCACAGTCATTTGAAAATCAGCTCAATATATTTCTTTGTGCAGACTGTTAAAATGGCTTGGATTCCACTAGAGGGCAGTTGGGCCTTATCTCAGTGGACTTTATGGTTATCAGATCTGTTCCTGTCAAATTGAGTAATCTTTGCCATTAACCACCACTCATTTCTGTTTCCTTTCAGCACCTGTCTGTCCTACTTATCATCACCCACGCTACTAATATATGTCAGTTATTCCCACACTTGCATCCAGCCTAGATTGTTCTTCTAAACTCTTATTCAGCATTTCTAGTTGGCTGTTTTAAAGACCACTGAATCTAGATATGATGAAGGTTGACCCCAAGAACTCTGCTGCCTGTTATCTACCCCTAATTCTCTTCTTCCTGTGCTCCTTGGCTCAGGGAAAGTCACCCCTGTCTATTTGCTTATGCAAGCCTTGGAACTTAGGCTTCATCCCTGATGCTCCCTTTCCTTCATAATTCCTCATCAGAGCCTCTTCATTTTACTTGCCAAATGTCTCTCAAGGTATGTCTACTTTTGTATGTCTCCACTCCTAGCTAACAACTTTCTTTTATTTGGCTATTAGCCGCCTATTTAGTCTCCTAGCTCTAGTCTTGCCTTTCTCCCTTCTTCCAAATTTCTCTCTTATCCTCTGCTTTTCCTTTTGCCAACTCTAGACCTTTCACTCTTCATCTCTATCCCCACACTTTTGTATTTCTACCCATTATGAAATGCTGTTTCTCAAACATGTGGAAAGTAAGTACGCTGAAGATAAAGGTTCAGTTCAGCTCAGTTGCTCAGTCGTGTCCAACTCTTTGTGACCCCATGAGCTGCAGCACGCCAGGCCTCCCTGTCCAACACCAACTCCAGGAGCCCACCCAAACTCATGTCTATTGAGTTGGTGATGCCATCCAGCCATCTCATCCTCTGTCGTCCCCTTCTCCTGCCCTCAATCTTTCCCAGCATCAGGGTCTTTTCAAATGAGTCAGCTCTTCACATGAGGTGGCCAAAGTATTGGAGTTTCAGCTTCAACAGCAGACCTTCCAATGAACACCTAGGACTGATCTCCTTTAGGATGGACTGGTTGGATCTCCTTGCAGTCCAAGGGACTCTCAAGAGTCTTCTCCAACACCACAGTTCAAAAGCATCAATTCTTTGGCGCTCAGCTTTCTTTATAGTCCAACTCTCATATCCATACATGACTACTGGAAAAACCATAGCCTTGACCTTTGTTGGTAAACTAATGTCTCAGCTTTTTAATATGAGGATGAAGGTAGTAAGACTCAATTTCCCAAGACAGTAGAGGTGGGTCATATATACAAGAAGTTCTTGCTATGCATGGTTCCTTGTATGTATGAATTCGAGTTAGCATGATTTAGTTAAATAACACCAGTCCTCCAATACCAGTCTCCCATCAATAGAGTACAAATGTTAGATTTCCATTTAGTCACTTCCTTAGAAAAGTCTTCCCCTTGGAGATTTAAGAACATCTTAAAGGCACTTACAACACCCTGTATTATTATTTTTTTTTCATGGCACTTATCATAGTTTGTAATTATCTCTTTCCTCCTACCTTTCCTGTGTCCCTCCCTCCCTTTCTTCTTTTCATCCTGTAAATTGGCTTATTGTTGTCTGCTTTGTTTGTTCATTACATTAAAGGGCAGTGAGGTTGTACTATCTCTAGCTTTTAACAGTGACTGGGAATTCTCAGTTAATAAAGGCTAAATGAATGGATAAATTACAAAAACAGGGCCCATTTGTTTCTTGGGAAACTAAGAAAGACACAAAGAAAGAAATTTTAGTGTGGAGTTTAGTTTACAACATACCCTCAGTAAATATTCATTGAATGGATGATGAATCTCTGGTGCTGGAATTGATATGAAGGACCTATGTATGGAAACTGAACCTTTCCAATACCTTAAGAAGAATTATTTGAACAATTCAGGATGATGTATAAAAGAAAGTTTAAAAAAATCACTCAAAATCCATCTTGCTCCCTTCTTTTCTATTGTTACTCAAGTATTATATGGATATAGTCTTGTTTTAGATTCAGACCATACATATGTTTGAAAAAATGAAGAATAAAAGATGACAAACTCTTTCTACCATCACTTCCATTTTTCTGCCAGAGGAAACCATTATCAAATTAAATGTACATTTTCTTTACTACCCCCTCTGTGCATTTCACAATTATATATATGTACATGCATGCACGCTGAGTTGCTTTAGTCGTGTCCGACTCATTGCGACCCTATGGATGCCAGCCTGCTAGGCTCCTCTGTCCATGGGATTTTCCAGGCATGAATACTGGAGTGGGTTGCCATGCCCTCCTCCAGGGGATATTCCCAATCCAGGGATTGAACTTGTGTCTCATAACGTCTCCTGCCTTGGCAGGTGGGTTCTTTACCGCTAACGCCACTTGGGAAGAAGCCCTATATATGTACATGTACTCACATGTACATGTACTCACATGTACTCACATGGTGGGGGTCACCATGTGAGGCAAAGCAGTCCATGAAAACACCCTGGTGAGACTGTTAAGGAGAGGAGAAATAACGTATTTAGCTCCAAATTGATACAATATAGTGCCCCCTTTCTCTGTGCCTAACCTGAAGCACACTTCAATAAAGTCTACTTCACACATATATGAGGACATACAAACAAAACAAAAAGCACCAAAAACCCAAAAGAAAAATAAATAAAATGGGATTATGTTGTAGGGAGAAAAAATAATTTCCCCTTTAGTCCTCTAGGTTTTTGGCTGAGACCCTCCTGTAATAAAGTGATAGACTATTAAGAGAAAAACAAATACAAGTTTAATAATGTGTACATCTCCTGAACATGTGGGAGATATCCAGGAAAGCTGAGTAATTCTCTGAAAGCCACTACCTTAAACACTGTCTCCAACTAAAGACGAAAGACGTGGGGTAGTGGTGGTAGGGGAGGCCAGTTAGGGGGGGTTACCAGGAAAATTGCAGTAAAAGCAAGAGCGTGACTATTTAGAGACTTAGAGTCAACCTCCTCTTCCTGGGGCTTCCTTGGTGGGGCTTTACTTAGACAGTAAAGAATCTACCTGTAATGCAGGAGACCTGGATTCAATCCCTGGGTCAGGAAGATCCCCTGGAGAAGGGAATAGCTACCCACTCCAGTATTCTTGCCTGGAGAGTTCCATGGACAGAGGAGCCTGGTGGCTTACAATCCATGGAGTCTCAAAGAGACAGACATGACTGAGTGACTAACACTTTCACTTCCCTCTTCCTGGTGCAGAGAGGGCAACACCCTTAACAAATGAAAATACCTTTTACAAATGCAAATTTTCTTACCAAAGGGTAACTTCTACTTGGTTTTCACAGCTTCTTCAATATCTGCTGCTTTCTTAAAAAAAAAAAAACAATTCAAAAAATTTCTTATGCCATAGGGGTGTATTTTGGCACAATTCTGCTCTCCCAGTGTTTTTCTTACTATTCTGTAACTATGCTCTTCTTAATGAGACTCAGAATTCTCTCAACATGGTAGACATAAGTTTACCTTATTCTTCACGGTGCTTCATAAGATGGATGTACTATTATTAATTTACCATTCCTCTATTAATGGAAATATGGCTTCTCCATTTTTTTCAATTACATACTATGCTTTGTTAAACCTCCTACTTTTGTGCATATATTACATCTTCTTCTGTGTGGGTATTACAAAGTGGAATTGCTACATCAAAGAGCACATTTTACATTTTTATAAATACTGTCAAATTGAATCAAGCACACCATTTGAGTGTGCTGTCTCCACTTGTCAAGACATAGTAGTTAAATAATTATTTAAAATAAATAGGGACTTCCCTGGGTATGAATATGCCTGTCAATGCAGGGGACACAGGTTCAATCCCTGGTCGCAGAATATTCCATAGGCTGTGGAGCAACTAAGCCCATGTGTCACAACTACTGAGCCCATGCTTTAGTGCCTGAAAGTCACCACTACTAAAGCCTGCATGCTCTAGGGCCTGCAAGCCACGACCACTGAGCCCACGTTTCACAACTCCCGAAGCCTGTGCACCTAGCGCTGGTGTTTCACCACAAGAGAAACCACTGTAATGAGAAGCCACTACAACTAGAGAGTAACCCTTGTTCTCGGCAACTAGAGAAAACCACATGCAGCAACAAAGACCCAGTGAAACAAAAAATAAAAGTAAAAGAAATAAATATATAATTTAAAAAATAATGTCATCTGATGGATGAAAAATATTTCATTGTTGTTTTGGTTTGCATTTCCCTGATATATAATGTAGATGGGAATCTTTTAATTTGTTTATGTTTAATTTGTGGATGTATGCATATATATATCAATTATATCTTTTGCCCATTTTTATATGGTCTTTTTATTTAGAAGAGCTTTTCATAGTCATTTGTTTAATCTTGTCAGCAAGAATTTATGTCACTTGCACTGTATAGGCATAATGCTAGGTGTTGGAAAATTGGATAATACAACACAATATATAACTTCCAGTACTGGCTCTCTTAAGGGTAGGCTGGTTAGAGGAAATACAGGCTTGCAAAGAAAGTATTAAAAAATGTAATAATGCATTAAAACTCTGTGTTGGACAAAGTGCTTGCTTAAGAATAACTGGGTTGTGGACAGCTGCTTATAAGTTATATCAGAGGGAGAAAAGTTGAAACTGGCATAACAGTTCATCTCTCTAGTAGCAAATTCACAATATATTGAAAGTTACTTGCTATTTTTTTTAGCTTACTGTTCTATGCTTAAATGAGACTTTTTACATATTTATTCAGCAATTATTGCTTATGCTATACTAGTTCTGAAGGCCAGAGTATTAAGAATAAAGACTCTTTGAAGTAATTTAATGTTTTAATTTTGAGGTTTTTTTTTTAAATTTTGAGTTTTGTTTTCCTGTCTCGAAGTGCAATGATGTTCTCACCCAACTAGATCAGAGTCCTTTGACAGCTTCTGTGACCTTTCATTGTACACAATAAGTGGACATACAAGCAGAGTCACACAGACATAGCTGAACCAAGTGGCATTATGAGAAAGTACCAGACAGGTAGAAAGTACCAGACAGGCACTTTCTGTCTGGTAATCTGTCTGATGCTGGTGACCACAAGCTGATGAAGAAGACTGTCCAGCTGGAGAGGCCCACATTCATGAGATCTCTGTTTGCGAGTTAAAGCAAAAGTTATTTAATACATCAGTACTACAGTTTATTAAGAACCATAGAGACCTGAGTGAGTCAGTAAGATAGTGAGTGCCTTACTTTTGTCCAGAGAGAGGGTTAATGTTTGTATATCTTTATGGAAAATTATAAAATTCATCATTTTTGTACAAAAGTCACCAACAATTTTTTTCTTCAGGTAAAAGCTGGAGTGGTGTTTCAAATTTACTGAGCATGAGCTTGAAACCCAGAAGGACCTTGTGGGGCTCTTGGGCGTGGAAGCCTTTTTTGTCACCTGTTTCTGATAGGCAAGACTCTTAACTTCCATAACCTTCCCTTAGTTCCAAAGGGCAGATTTGCACAGTTGCTAATTAAGGGAGAAGCAGCCAAGAAACCACCTGAGGCAAGATTAACAGGACCAGAGAATCTCATCAATATTAGGAGACCATTACTTGAGATTAAGAAAGTGCAAGCCCTGCTCACACTCTCGTCTTGTCAGCAATCCCACTCTTAACTGTTGCTATAAAACTCTTAATCAGATCCTCCCAGGTTAGGACACAGTTTTCAAGAGCAGGAGCCCGCTGGGTCCTGTTTTGCCTGACAAAGCAAAAAAGCTATTCTTTCCTACTTTACCCCAAATTCTGTCTCTGAGATTCAATTTGGCACTAGTGCAGAGAGGCTGAGCTTTTGGTATCTTCTCTGTGGATTTAGGAAGGCAGAAGAGTAGTTTTATTTCTTTTTAAGTACACTTGCAGTTAAATTGACCAGAAGGGAGATACAAGAGTGGGCAGAATTATTGATCAGGTCAGTACAGAGAAATGCACAATGCGTCCTTCTGGGCTCTCTAACTGTGTGTTTGGGGGAGGGTGTCAGAAATATGATAAACCATGAAATTTGATAGTACATGCAATAGCTTGTAAATTGTGTGTTATTAGTCACAGTGATATTATTTTCTATTGAAATATAAACCCCAACTGCAGGCTTTGATGTTCAGTTATAGAATGGGTTTATAAACAGCAATCGGACTGGGAAAAAACTTACCTTGAAGCTGTGTTTGTATAGCAGCTATCTTATTTTTGTTTATTTGGAGTGGTAGGAAAGGCAGCAATGTAGATTGTGAGTCAGTACAACACCACATGTACCTTCATCCCCTTGGCAGCACCACTGAACCTCACAAATATTTTGTCAAGATAGAGATAAACTCTGACCGCCATCTTGTGGAGGGGTCTGCCATTACCAAGTCACATTGAGTGTGAGGTGGTGACAGAGGAGGAGGGACTGAGAGGGAGATAAAAGCCATAGGCAAATGTTTCTCTCACCTGAGGATTCTGGTAGAGACTACAGGAGAGATAAAAACCCACAGATACAAAATTTGTCACCTGACAGGAAAGCTATATTAGCTGAACCTGTAGAGGAGGTCTTCCCTTAATTTGATTTAGGTTTCTATAGGATGGTGGATCTGGAATGGCTATGAGGGAGCATTTGTCATTCTTATCTTCTTGTTCCCAGATCCCTGAGCTTGGGAAGGCATTTTTCTCACATTCTTCTGAGTTCAAAGAGCTTACTGAAAAACAGACAGTCAATATTTATTCTTCCATATTACTCCATTACATACTACACTAGAGCACATTTGTTTTCACAATACTTAATTAGATTTTCCGGAAGTGGAAAGTATTTGTTTTTTTATGGATTTACTATCAGTCTAAAACCCCAAAACCTTTCCAATATTTTAATGCAAACCAGTTTTAGAGACTTAAGTTAAAGGATTATGTTCAACATAGGAATAACACTGATAAAAGAGACTTTCGATATGTCCCGGATAGCACCCAGCCTGACAGGATGACATTTTGGTGAAAATGACTAAGATATGTTATTAAAGGGAGGGCTTTTTTTCCTTGAAGCATTTAAAGCATAGTTTGCTTTTCACTTGACAGGACAACAACAACAGGAACCACGTGACCGTTTTTCAGTTAGCACAGCATTCTTTACAGATGCCTGTCTGGTTGTTCTTGGATGGCTTCAGGGCACAGACACCGTATTTATCTTTTGGAAGTTCTCCACCAGGTCCAAGTGTTTGATCCCAGGAATGGGTGAGGCACATCATGCCTTCTGAAGGGTTTGACATTTAATTTGCCTGTAATGTGGCTTGCTCAGGAACATATCTGGGTGAAGACTCTGTTTTTCACTGAATCTAGAGCCTTACAGGACTGCAGCATTCTATGTTTCTAATGTAAATTTGGCAGCAATACCTAGTGCAATGTCTGGCACAGAGTAGGTGCTGAAGGCCCTGAGATAAGAGGGTTGAGTTATCACTCACAACCTAGAAATGTACTGAAATTCTTGTAATGATTTCTACAAGAGCCTCAAACAATGGTCCCAAATTTGACTCTATTGCCGTTTGGGGCTGAACAAGTCTTTGTTGTGGGGGGCTGTCCTGTGCATTGTAGGAGGTTTAGCAGCATCCTTGCCCTCCACCTGTTAGGTGCCATTTGCTCCACAGTTGGGAAAACCGAAAATGTCTTCAGACATTGACAAAATTTCCCAGGGGGCGAAAGTTGGAGTTGCTGCCCTGAACTTCAGTGTAATTGTGTGGAACAGATCTGGTTTTAGGCATGAGTTGAGTTAGCAGGACTAAATAATGAAATATGATATAAGCACCCTGGAAATGCCCTTTTTACCAATAGTATCTCCCCTGGTGATAGCATTTTCTAGGAAGGCTGACCATGTTAGCTGGGATAGTTACAGAAAGTTGAGAGCAAATGACTGGGCAGTCAGCCAGGAAAATGTTTTTTTTTTTTTTTTTTTTTTTAAATTTAAAGAGATAGACAGTCACTGAGGAGTCATGCAGTCACTTGTAAAAAGCAGGTGTCCAAGAGATAACGTGGTGTATTGGGGGGGAAATGGAAAGGAAATCAGGAGACTTGCACTCTAATCCTGACTTGGCTACTGACCAGCTATGTCTCATAGGGAAACTCTCTTACACTTGGCTTATAACAAGAGGACTGAACGAAGTGACCTCTGAGGTTCTTCTTACCCCTCAGGTGTGAAGAAATTGTGACTTTATTTATCCAATGAATAGCCTGTTATTACCTGTTTTTGCAGAAGAAGAGTAGGGCTTTGAAGCAATGCAATGTAGGAATCAGGGAAATATTAATTAGAAGTATAGGAAGATAAGTAGTAGGGTCTTGGGGAATGATAAAATCTGAGATGCGGGTAATGGAGTTTGTGCTAAATGGAAGTCATAATATAAGGAAGACACAAGAGCCATACATTTTTGCCTGTGTGTGTGTGTGTAGGTTGATGGTGGGGGTGCTGAGTGGGCCACAGCTAGCAAGCTCGTCATTTTCCACATGACTCCTTAGGGAGGAGGGTTTACTTGAAAGAACAGTCTCTCTTGCCAAATATGAAAACCACCATCATAGATTACGGACGGCAGTGGGCACTCTCAGATGTGTATGGAAGCTCTCAGTGGAGCATTCAGCTGATTCGACTGCATTACCTATTTTGCAGATGTACATGTCAAAGCAGTCCATAAATATTATGTCTTGTGGAAACCAGTGTCATGCTTCATTGACTAAGAAAAGTAAAATGGCCTAAAATATTCTGATATTCAATAACACAGAAACAAGGCTAGGACAAATCTGGCTGGAATTAGAATGTTTGAAGAGTTTTTAGGCATTTTGGGTTTGATAAAAGAGCAAACTCATTTCATGAAGTAGTCTTATCCTTACTTTCCAAACACAATGTGTATTTGAAAGGAAATTCAATCCATATGTTTTTGATTAATCATCAAAATATTATTTCTTAAGAGTTGTTTGATGTCTAAGAACTATTTAAACCCTTTGAATAATTTTAAAGAAATATATATATATATTTTCTCTTTAAAACAGGAAATCACTTTTTAAAGAGTTTAAATGAGTTTGGACACAAATGAGATTCAGACTTGAAATCCCCACCCTGTAAGATTAGGGAAAGTTTGAAACTTGCCAAAATAGATTCTCCCATTCCTCCCTAAATGTCAGTACCTTCTGGTATCATATTGTCATCAGAAATACTTGGGTATTGTTCAACAGGGTGAAATATTTTGTTATAGTTTTATCTCAAGTCATAGGATTCATAACCTCAGTAAACTTTGACTCTCTTCTCTCATTTGTATTGGCCTTTGTATCACGTAAGCTACTAAATTCTCTACCTCTTTCAATCTGTCTCTAAGGATTTCTGTTGCTTCAGCCCTTTCAGGCTTTTATCACCTCAGACCTAGATCACAGCATTTACCATCTAGCTAGTACCTCCCTATGTCTAGTCTCTCCTAGCAGCAATCAGATGTATATGTTGTTGCCTTTTAATCCTCACCAAAATCCTCATTAAATCTTGAGTAAAATCCTTACTGTCCTGCTGGAGAACTGTCAGTGGTTCCTAAGGCCAGTGAATCCTTTAGTACACATTCAACACTTCTCTTCCCTTGTAGCTCAGTTGATAAAGAATCTGCCTGCAAAGCAGGAGACCCAGCTTCAATTCCTGGGTCAGGAAGATCCCCTGGAGAAGGAAATGGCAACCCACTCCAGTATTCTTGCCTGGAGAATCCCATGGACAGAGGAGCCTGGCAGGCCACAGTCCATGGGGTCTCAAGAGTCGAACATGACTGAGCAACTTAGCCACTACAACACTTCTCTGCATTCATTGGCCCAGCGTACTTTTCAAACCTATCAGCCTGTACTGACCAGTAGAGAATCTCTTCTCACAGTGACTTGGTTGCTTTGTGAAACACAAGATCTGTAGGTAGGTCTGAGATGTCCTTCCTCCCCTTCCTCCTGCTCATTTAATGAGAATGAACCCTCGTCTCACCTTCTTTCCGATGACTCCTGCCTCTGCTATTACTCCTTCTTTAGAGTTCATCACACTTTCTTGTGCCACTTGTCTTTCTGTGTTGGTGTCTGATCTGATGCTACTGCATAGAATTACTTCACTTCATAGGTGTCTATGCCTTGCCTCCTTATCTAGAAGAGAGACTTGGTTCTATAGGGGTGATTCTCCAAGTATAGTTACTGGACTGTAGTATCAATATCATCTGAGAATTTGTCAGACCTCTAATTTCTTAGGCACCACCCCAAGACTGCTGAATTAGAAATTCTAGGTGTGGGTTCCAGGATGTTGTATTTTAATAAGCCTTCCAGGTGATTTGATTGCATGCTCAAAGTTGAGAACTGCTGTTGTAAAGGAAAAGACTAGTTCTATACTTCTTTGTATCTTGTACAATGCCAGGACAAAGCTGAAAATACAGAAATTATTAAAATTCCAGAGAACTTGAATTTTAAAGCAAGTTCTCAATGACTTGCAAAGAAGAGAATGAGAACACAAGGTTTTTTAAATGAAATTTTAAGAAATAAAAGCTACTCTTTCTTACTGATGGTCATGGTGGATTAAATAGTTCACAAGTTTACAAATAATCCTTTTAATGAGAACTTCTTAATTTTTCTTTTTTCCTTTTTTAAAGGACTTTAGTATTATTTAGCACTGAGTAATCAGATGATAGAATTTAGCACACTATGTTCCCAACATTTTTGAAACTGTAAATCTGGAGTTTATAGATGATTTTTTTCTTTGGAGGTTGTTTGCTTGATGACCATATGTGAGCCTAGAAAATAATTTCCTTTTCTTCTGTTTTTCCTTGAAATCTTATAGCTTAGAACACTTACGCAGAGGTGAATGTTGAGACATAATAAAAAAGTAGTGATACACAGAAAAATCAGTCATTTGTGTATATCTGTATACCACCAAGGAAAAAATAACTTACTGTTTCTCAAGAAGTGTAAATATTGTATTCTTCTCTTCTCTGTCCTCCTCCAATTTATACACAGCACCACAGTTTATAAGCTTCATTGCTGTGGCGAGCCTTAACCCAGTCATATTTTTTCTGGACTCCTCAGTAAAGTTTTACAGTCTGGGATGAACCTTATAAAGTGCCTGTGTCTGGCAGGCTTACCTATTGGGCAAGCCCACAATTACAATGAGCCAGTTTGACAACGCTGGTACACATGAGCCGAGGCAGATGACAGAGGAGCCAAGGCCTACTTCAGTTTCCGTTGGTAACAACCTCTGAGCCTGACTTTTGATTAGAGGCAGCAACCCAGTTAATTAGCATGGCACTGAAGAAAACATTTGTGCTTTGGAGTTGGGCAGACCTGGGTTTGAAAGTCAGTTCTATCTCTAGCCATTTGCTTCCTATTATTTTTTCCTTTTGGAATGAGGTTCCTAGTATCAGTCCTTTAGGGTTGTTGAAGAAGGTATGGCTTATGTATGCAAAGTACATGGCTCAAGTTGGATGTTCAGTAAGTGGGAGTTACTATTGTTAGTTTCTCATAATTACTGTTTTTAATTTTGAATCTTAAATATATAACTCCAATGAAGTCATCCCCTATCTGGCTTTTTTGCTTTCAGAGAGCTGTTTCTAATTGTTCTCCTCTAACAGTGACTGTGTTAAATTGACATAAAGTATGTGGAACAATTTTTTTTCTTTTTCTCTGCTCTTCTTCGCTAAAGTTGTACCTATTGAATTTCTAGAAAGCAGGTGGGTACCTAATCAGTGCTGTATCATTTATTCAGAAATCGAATCTGTCTGGACCTTCCTTCTTTTATTGAACTAGTATTTATTGAATGCTTACTCTTGTGGCAGGCTCTGAGGATACACAAGTGTGCATAGGGACTAGAGTATGGTCTATTTAATTTCAGCCAATAGAGAGCAGAAGTGAAAATTTGTGAATAGAATTATCCTATTGTGCAGATTGTTCCTACAAACTGGATTTAGGAATCAGGTATATACCTACGTGGTGAGATTTTCCAGGACTTAATACAAAGCATTTCCCCCAATCTGTTTGTAGTATACCTGATGTTTCCACCACTAGAGTTAGTGCTTATCAGGGGCTTGGCTCTTTTATCCTCTGCTGAAGGAGAGTGTGAACTGGAAATAATACTTTTCCCCTGTAGTAGTCTCTGAGCAGATTAGTAAAAATTAACTTACCAGATCAGCAAAGCTATACTTAGCAAAGAATAGAGAAGTAAGATAGTAAACATACTAAAAATTTGCTCTGGCTGGGAGGCCATCTGGAGAGAATGGCTGGGACAAATGCAGGCAGGCAAACAGGCCAGGATGGGAGGCCTTGGGCAGTTAGGGTGTATGGTAACCTCCAAGAGGCCCCTAGTGGTTCTTGTTTCCTGTTAGTTGCAGTTGTGTGGTTTCTACCACTTTGCTGCTACTGCTGCTGCTTGCTGTTTAGGGATTAAGTCACGTACAACTCTTTACGACCCCATGGACTGCAGCCCACCAGGCTCCTGTGTCCATGGGATTTCCCAGGCAAGATACTGGAATGGGTTGCTATTTCCTTCTCCAGGGGATTTTCCTGACCTAGGGATCAAACCCTTGTCTCTTGCTTGACAGGTGGATTCTTTACCACTGAGCCACCTGGGAAGCCCTTGTAGCACTTTGAGTGAGGGTTAATTTGTAACTAATAGGACATTATGGAAATGATTCTCAAAGTTAGGTCCCACTGAGACTTCTGCATTACTCACTTCTTAAAAAACTGTTATTTATTTGGCTGCACTGGGTCTTGTGGCACACGGGATCTTCCATCTTCAGTTGTGGCATGCAGGAATCTAGTTCCTTGACTAGGAATCGAACCTGGGCCCTCTCCATTGAGCGTGCAGAATTTTAACCACCAGACCTGCATTACTCACTTTTAAATCAGTCATTCTGGGGAAAGTCAGCTGTCATGGTTTGAAGACACTCAAGCAGGTTTATAGAGAATTTCTTTTGGTGAAGATCTCAGGCTTTCTGCTAACAATCAGCACACATTAGTGGGTATATGCCTGAAGTATGTCGGAAGTGAATTCTCCAGTCCGAATAAAGCCTTTGACTATTTGACCCCAGTGTCACGAGAGACCTGAAGGCAGAACTACCTGGTTAATGCACATTAAAATTCCTGGCATACAAAAACTACATGATAATAAATACTTACTGTTTTAAACCACTAAATTGTGGGGTAATTTGTAACTGATACAGGGCCCAGTATATGGTGCTAGATTCCTGGAAGAAAAGAGCAAAGTTATGGAGGGAGATATTGAAAGGGAACATCAGACAGGTCAGACACATTTTTACACTTTATAAAGGCTGTGTAGACCTGGTGCTTGGAATGGTGGTGGGGGAGGAGAAAAGGTATTTAATGCTCAATTCCCACAGTACATGGAAGGAAAAAAAAAAAGGCTAAATGATGGACATTAGTTTGGGAAGGACTCCTAAATGTGAAAACTTGAAAATGGATCTATCTTTCAACACTATGTGAAGTTTTAAAAATTGACTTTTGATTGGATTTCATCAAATGGTATAATCATAGTATTAGAGGTAAAAAAATTTTTCTGGAAACCCTTTAGGCCTTCTTTTTCTTTTCCCATGGAAGACACTAGGTAAAACTATCAAAGGCTATCTTACCTTTTAATAGTCAGCATGCCAAGAAAGCAGCAGTTTCTGAAGCTTGGCAAAAGGTTTCACATTCATTTAAACAAAAGAGGCTCTTTCTAAAATTATCTACAACTATATTAAACTATGAATCACTTTTGTAACTCCAGGAAGGACTTAAGTGACACATGAGCATTTAGGTAAGAAGGCTTTGTATTAGAGATTAAAAAAAAATTTTTTTTTAAACAAATTGGTTTCTTTCTAAGTGGTTTTAGAACTGTCAGTGTTTTCTGTGTTTTTAGTTGAGGAAAAGGATGAGGTTCTTTGGAGAGGGGCAAGGCAGGAAATCAGGAGTGATTCATACCACTTTTTCACATTCTTCTCTGACGAGTTTTAATCACAAATCTGGGTCCACTTGTATAACAAAAACATTAAAAGTGGGTGTTTTAAACTGTGTCTTTTTATTAATCATGTATTTGGTCTTGTAAATAATACACGCAAGTACATCCTTGTTACGTCAGTTGGAAACAGTGATTAACTAACTAGCTGTCTAACTAGGAGACTAGAGTATCCTGGAATTTGATATGTAGTTCTGAAATAGCCGTGTGTTTTCTTGTGTGACATTTAATTTAATTTAGGCAAATATTTTAAATTTTAATTGATTTTTAATTTTAATGATCCTTTTTAATCTTACTTTCTACCTAATGCCAATTTCTAAGATTCTAAAGATAGTTTTCTATGCCACAAAAGCTTTTTGAAAGAAGGGCACATTTATTTGTAAGAAGTACACTTTATTATCTCTAAGTCCCTTTGATATCACTGAAAATGGTTTTACTTTAGTTTTCCCTTCATTCCTTTTCCCCTTTGTTTCTACTGGGATGAGGTAATCCTGGGTTTGGAGTCTTTTGTGATGGAAATGATTGTGACCACACAGACACAGCATAATATTTACCAGGAATAAGAGAAAAAGAAATATCAATAGTGCTGCTCAGGAAGCATTTGAAAATACTTAAGTCTGTCATTTGCAGAGAGAAAAATGGCACTTAGCATATTCATTATTAAGTATTAAGTGACTGAAACATCAGTTCAGTTCAGTCTCTCAGTCATAGTATGTACATGTTAAGTTATAAACCAAAATTGAGTGGGAGGAGATGAGTGGAATTTTAAAATTATGACAAGTAGATGAGATGGACTGAAGTTCAGGAGGCCAGCTGCATTAATAATGCAGTAATATAATGCAGGACATTTATAAGTGGAGTAAGAAAGTTATGTGGTGTTGAGTAGGCTCAACAGATGAGTAGGGGCATATGTAAATACAGTAGCTAGCTCAGTTGTAGATTCTAGAGCAGAACTTAGAGACCTTTTTCTGTAAAGGGCCAGATAGTAAATATTTTTAAGGTTTCAATCACAACTGCTCAACTCTGCAGTTGCAGCAGAAAGCTGTCATAGCACATAAATGGATGGACATAATTGTGTTTCATTAAAATTTTATTTACAAAAACAAGCTGCAGACCAGATTTGGCCTGTGGGCTGTAGTTTGCCAATTTCTATTCTACAGTACATAATCTTTCTTATTTACTTGTTTGTAGTTCAGTGCACTGTATAAGGTTTGAGGCCTTCTAAGAATGTATAGGGCTTCCCTGGTAGCTCAGTGGTAAAGAATCTGCTGGCCAATGCAGGAGGCAAGGGTTCAGATTTCCTGATCTGGAA
The DNA here is from genome assembly GCF_019320065.1 of Cervus canadensis. NCBI lineage: Eukaryota > Metazoa > Chordata > Mammalia > Artiodactyla > Cervidae > Cervus > Cervus canadensis. The sequence goes on from NC_057401.1 coordinate 24,559,178, forward strand.
AGATCCCACATACTGCGGAGCAACGAATCCTGTACGCTGTAACTGTGGAGCCTGTGCCCTAGAGCCTGGGAGCTGCACCTACGGAAACCTGTGTGCCCTAGAGCTTGTGCTCTGCAACGTGAGAAGCCACCACAGTGAGAAGCCCACATACCACAACTAGAGGGTAGCCCCTGCTCGTCACAACTAGAGAAAAGCCCATGCAGTAAGAGAGACCCAACATAGCCAAAAATGAATAAATAAATTCTATTAAAAAAGAATTTATGCAACACTATATGCACATAGCAAGTTAGAGGGTCACTGGGACCTGCTGAGATTTTGTGGGTAGGAATAGAGTCAGCTCCTGTTCACCCTAGATTGAGTGCATACATTGTTAGCACCAGGGAGTAACTTGGGGGCAAAACCAGTGTCTGTGGACCATTTTGTTTCCTTTTCACTGAATATTACACATAGCTTGTTCTGAGGACCTACTTAGATGCCCTTCATATGGACATTGGTGGAAGCCTTCCAGATTCCGTAGCCAATTTATCTCCCAGTGATCATTCAGAAAGATTATGCTCAATTCCTATTTGACTATAGGCAAAGAAACCCCTCTTTTCAGTGACTTGGAATACTCTTAGATGCCCTGAGAAAGAAGGTGGGGCCCTCAGCGCCTGAGGGGTGATGGTGGGACAAGGGGAATCTGCATCTATACTGGGGTGTGACTAAACAGGGCTAACTCAACCCTCCATCCCCTACCAAATGTAATGGAAATAAAACATACCCTCTATATATGTATATGTCCTTTGACCCTATAATGCCTCTTGCAGTGATCTATCCTAAGAAAATTCTAGAATAGCTGGTAAAAATTTATAAATTATATTTGAATTTCAGTCTAATTTATTAAATAGGAAATTGGAAAGAAGTTAAATATCCAAAGCACTGTAGAATTGATGCTTTTGAACTGTGGTGTTGGAGAAGACTCTTGAGAGTCCCTTGGACTGCAAGGAGATCCAACCAGTCTATCCTAAAGGAGATTAGTCCTGAATATTCATTGGAAGGACTGATGCTAAAGCTGAAACTCCAATACTTTCGCCACCTGATGTGAAGAACTGACTCATTGGAAACCCTGATGCTGGGAAAGATTGAAGGGAAGAGGAGAAGGGGACAACAGAGGATGAGATGGTTGGATGGCATTGCCGACTCAAGGGACAACAGAGGATGAGATGGTTGGATGGCATTGCCGACTCAATGGACATGAGTTTGAATAAACTCTGGGAGTCGGCGATGGATAGGGAAGCCTGGCTTGCTGCAGTCCATGGGATCGCAGAGTCGGATGCAACTGAACTGAGCTGAACTAAAATATCCAACAAGAGAATAGATAAATACATTATGCTATATATGGGGTGAAAAATATGTTGTCTTTAAAAATTTTTTTTGGAGATAATTTTATGACAGGCAAATGCTCAATATATTTTTACGTAAATATAACAGAATAAACTATGATCTTAATTTTGTTGAAAAAATATAGGAAGAAGTATAGGAAACAATATATCATGCAGGAGACTACTATTTACCGAAATCCTCTTCTCTTTACTTCTTCCTGATATATAGCCACACTACATTTCCTAATGTCCCTTGCATTTATGTGTGACCATGTGACTAAGTTCTTCCCAAAGGAATATGAAATAGATGATGTATTCCACTTTCAGGGTTTGCTTACAAGAATCTCTTAAACATAAAAATCTCCTGTTCTTTTTAACTACCGTCAGTTGACTAGAATTCAATACTCAGGGCAACCTTGAAAGTCACATGTTGAAAATGGCACCATGTCCATCAGCTTGGGCTTCCCTGGTAGCTCAGTGATAAAGTATCAGCTTGCCAATGCAGAAGACACAGGTTTGATCCCTGGCCCGGGAAGATCCCACATGCCGCAGAGCAGCTAAGCCTGTGCTCTGCAACTCCTGAGCTTGTTCTCTGTACTGGGAAGAGCAACTACTGAGTCCTGGTGCTGCAGCTTCTGAAACCCTCACACCCTGGAGGCTGTGCTCAGCAACAAGAGAAGCTGCTGAAATGAGAAGCCCTTACTCCACAGCTAGAAAGTAGCTCCCACTCGCTGCAACTGGAGAAAAGCCCACACAGAAGCAAAGACCCAGCATAGTCAATCAATAAGTAAAATTATAAAAAAAAATATTGGCCATGAAAAGCATAAATTAACGTGGAGGGTGAAGAACCAGTACAACATATAAGCCATTATGTCCGACACAGTTTTTGAAAATTGAGTGTAAGTTAACTCTAAGTTTCTTGTCAACCAAAGTGATTAGTTAAATGACTAATACCTTAGTTCCTTATATGTACAGATGTTTCTTTTGACAATTAGTTCTGAAAGAAATTAGCAATGTCCTCAGCAGTATCCCTAAGAAGATATCAGAATGCAATTTATAGTGCTGCTTCTGGATTAACTAAAAGGAATCTGAATGAAAACAAACTTTAGGAAAGAAAATAAAAAGTGAGATGTACAGCTTGACAGTAAGACATGGGAGATGATGGCCCTACTGATGCAGGAAAGAAACCTGTGTCTAGAGAAATCCTGGGAAATTCTGTCCTTCAAATAGTCCTTAATTAATATCCTTGATCTTCATAATCCTTTTTTTCCCCTTTAATGTTAGATTTTAATTCCCCAATATAAGGTACTTTAAAAAATCTTTGTAGTTGATTTACAATGTTATATTAGTTTCTGGTATACAGCAAAGTGATTCAGTTATACATATATGTATTCTTTTTCATGTTTTTTTCTATCATAGTTTTTAACAGAGTTCAGTTCAGTTCAGTCGCGCAGATGTGTCCTGACTCTTTGCGACCCCATGAACCACAGCACGCCATGCCTCCCTGTCCGTCACCAACTCCCAGAGTCTACCCAAACCCATGTTCATCGAGTCGGTGATGCCATCCAATCGTCTCATCCTCCATTGTCCCCTTCTCCTCCTGCCCTCAATCTTTCCCAGCATCAGAGTCTTTTCAAATGAGTCAGCTTCAACATCAGTCCTTTCAATGAACACCCAGGACTGATCTCCTTTAGGATGTACTGGTTGGATCTTCTTGCAGTCTAAAGAACCCTCAAGAGTCTTCTCCAACCCCACAGTTCAAAAGCATAAATTTTTTGGCACTCAGCTTTCTTTATAGTCCAACTCTCACATCTATACATGACCACTGGAAAAACCATAGCCTTGACTAGACAGACCTTTATTGGCAAAATCATGTCTCTGCTTTTTAATATGCTGTCTAGGTTGGTCATAACTTTCCTTCCAAGGAGTAAGCATCTTTTAATTTCATGGCTGCAGTCACCATCTGCAGTGATTTTGGAGCCCAGAAAAATAAAGCCAGCCACTGTTTCCACTGTTTCCCCATCTATTTCCCATGAAGTGATGGGACCAGATGCCATGATCTTAAGTTTTCTGAATGTTGAGCTTTAAGCCAACTTTTTCACTCTTCTGTTTCACTCTCATCAAGAGTCTCTTTAGTTCTTCTTCACTTTCTGCCATAAGGGTGGTGTTATCTGCATATCTGAGGTTATTGATATTTCTCCCGGCAATCTTGATTCCAGCTTGTGCTTCCTCCAGCCCAGTGTTTCTCATGATGTACTCTGCATACAAGTTAAATAAGCAGGGTGACAGTATACAGCCTTGACATACTCCTTTTCCTATTTGGAACCAGTCTGTTGCTCCATATCCAGTTCTAACTGTTGCTTCCTGACCTGCATACAGGTTTCTCAAGAGGCAGGTCAGGTGGTCTGGTATTCCCATTTCTTTCAGAATTTTCCAGAGTTTATTGTGATCCACACAGTCAAAGGCTTTGGCATAGTCAATAAAGCAGAAATAGATGTTTTTCTGGAATTCTCTTGCTTTTTCCATGTTCCAGTGGATGTTGGCAATTTGATCTCTGGTTCCTCTGCTTTTTCTAAAACCAGAGTATATAAGAGAGTATTGAATATAATTTCCTGTGCTCTACAATAAGACCTTGTTGTTTATCTATTTTATATATAATAGTTTGTATCTGCTAACCCCAAATTCCTGATTTATCCCTCTCCTACCTTTTCTCCCTTTGGTAACTGGAGATTCAAATTCATTTTCCATGTCTGTGATTCTGTTTCTGTTTTGTAAAAAAGTACATTTGCATCATATTTTAGATTTCAGATGTAACTGATATCATATGGTATTTGTCTTTCTCTTTCTGAATACTTCACTCAGTATAATAATATTTAGATCCATCCATGTTGCTTTAAATGGCATTATTTTAATCTTTTTTTGTGGCTAAGTAGTTTTCCATTATATCTATATACCATATCTTCTTTATCCATTCATCTGTTGATGGACATTTGCTTCCATGTCTGGGCTATTGTAAATAATACTGCTGTGAACATTTGGGGTGCATGCAGCTTTTCACATTAGAGTCTTTTCTGGATATATGCCCAAGAGTGGGATTGCTAGAACATATGGAAACTCTAGTTTTTTAAGGAACCTTCATGCTGTTTTCCATTGTGACTGCAGCAATTTACATTCCCACCAGTAGTACAGGAGGGTTTCCTTTTCTCCACAACCTCTCTAGCCTTTGGTATTTGTAGACTGTGTTTTATTAAGTGTCCATTTTAAAATTTATTTTTAATCGGAGGATAATTACTTTACAGTGTGATATTGGTTTCTGCCATACAACTATGTGAATCAGACATTAAGTAGACATATGTCCCCTCCCTCTTGAACCTCCTTTCCCCACTCTACCTCACCCCACTCCTCTCATTTGTCACAGAGCACCAGGTTGAACCCCCTGTGTTGTATAGCAACTTTCCACTAGCTGTCTAATGTAAAAAGTGCTGCAAGGAACATTGTGGTACATATGTCTTTATGAATTATGGTTTTCTCAACGTATATGCCCATTAGTGGGATTGCTGTGTCAATGATAGTTTTGTTCCTATTTTTTTTTACTTTATTTTTTAAAAAATTAATTTATTTTAATTGGAGGCTAATTACTTTGCAATATTGTAGTGGCTTTCACCATACATCGACACGAATTAGCCATGGGTGTACATGTGTCCTTCATCCTGAATCCCCCTCCCACCGCCCTCCCTATCCCATCCCTCAGGGTCATCCCAGTGCACTGGCTCTGAGCGCCCTGTCTCATGCATCAAACCTGGACTGGTGATCTGTTTCACATATGGTAATATACATGTTTCAGTGCTGTTCTTTCAAATCATCCCACCCTCGCCTTCTCCCACAGAGTCCAAAAGTCTGTTCTTTATCTCTGTGTCTCTTTTACTGTCTTGCATATAGGGTCATCGTTACCATCTTTCTAAATTCCATATATATGCATTAATATACTGTATTGGTGTTTTTCTTTCTGACTTACTTCACTCTGTATAATAGGCTCCAGTTTCATCCATCTCATTAAAACTGATTCAAATGCATTCTTTTTAACAGCTGAGTAATATTCCATTGTGTATACATGTACCACAGCTTTCTTATCCATTCGTCTGCCAGTGGGCATCTAGGTTGCTTCCATGTCCTGGCTATTGTAAACAGTGCTGTGAGGAACATTGGGGTACATGTGTCTCTTTCAATTCTGGTTTCCTCAGTGTGTATGCCTGCCAGTGGGATTGCTGGGTTGTATGGCAGTTCTATTTCCAGTTTTTTAAGGAATCTTCACACTGTTCTCCATAGTGGCTGTACTAGTTTGCATTCCCACCAACGGTGTAAGAGGGTTCCCTTTTCTCCACACCCTCTCCAGCATTTATTGTTTGTAGACTTTTTGATAGCAGCCATTCTGACTGGCATGAGATGGTACCTCATTGTGGTTTTGATTTGCATTTCTCTGATAATGAGTGATGTTGAGCACCTTTTCATGTATTTGTTAGCCATCTGTATGTCCAAAGTGGCTATATCAATTTATATTCCCACTAACAGTGCAGGACTTTTCTCCACATCCTCTCCAGTATTTATTGTTTGAAGACTTTTTGATGATGGTCCTTTTGACTGCTGTGAGGTGATACCTCATTGTAGATTTGATTTGCATTTCTCTAATAATAAGTAATGTTGTGCATCTTTTCATGTTCCTATTGTCCATCTTTATCTCTTTTTTGGGGAAATATCTATTTAGGTCTTCTGTCCATTTTTTGATTGGGTTGTTTATTGTTTTATTATTGAGTTTTTTAACTTGTTTGTGTATTTTGGAAGTTAAGCCCATGTCAGTTGCATTGTTAGTGAATATTTTCTCCTAGTCCGTAGGTTGTCTTTTCATTGTTTATGGTTTCCTTTGCTGTGTATAAGCTTGTAAGTTTGATCAGGTCCCATTTGGTCATTTTTGCTTTTTTTTCCTATTGTCTTGGGAGACTGACCTAAGAAAACATTGTTATAATTTATGTCAGAGAATATGTTGCCTATGTTCTCTTCTAGGAGTTTTATGGTGTCCTGTCTTATATTTAAATCTTTAAGTCATGAAGTAAGTCAGAAAGAAAAACACCAATACAGTATATTAATGCATATATATGGAATTTAGAAACATGGTAACGATGACCCTATGTGCAAGACAGCAAAAGAGACACAGATGTAAAGAACAGTCTTTTGGACTCTGTGGGAGAAGGCTAGGGTGGGATGATTTGAGAGAATAGCATTGAAACGTGTATATTACCATATGTGAAATAGATCACCAGATCAGGTTTGATGGGAGAAGGCAATGGCGACCCACTCCAGTACTCTTGCCTGGAAAATCCCATGGATGGAGGAGCCTGGTAGGCTGCAGTCCATGGGGTTGCGAAGAGTTGGACACGACTGAGTAACTTCACTTTCACTTTTCACTTTCATGCATTGGAGAAAGAAATGGCAACCCACTCCAGTGTTCTTGTGGAGAATCCTAGGGATGGAGGAGCCTGGTAGGCTGCCATCTATGGGGTTGCACATGATTGAAGCAACTTAGCAGCAGCAGCAGCCAGGTTCGATGCATGAGACAGGCTGCTCAGGGCTGGTGCACTGGGATGACCCTGAGGGATGGGATGGGGAGGGGGGAGGGAGGGGGTTTCAGGATGGGGAACACATGTATACCCATGACTGATTCATGCGAATGTATGGCAAAACCACCACAATATTGTAAAGTAATTAGCCTCCAATTAAAATTTAAAAAAAATAAAAGCAAATTAAATAATGAAAAAAAATATCTTTAAGTCATTTTGAGTTTGTTTTTGTGTATGGTATGAGAGAGTGTTATAACTTCATTGATTTACATGCAGCTGTCCAACTTTGCCATTACCACTTGGAGACTATCTTTTCTCCATTGTGTAGTCTTGCCTCCTTTGTTGAAGATTATTTGACTGTAGGTATGTGGGTGTTTTTTTTCTTCCTGGATTCTCTGTTCTGTTCCATTGATCCATATGTCTGTTTTTGTGCCAGTACCACACTGTTTTGATTACTGTAGCCTGTAATATTGTCTAAAGTCAGGGAGGGCTATGCCTCCAGCTTTGGTAATTCTGGGTCTGATATGGGTCCATATAAATTTTAGGATTATTTATTCTAGTTCTGTGAAAAATACCATTAGTAGTTTGATAGAGATTGCATTAAGTCTGTAGGTTACTTTGGGTAGTATGGCCATTTTAGCAATATTAATTCTTCCAGTCCGGGAGCATGGGATATCTTTCCATTTCTTTGTATCATCTTAAAGTTCCTCTGTCAATGTTTTATAGTTCTCAGGAGATAAATTTTTTACCTCGTTGGTCAGATTTATTCCTAAGTATTTTATTTTTTATTTGAATTTAAAATGGAGTTTTTTACCTTTCCTTTATGTTATATTGTTAATATAAAAAAATGCAGCTGATATGTATGTTAATCTTCTATCCTGCTACCTTGCTGGATTTATCAGTTCTAGTAATTTTTGTGTGGAGTCTTTAGGATTTTCTATGTATAGTATCATGTCATCTGCATATAAAATGACAGTTTTATCTCTTCCCTTCCAATTTGGATACATTTAATTTCTTTTTCTTGTCTGACTGCTGTGACTAGACTTTCAATACTATGTTGAATAGAGGTTGTGAGAATGGGCATTCTTGTCTTGTTCCAGATTTCAGCAGGAAAGCTTTTAGCTTTTCACTGTTAAGTGTTATGTTGGCTGTAGGCTTGTCATAAATATCTTTTATTGTGTTGAGGTATGTTGCCTCTATTCCCACTTGGTAAGAGTTTTTTTTTTTTTTGTTTAAATAATGAATGGATGTTGAATTTTATCAAATGTTTTTTCTGCATCTGTTGAGATGATCATGTGGTTTTTGTTTTTTCTTTTGTTCATGTGGTATATCACATTGATTGATTTGTGTATGCTGACACATCCTTGTGATCCTGGGATAAATTCAACTTTGTTATGGTGTATGATATTTTTTACATGTTGTTGGATTCGACTTGCTATTATTTTGTTGAGAATTTTTGCATCTATATTCATCAAAGATATTTGCCTGCAATTTTCTTTTTTGTTAGTGCCTTTGTCTGGTTTTGATATCAGAGTGATGTAGCTTGTAGTATTGACTGAAGTCTGGGAGGGCTATGCCTCTTGCTTTCGCAGTTCTGGGTCTGGTGTGGGTCTGTATAAGTTTTAGGATTATTTGGTCTAGTTCTGTGAAAAATACCATTAGTAATTTGATAAGAGATTGCATTAGGTCTGTAGGTTACTTTGGGTAGTATGGCCATTTTAGCAATGTTAATTCTTCCAGTCCAAGAGCAGAAATGTCCTGTCTTATATTTAATCTTTAAGTCACTTTGTGTATGTTATGAAAGAGTGTTATAACTTTTTTGATTTACATGCAGCTGTCCAAATTTCCCATTACCACTTGGAGACTATCTTTTCTCCATTGTATAGTCTTGCCTCCTTTGTTGAAAGTTAATTAATAGAATGGCTTTGGGAGTGTTCCTTCCTCTTCAGTCTTTTGGAAGAGTTTGAGAAGGATTGGTATAGGTTCTTCTTTGTGTGTTTGGTAGACCTTCCCAGTGAAGCCATTTTGTGAGGCTTTTTAAAGTTGGACAGCAGTTTATTTTTTTCCCTATTCCTCTTTTTTAAAAAACGATCTTTAATTGGAGGATAATATTTTTAATTGGAGGATAATTCTTTTGCTGAAGCTCCAGTACTTTGGTCACCTGATAAGAAGAGCCGACTCTTTTGGAACAGACCCTGATGCTGGGAAAGATTGAGGGCAGGAAAAGGGGGCAACAGAGAATGAGATGGTTGGCTGGCTTCACTGACTCAATGGACATGAGTTTGAGCAAATCCCGGGAGACAGTGAAGGACAGGGAAGCTTGGTGTGACCATGGATTCACAAAGATTTGGACATGACTTAGTGATCGAATAACAAATTGCTTTACGATGTTGTGTTGGTTTCTGCTGCACAACAGCATGAATAAGTCTTAAGTATACATATACCCCCTCGCTCTGGAACCTCCCTCCCCCACCCCCATTCCGCTTCTTTAGGTTGTTACTGGGCACTGGACTGAGCTCCCTGTGTTCCACAGCAGCTTCCCACTAGCTATCTGTTTTACGCATGGTGATGCATTATGTTTCAGTGCTACTCTCTCAATTCAACCCACCCTTTCCTTCCCCCTCAGACAGCAGGTGATTTTCAGGAGCTTTTTAGAAACTGCTGTAAACGTCCATCTTTTTCCATTTGTCCACATACCTGTCTGCAATGACTGCTAGAAAATATTGGCTTTCCTCTGTTGCCTTCTTAGTAACCCTTACTAATAGTATTTAACCCATAACCATAATTTAAAGGGATTTTGGGAAATGTATTTTTGAGCTTTTCCCTTGTGATGACAAGAACTTAGAGGAGGAAGCTATGATGTTGAGTGGATAACAGAACATTTGGCACACTGTGGAATATTATGTGTTAGATCTCCTATATGGTAAGTCAAGATATAGACAAACCAAATTGCCAGCAAGAGGTATTTATAATATTTGCTTAAAAATCACCTTAAAGATAAAGTTATATGTAGAAATATTTGTATGTAAATACAAAGGAAAATAAGATATAGATCAATCTGAGAATTAAAAGTACATCAGGAGGAAACAGAGAAGTGCATTAGGAAGTGGGAGTGGGATTTTGTAGGAGCAAGTGATACTTGTACATTATCTGCAATTTTAGAAAATGAATTTTTGTATATTACTTCTTTAATTAAAAAAAATAAATGGAGTTGTCTTGGGATAATTAGTACCCTAACATAACAGTTTAAACTAATTTATATGACATAGTATTCTACGATATCTCTGAAGTTAAGTGGTAGAAAGCTTGAATTCTAATTCAGTTTCTGCATTAGCAGAAAATTATATAACTCTATAGGTAATTTTATAGTCCTAGGCCTCTGTTTTCCCAGTTGTGAAACAAGGGGAGTGGGTTACATGATTTTTAAGATCTCTCTAGCACTAATAACGTATAATTCTAAAATTTTATTAGAGAGAACTACCAGTAGCATGGGATGGTTTTAGGTGTGGGGAGAAGACACTGCAATACTGGTCTCTCGGAAGCAGGAGGAACTGCCTGAGGCTACTCAGAATTCAGAAAATAGAAGTGGGCATTTGAAGGCAACTTGTGCCTACATTAAAATTTCACTGAATTGTAGCTCTCTTCCTATGAGACACTTAAAGTTGCACACAGAAATTTGTTTTTATGTCTGTGAATAGGACTTAGATTCAGTTGGTTTGCAAAAAAAATATTACTCTATGGTTTGTTTTTGGAGGGTATCCTTTCTGATTGTTAGGTCTTTTCTGTTTGGGTTTGCTGAAGTTTAATCCTACTCATACATCATACTTGCACATTTAAAGAGATGTAGTCCTTTCTTATTTCTATTAGAATGAAGTCTTGAGATTTCACTATTTTATGCTACTCAGGGATTAAACTTTGCAAACAGTTTGCATCAGAGTTTAGGATCTACCCATTCAGGGACTGAAAGACTGAAAATGAAGGTTCAGTTCAGTTTAGTTGCTCAGTCGTGTCCAAATCTTTGTGACCGCATGTACCGCAGCACGCCAGGCCTTCCTGTCTTATCACCAACTCCCGGAGCTTACCCAAACTCATGTCCATTGAGTCGGTGATGCCATCTAACCATCTCATCCTCTGTCGTCCCCTTCTCTTTCTGCCTTCAATCTTTCCCAACATCAGGGTCTTTTCAAATGAGTCAGCTCTTTGCATAAGGTGGCCAAAATATTGGAGTTTCAGCTTCAACATCAGTCCTTCCAATGAAAGTGAAGGTTAATGTCCTTTAAGTGAAAGTGAAACTAGACATAAAGACCAAACAGCATAATTATTGAAGAAAGTCTATTAGTAAAAAAGCATATTAGCAAAATTAGATGAAAAACCTAGGTTTTCTATTATTTGTTGTAATAATATGCATTCATATAATTTACTGGGTAGTATTATTAATTTTTGACATTTATTAGATATCATTTATATCCTCAATACTGAATGCTGATAAACAGAGTCTTTCAGAGATACTAATTCTTAAAAATTCCAAGAAAAATACTTAGAAAGATTGATAACACAGGCATATGGTAAAAAAGGAATTTTGTATATTCATGAATGGGAATAGTAAATATTATTAAGATGTTAATTCTCCCCAAATTGATTTATAAAGTTAATGCAAACCCAGTCAAAATATCTGTAGACTTTTTGTTTTATTTTGGACAGACTGAAACTACACTTTATGTGGAAATTCAAAGAATCAAGAAAAATCAAAAAGGTTTTAAAAAGGAAGAACAAAATTGGAAGACTAGCACTATCTAATTTTGAGACTTATGATAAAGCACTATTAACCAGGATAATACAATATGTTATTGGTGTAAAAATAGACCAATAAACCAATGGAACAGAATAAAAAGTCCACAAAAAGACCCATGCATATGTGGCCAATTAATTTTCAGAAAAGGTATCAGAACAATACAGTGGGGGAAAGAGTGATTATTTCCATAAATGGTGCTGGAGCAATTGGATAGTTGTCTACAGAGATATAAACCTCTCCCATATCTCACATCATGTACACAGATTAGCTCAAAATGGGTCATAGACCTAAATATAAGAGCTAAAACTATAAAATCCCTAAGTGCAAGCATGTAAGAAAATCTTATGAATCATTTCAGATGGTATATTTGAGGCTCTGGGAACCCATACCACCATTCATAATTTTCTTATCTCTAGCACAGAGATAGAATTTTCAGGCTCTAGCATAGAGCCTGGTCACAGAAGATATCCAAGGACTGCTGGAACTGAGATCTAGATTTTTTTTCTTGTATATCACTTCTCTGGTATATTCTCTCAGGATTGAGCTTCACTCCTTTCATACTGTACTGGTGGAAAATGCAGCACTCCATAGAGTCAACCCCAATGGGAAGTTCACTAATACTCCTTTTCTTGGGATTTTCTCAAAGCACTTCTGAACTGAAATAATGGGACTTTTAAATTTTCACTCATAGTCTGGTATTGCTTCAGCTCTTGCTCTAGATTGGATCTAGTGGTTGTGCTGCACCCTGGCCACCCAGACTGAGGCCCTGAGAAAACATAGAGAGTCAGAGTGCTGAGGTTTATCAGTGACAGGGTGACTTATCCCAGGGTAAGTTATTTCAAAGGAATATAGGAAGGGGTACTCAAATCACCATAAACAAGTAAAACATCTGTTTTTAAAGTATGCCTTGGAAGGATGTGATGTTATTTCTATAAGAAGTGCAGAATTTCTTTTTTTCCTGTTCTCTGAATTAGAGGTCTCCAATTTACTTTGCTCATGGTCTAGACAAACCCTAGTAAGAAATACTGCAACTGAGAACATTTTTGTCTTTCCTTTTTTAAAGTCTCACCATGGTGCTTTTTTTTTTTTTTAGTACTAGAGACATATTCACTTAAAACTTTAGTTGATCTAAAATGATGACGAAAACAACCCCCAAAGAATGAACAAAGTAGCAATAAGTGCATACCTATCAATAATTATTTTCAGTGTAAATGGACTAAATGCTGTAATCAAAAGATGTAGAGTGGCTTAATGGGTACAGAGATAAGACACGCACACACACATACTGCCTATAAGAGACTCATTTTTTTTTCCATTTATTTTTATTAGTTGGAGGCTAATTACTTTACAATATTGTAGTGGTTTTTGTCATATATTGACATGAATCGGCCATGGATTTACATGTATTCCCCATCCCGATCCCCCCTCCCACCGCTCTCTCTACCTGATCCCTCTGGGTCCTCCCAGTGCACCAGGCCCAAGCACTTGTCTCATGCATCCAACCTGGGCTGGTGATCTGTTTCACCCTAGATAATATACATGTTTTGATGCTGTTTTCTCGAAACATCCCACCCTCGCCTTCTCGCACAGAGTCCAAAAGTTTGTACTGTTCTGTGTCTCTTTTTCTGTTTTGCATATAGGGTTATCATTACCATCTTTCTAAATTCCATATATATGTGTTAGTATACTGTAATGGTCTTTATCTTTCTGGCTTACCTCACTCTGTATAATGGGCTCCAGTTTCATCCATCTCATTAGAACTGATTCAAATGAATTCTTTTTAATGGCTGAGTAATATTCCATGGTGTATATATATACCACAGCTTCCTTATCCATTCATCTGCTGATAGACATTTAGGTTGCTTCCATATCCTGGCTAGTATAAACAGTGCTGCGATGAACATTGGGGTGCACGTGTAAGAGACTCAATTCTTATCTAAAGACACATACAGACTGAAAGTGAAGGAATGGATAAAGATATTCTGTGGAAACAGAAACAAAAAGAAAACTGGGGGCAGCAATACTATATCAGAAAAATAGACTTTAAAACAAATAATAGAGCAAGAAACAAAGAGAGACACTACATAATGATAAAGGGATCAATTAAACAAGAAGATATAATAATTGAAAATATATATGCACCCAACGTAGGAGCACCTCAGTACATAAAGCAAATTTTAATGGACATCGTAGAAGAAATTAACAGCAACAGAATAATAGTGGGGGACTTTAATACTCCATTAACATCAGTGGATGGGTCATCCAGACAGAAAAACAATGAGGAGACACTGGCCTTAAATGACAATTAGACTAGATGAACTTAATAGATAGATAGATTCCATCACAAAGGAGCAGAATCCACATCCTTTTCAAGTGCCCATGGAGCATGCTCCAGAATAGATTGCATGCTAGGACACCAAATAGTCAGTAAATTTAAGATTGAAATCACATTCGTCATCTTTTCTGACCACAGTGCCATGAGACTAGACATTAACTATAAGAAAAATACGGTAAAAACACAACTTGGAGGCTGAATAATACGCTACTAAACAACAAATGAGTCACTGAAGAAATTAAAGAAGAAATTAAAAAAAAATACCTGGAGACAAATGAAAATGAAAACACAATGATCCCAAATCTATGGGATGTGGCAGAAGCAATTTTAATGGGGAAGTTTAAGGCAATACAATCCTACCTCAGGAAACAGCAAAAATCTCAAATATATGACCTAACCTTGCTCCTGAAGGAACTGGAGAAAGAGCAAAGACCAAATTAAGTAGAAGGAAGGAAATCACAAAAATCAGAGCAGAAATAAATCACATAGAGACTAAAAACACAATAGAAAAGGTCAATTTAAAAGAGCTGTTTTTTTGAAAAGAGAAATAAAATTGATGATCCTTTAGGGCTTCCCTGATAGCTCAGTTGGTAAAAAGAATCTGCCTGCAATGCAATTGACCCTGGTTTGACTCCTCGGTTGGGAAGATCCCCTGGAGAAGGGATAGGCTACCCACTCCAGTATTCTTGGGCTTCCCTTGTAGCTCCCCTGGTAAAGAATCTGCCTGCAGTGCGAGAGACCTGGGTTCAATCCCCGGGTAGGAAAGATCCCCTGGATAAGGCAAAGGTGACCACTCCAGTATTCTGGACTGGAGAATTCCATGGAATGCATAGTCCATGGAATTTATTTCTGTGATTTATAGTATTTAAATAAATAACATAGAGACTAAAAACACAATAGAAAAAATCAATGTAAAAGAGCTAGTTTTCTGAGAAGATGAACAAAGTTGATGATCCTTTAACCAGACTCATTAAGAAAAAAGAGAGCCCAAATCAGTAAAATCAGAAATGAAAAAGAAGTTACAACTGACATCAGAGAAATATAAAGGACTTTGCATGCTAAGTTGCTTCAGTTGTCTCCCACTCTTTGTGACCCTATGTACTGTAGCCCGCCAGGCTCCTCTGTCCATGGGATTCTCCAGGCAAGAATGCTGGAGTGGTTTGCCGTTTCCTCCTCTAGGGGATTTTCCTGACCCAGGGATCAAACCCACATTTCTTGTCTCCTGCATTGGCAGGCGGGTTCTTTACCACTAGTGCCACCTGGGAAGCCCATAAAAGGCCATAAGGTATTATTAATGAACAACTTTATGCCAATAAAAAGGACAACGTAAAAGAAATGGGCAAATTTCTAGAAATGTACAACCTCCCAAGACTGAATCAGGAAAAAATATAAATTATGAACAGATCAATTACCAGTAATTAAACTACCAACAGACAAAAGTCCAGAACTATATGGCTTCACAGGTGAATTCTAACAAACGTTTAGAGAAAAATTAACATCTATATTTCTCAAATTATTCCAGAATATTGCATTCAAGTGCATTCTCTGGGGCCAGCATTAACTTGATAGCAAAACCAGACAAAGATAGCACAGAAGGGGAAAGTTATAGGTCAGTGTCACTGGTGAACATAGATGCAAAGATCCTCTGCAAAATATTAGCAAATCATATCCAAGAATTATCTAAAAATATCATACAACCTGATCAAGTGAAATTTATCACAGGAATGCAAGGATAGTTCGGTATCCACAAATCAATCAACATGATACACCACAATAACAAATGGAAAAATGAAAATCATGTGACCATCTTAATAGATGCAGGAAAAGTGATTGACACTGTTCAACATCCATTTATGATAAACACTCTCAACAAAGTGAGTATAGAGGGAACATACCTCCACATAATACAGGCCATATATGACAGACCCACAGCTAATATCCTACTCGGTGGTGAAAAGCTGAAAGCGCTTCCTCTAAGAACAGGAATAAAACAAGGATGCTTACTCTTGTCACTTTTATTCAACATAGTAGTGGAAGTTCTAGCCAAGCAATCAGACAAGAAAAGGAAATAAAAGGAATCCAGTTGGAAAGGAAGAAGTAAAACTGTTGCTATCTGCAGATAATATACATAAAAAATGCTAAATATGCCACCAAAAAGTACTAGAACTCATCAATTCATTCACTAAAGTTTCAGGTTATGAAATTAATATACAGGAATCTTATGTTTCTATATAGTAACAGCAAAGTAACACAGAAATTAAGAAAACCATCCTATTCATAATCACATGAAAAAGAATAAAACTTCTGGGAATAAATCTAACTAAGGAGATGAAAGACTTGTACTTGGAAAACTATAAAGCACTGATGAAAGAAATTGAGGATGATACAAATAGGTGGAAAGATACACCATGCGCATGGATTCGAACAGGAATATTGTGGAAATGACCATACTGCCCAAGGCAATCTGTAGATTTGGTGCAGTCCCTTTCAAAATACCAATGGCCTTTTTCATGAAACTAGAACAAATAATTCTAAAATTGTATGGAAACACAAAAGACCCTGAATAGCCTAAATGATTTTAAGAAAGAATAACAGAATAGGACATATCACACTCCCTTATTTGAAATTATATTACAAAACTGCAGTAATAAAAACAGTATGTTACTGGCACAAAAACAGACACATAAATCAAAGGAACTGAATAGAGAGCTCATAAATTAACACACACTTCTGTGGGCAATTAACCTGTTACAAAGGAGGTTAGGGATATATAATGGAGGAAAGATAGCTTCTTCCATAAATGGGATTGTGAAAACTGTGCAGCTACATGCAAAGGAATCAAACTAGATTACTTTATCATACCACATAAATTAAAAAAAAAATTAAAGACTTAAATGTAAGACCTGAAACCATAACACATCTGAAAGAAAACAGAGGCAGTAGGCTCTGTGACACTGGTCTTAGCAATAATTTTTTGGACGTGACTCTTCAAGCAAGGAAACAAAAGCAAAAATAAACCAATGGGACTACATTAAACTCTAAAGCTTTCATAAAATGAAGGAAGTTATCAACAGCATGAAAAAGCTGCCTACTGAATGTGAGAAGATATTTGCATTGCAAACCATATATCTGACTAAGGATTAGTATCCAAAACATGCAAAGAGCACATACAACTCAACATCAGGAAAGCAATCTGATCAAAAAATAGGGAGAGGACCTGAATAGACATTTTTCCGAAGAAAGCATACAGATTGCCAACAGGCATCTGAAAAGATTGGCTCAACATCAATAATCATCAGGCAAATGCAAATCAATATTACAGTGAAGTATCACTTCATGCCTGTCAGAATGGCTGTTATCAAAAAGACAACAAATAAGAAGTATTTGTAAGGATGTCAAGAAAAGGGAACTCTTATGCACTGTTGCTGGGAATGTAAATTGGTGCAGCCACTATGGAAAGCAGTATGGAAATTCCTCAGAAAAAGTGAAAATAGAACTGCCATATGATCCAGCAGTTACAGCTCTGCATATCCAAAGAAAACAAAAATATTAATTGAAAAGATATGCGCCCCTCTATGTTTATTGAACATTTTTCAAAATAGCCAAGATACAGAAGCAGCCTAAGTGCCCATCAGTAGATGAATGGATAAAGAGGATGTGGGGTGTGTGTATGTATATATATTTGTGTGTGTGTGTGTGTGTGTATATATATATATATATATATATATATATTTGTTGTTGTTGTTCAGTCACTAAGTTGTGTCTGACTCTTTGCAACCCCATGGACTGTAGCACACCAGGTTCCTCTGTCTTCCACTGTCTCCTAGAGTTTGTTCAAATTCATGTCCATTGAGTCAGTGATGCTATCTAACTTTCTCATCCTCTACTGCCCCCTTCTCCTTTTGCCTTCAGTCTTTCCCACCATGGATCTTTTCCAGTGAATCAGACCTTCGTATCAGGTGGCCAAAGTATTGGAGCTTCAGCTTCAGCATCAGTCCTTCCAGTGAATATTCTGGGTTGATTTCCTTTAGGATTGACTGGTTTGATCTCCTTGAAGTCCAAGGGACTCTCAAGAGTCTTCTCTAGCACCACAATTTGAAAGGTATATATGTAATATATACATACAAATAATAATATATAATATTATATAATTATATTATTATATAATACACACACACACATGCACGCACACAAATAGCTGACTCATTGGAAAGGACCCTGATGCTGAGAAAGATTGGAGGCAGAAGGAGAAGGGGGCAACAGAGGATGAGATGATTGGATGGCATCATTAATTCAATGGACATGAACTGGGCTAACTCTGGGAGATAGTGAGGGACAGGGAAGCCTGGCATGCTGCAGTTCATGGGGCCACAGAGTTGGACATGGTTAGCGACTGAACAGCAGCAACATATATGTGTGTGTGTGTGTGTGTGTATACATATATATATGAAAGTGTATTATGGGTACATACATACACACACAATGGAATATTGCTCACTCATTGCTCAGCATCACTAATCATCAGGCAAATGCAAATCAATATTATAGTGAAGTATCACCTCATGCCTGTCAGAATGGCTGTTATCAAAAAGACAAGAAATAAGAAGTATTTGTAAGGATGTCAAGAAAAGGGAACTCTTATGTACTGTTGATGGGAATGTAAAGGATAAAATCTTGCTATTTGTGACAACATGGATGAACGTAGATTACATTATGCTAAGTGAAATAAATCAGACAGAGAAAGACAAATACTGTTTGATCACACTTACATTTGTAATCTAAAGACCAAATCAAATAAACAAACATAGCAAAACAGAACCAGTCATACATACAGAGAAGCAAATGGATTGTTGCTAGAGAGTAGAGGGGAAGGAGAGGGAGAGAAATAGGTGAGAGGGGTTAAGAGGTCCAAACTTTCAGTTTCAGAGTAAATGAGTCACAGGTGTGAAGTGTACAGTGTGGGAAATATAGTCAATAATTATGTAGTATCTTTGTACAGTGACAGATGACAACCAGCCTTACGTTGATAATTTTGAAATATATATAAATATCAGATTGCTGTGTTATATCCCCTAAACTAACATAGTATTGAAGATCAGTTATACTTCACAAAACACACAAACACGTGAATGAACTAATAAGAAAAGAGACCAGATTTGTGGTTATCAGAGATGGGGGTGGAGGGAAGGGAATCAAATGAAGATAGTCAAAAGGCACAAACTTCCAGTTATAAGTAAGTACGAGGGATATAATGTACATAATAAAAATAATTAACACTGCTGTACTTTATAAGTGAAAATTATTAAGAGAGTAAATCCTGAGTTCTCATCACAAGGAAAAACTATTTTTTATTTCTTCAGTGTTTCTGTATGAGTTAATGGATGTTCACTAAACCTATTGTGATAATCATTTCATGATATATATAAGTCAAATAATTATGTTGTACACTTTAAACTTATATAGTGCTTATGTCAGTTATATCTCAATAAAGCTGAAGAGACAAAACAAAACTTTAGCTCATGTAGTCCATAGCGGAGTCAGCACAAAATCTGAATCCTTGTGGTGAGATGTTGTCATTTAGAAACTAAAGTCCAGGGACTAAAGAGCCTCTTGATGAAGGTGAAAGAGGATGGTGAAAAGCTGTCTTAAAACTCAACATTAAAAAAATGAAGATCATGGCATCTGGTCGCATCACTTCATGGCAAATAGATGGGGAAACAATGGAAAAAGTGGCAGACTTTATTTTCTTGGGCTCCAGAATCACTGTAGTTGGTGACTGCAGCCATGAAATTAAAAGATGCTTGCTCCTTGGAAGAAAAGCTATCATAAACCTAGAGAGTGTATTAAAAAGCAGAGCTATTACTTTGCCAACGAAAGTCTGTCTAGTCAAAGCTATGGTTTTTCCAGTAGTCATGTAAAGATGTGAGAGTTGGACCATAAAGAAAGCTGAATGCTGAAGAATTTATGCTTTTGAACTGTGGTGTTGGAGAAGACTCTTGAGAGTCCCTTGGACTGCAAGGAGATCCAACCAGTCGATTCTAAAGGAAATCGGTCCTGAATGTTCATTGGAAGGACAGATGTTGAAGCTGAAACTCCAATACTTTGGCCATCTGATGCGAAGAACTGACTCATTGGAAAAGACCCTGATGCTGGGAAAGATTGAAGGCAGGAGGAGAAGGGGATGACAGAGGATGAGATGGTTGGATGGCATCACCAACTCAATGGACATGAGTTTGAGCAAGCTCCGGGAGATGGTGAAGGACAGGGAAGCCTGGCATGCTGCAGTCCACGGGTTCGCAAAGAGTCGGATACGACTGAGCAACTGAACAACAAATGTGTGTTAATGCTTATCTCTTATATTACAGTTACTTAAGCAAGAGCATTGATAGTTATTATATTGTTATATTTAAGAAGTCCTTGGTAACTAAGCAATTTAGTCCCTTGTTTTTTCAAATTTACTGTATGTATCTGCTTAGACATTGTATAAAAACTTATTTTATTTAGGGAGTTAGCAAAAAATTGTCTTCAGGTTGGGAGGGTTCTGTGTGTGAATGTGTATAAAATTTCTTTACAGAGACTTTGAGTTTGTAAAACTGTTTTGCTTCTGACTATTTTTGCCTTCCCTCACTACCTGCTGCTCTAGATGATTTGAGAATAAGCTGGTTCTTGTCTGAGGGATGGTCATACAGACAACAGCTGAAGGAAGTTCTGTTTATACTATGGGAGTTTATGGTTTTCTATAGATATTACAGTAGCTGTAAGAAGATCTAGCTTTTTATTTCAGGTACAATGATGTCAATATATTTTGTAACATCTCATTTTACTGCTTTTCACCAAACCAGGTTTCCTAATAGTGTGGTTGACATTTATTTTCCTTTGTCCTCTGTGTGACATGTAAAGTAAATGAATGAAAAGTCAAGCAGAAGGCCTGAAATGTCTTCTCCATTCACCAAAAATTGATGAGCATTTTCTTCTGTAGATTTCAGAGAACTAAGATTTGGACTGCAACCAGGTTCTCTGTTACTGCTGCAGCACTGAGGCATTCATGTATGCTGTTTTTAAAAAAATCACTGCTTAGAAAGCAATGAGTGTTGGTAGACCCTAGTGTGACCTAGGAGAATGCCACCTGAAGTTGGTGGTGGATTCTGTGTACTTGGCTTGTCTTCAGTATTGAAGTTTTATGTTGTCTTAGTCTGTTTGGTCTGCAAGAAAAGTACCATAGACTGGGTGACTTAAACAACACACACTTACTTCTCACAGTTCTGAAGCCTGGAAGTCCAAAATCAATGTACCAGCATATTTGGTTTTTGGTAAAGATCCTTTTCCTGGATTGCAGATGGCTATCTTCTTGCTGTACTCTCATATGATAGAGAAAGGGAGAGGGCTCTGGTCTCTTCTCTTTATTGGGGTACTAATTCCATCACAGGGGCTCTCTCATAACTTCATATAAATTTAAATAACCCAAAACCCCACCTCCAAATACCATCAGATTGGGGATTAGGACTTCAGCATGTGGATTCTAGGGTTAAGCACACATTCAGTCCAAGCACACCTCTTGCCTTTAGTTGCATGGGGAATCTTACAGTGACTTCACTGGATATAAAGCATAAGAACTGAATAAGATTTCACTTGTGCTCCTTATTATTTGTCCCAAAGAGTAGAGGGTCTTGTGAATTTCAGTTCTTATGAATTTGCACTCAAGGGAAAGTTAAATAATTATGATTAAAATCTGACATCCAGAGAGGCCTATGTTAAACATTCCTCATATTTATTGGGGGATACCCTGAATAGCACATTGGCAGGAAATTTTTTTAAAAATATGTCAGACTGGAAGGATTTCACGGTTTACTTTTTGGTATGAGCAGGTTTTATCCGGCACTTTTACCAACAACTTGACCTACATTTCATGTGGTACAAGAAAAAATTTCAGTGAAAAATAGAAGCCAAGAATGCTGGATTTAAAACTAGAGATATTCACGAGAGGGGGTGTTTATAGGTACTTCTTTCTGTTTACCATCTTAAAATGGGTGTAGTACCAAGGAAGGTTCTAGGATTTTCTTTCAGCCCACATTTAAAATGTTCTGAATAAACGCATGTGGTTTACTTTCACAGTGTTTACAGAGCACAGTTAAACAGCATTCAATGTCTAGGGTTAACCTCAAAATATTATGTGTATTAACTGGAGTAGAATGTAATCTGAGTAGTACTGGACAGTGGGTCCTTTTCTTCTGTGCTTTTTTATTCAGTTAGTTCCATTAACTCTACTGAAACCTCACTCTTTGGTTCAGTGCTAGTTGCTTGTAGTAAATGATATTTATTATCCCTTATCTTTCTGTTTTGGGTGGAGGACAGATATTATCAGATACTTTGAAAGCTTTCTAGGAAAATGAGGAAGAAGGAGATTTATTTTCCTTCTAATAATGCAACAGTTTAAGGATGTAGGCTGTATTCCTTAGGCCAGTGATCAGGTATGCCTAAGTAGAGGAGATAGTGATATTGTTGACCCATGGTCTGTTGCTTATCTCAGGCCTGAGGAAGTAAGCCCAGGGCTAAGGGCCTGGAGTAATGTTTCTCCAGTGTTTCCTCAGACTAGGAAGCAACTGTATGTTGCCTGGTCTTGTATACTCTGTATTATCTCTCTATATATGTGTTTTTCTCTCTATATGCTAATATTTGCTATATTAAGGTTCTCTTGAGAATATCCTATTGGTTCTGTTTTTGGAGAACCCTAATGCAGCATATAAGATATAAACAAAATTCCTGAATCTTAAACACTCATCTTTGTCATATTCATTGGTTTATTTTTATTTCTCTTCTGAAAAGGTTAAGTATGGGACAGTGAAGAAGACACAGTCTGATTGTAATTTTAGGAATTCTTTATATGTTTATTGGAAATATATCCAGTTGAAACAACCTAAAAGTTCAACATTAGCATATTGGTTAATAAAGATTATCAGTATAATATTTAACTGTACAATGAACATTATTAAAAATGCATTGCAGATAAATATTTACTGATATAGAATTATCCATAATATACGATTAAAGTTAAAAAGTCACTTCAGGGACTTCCCTGGTGGCTCAGTGGATAAGAATTTGCCTTGCAATGCAAGTGACATGAGTTCGATCCCTAGTCTGGGAATATGGCACAAGCCATGGAACAGTTAAACGTGTGCACCACAACCAGTAAGTCCATGTGCTGCAACTACTGAAGCCTGTGTGTCTAGAATCCTGTGTTCTGCAACAAGAGAAGCCACTACAGTGAGAAGACTGTGCACTGCAAAACGAAGAGTAACCCCCACTCACCACAACTAGAGAAAGTCTGTGAGCTGCAGTGAAGATCCAGTGCAACCAAAAATTAAACAAAAAAAAGTCACTTAAAAAACACGTAACACTCATAATGAGATAAATATTTATGTATTAGAAGTTCTAGAATAACATTATTCTATAGAAATATAGTATAAGCCACAAACACAAACTACATGTCATTTAAAATTTTCTAGTAACTACATTAAAACAAGTAGAAATAAGTGAAATTAGTTTTAATAATGTATATTTAAGCAGAGAAGGCAATGGCATCCCACTCTAGTACTCTTGCCTGGAAAATCCCATGGACGGAGGAGCCTGGTAGGCTGTAGTCCTTGGGGACACGACTGAGCGACTTCACTTTGACTTTTCACTTTCATGCATTGGAGAAGGAAATGGCAACCCACTCCAGTGTTCTTGCCTGGAGGATCCCAGGGATGGCGGAGCCTGGTGGGCTGCCGTCTATGGGGTCGCACAGAGTTGGACACGACTGAAGCGACTTAGCAGCAGCAGCAGCAGCAGGCAGATATAGCTAAAAATGAAAAGTAAAAGTGTTAGTCACTCAGTTGTCTCCAACTTTTTGCCACCCCATGAACTGTAGCCTGCCAGGGTCCTCTGTTCATGAAATTCTCCAGGCAAGAGTATTAGAGTGGGTAGTCATTCCCTTCTCCAGGGGATCTTCCTGACCCTGGGATCAAACCTGGGTCTCCCACATTGCAGGCAGATTCTTTACCATTTGAGCCACCAGAGAAGCCCAAATACAGCCAAGATATTATTAAATATTAATATAACTAAAAATATTAACATAACTAACAAATTCTTGATATTTTACATTTGTGTACTATTTTTGAAATATAGTGAGTATTTTATCATTAAAGCATATTTCATTTCAGACTAGATGTATTTCACCTGCTAAATAGTCTCATGTGCTTATGGCTACCATATTGAATAATGCAGAGCAAGAAGAGATATGCATCCAAATATTAATAAGGTTATCTATAGGTGGTGGAATTACAGATTCATCTTATTGCTTGCTCATTTTATACAATAGACAAGATAGATATCTTTACAATAGACATCTATTGCTTTTATAAGAAATTAAAAAAAATTTATGTGTAATGTAAAGTATTTCTTAGAAAGACTTTAGATCCTGTGATGAAACTCCTATTGGCTCATACCTCTAAGACATCCTCTTGTAGAGGAAGATGTAGTCAATTTTCAAGACTACTGAAGTTTATAAATGGAGTTTATAAATGGAGACTCACATCATTACTGCAGGCAGGCAAAGGACTGTGTGTATATGCATGTGTATATATGTACATACACGTGTATGCATCCAGGTATGTATGTGTATATGTGTGTGTATACATGAATGGAGATGGTGAGTAATGGGCTTTCTGTGGATATTGGAAATTTCCAGTCATAGACACATGGTGGCCCTGAGGCATGAGCATCATAGTCTTTCAGTGAGGATTATTAACCTGAAGTTACAGTCCTTAGTCTCAAATTAATCTGTTTTTCTTCACCAGAATATCCTCACATTTCTTAGCCCAGGATGACCTGCTGGACTAAACATAAAATCTGAGCTAGATAGTTCTTGGGTTGGGTTGTAGAGGTTAAGCATGAACATTTCAGAGCAGTTAGTGCCAGATTCCCATCAAAAGCAACCTCTTGGGAATTTGGAGTACTCAAGTATTAGCCAAGTTAGGGTCTAGTTCAATATTCTTCTGAAATGACACACTGGAATTATTCAGTCAGAGGGAGCTATGGAATGTCCCCACCACGTGGTCAGAGAGCCCCGAACTGTAAACAATGGGACTGTCAGAATGCCAGATGGAGTCATGTGGAGATCAGTGACACTTCACATGCTATCATCCTAGCGGCCTCGTAACAAACATTGTATTCATTAAAACCTTGCCCTTGGGGTACCTTGACCCAAGTGAATGATGGTCTGAAATACTAGACTACATCATGTCTAATTCCTTCGACTTTTATTAAAGTTAATCATGATAAACTCTTAATGTCAGTGTTATATGTACTTTATCAGACTTCTCTCCACAGTTTATTATTAATTTTCAGGAGATTCCCAGATGTCCCTGGGATGGAAGTGAAGTAAACATGAACTGGTTCCCCAAAGTTATGATTTGAGCAGTTTGAGCCATTCTGACAAAAACCTCATATGCCTTTAAGTGTAAAGCACCTGCCAAGCCACATGTGCACCAGACCACTGGAATTCCTTGGCTTTGTTTTCCTGAGAAGGAGGCTTGGGTAGTGGGGCACTCACTAAACCACTAAATATTTCTTTCCTTTTGTTTTAAAAATAGAAATTCTTACAAAACAAGCTTCATCTCTGGTTTCCAAACCATAAAGTTCTGAAGCAGGGACTTTGAGGAATCCACAGTATTTCTGAATGAAATGTCAGTAAGTCTCATCATCGTTTTCAACTCTTGCACTCTCTGCAGAGAACTCTGATGGTCTGTTGGTAAAACCATTCATTTAGTGAAGTGACTGATATAGAATTAAGGAAAGGATACAGCACCTCTTCTTTATTTGGGCTTCAGGAATTAATTGGCATTTTCCAGGCTTTCTTTCTTTCTTTCTTTTTTTAACTTGATGGAACAGTAGACATGACACACAACTGCTCTGTTTCATTTCAGAGAGCAGACTCTGTGGGGAAGAACACACTTAATAACATTCCATGAAATGGAAAAGTTAGTCTCCCCTCTGTACAAGTATAGTTACAAACAGCTCGTAAGCTATTAAGCCTAAGACTTGGGAAAGGTAATTTATTGAGTCTTGTTTACTAAAAATTCTGGAAATACTTCATATCAATTAGGGTTGGTCAGTTGCTTTAACAAATATATCCATAAATGTATAATTGCTCAAATATAATATGAGTTTATTTCTTGCCCATATACGAGTGTTGGGCAAGGGAGTAGGTAGGCAGTATCCCTCCTAAACACAGTCCTTCAGGAATTCAGGTTGTTGGAGGCCTTGCCAACCTCAGCATGTGGATGCCCCAGGGTGACTCTGTTAGGGGAAAAGAACTGAGAGGAAGATACATAGGAGAATTTTACAGACCAGAATTGGACACGGCATGTAACATTTCCACTTACTTGTCATAGGCTAGGATTCATTTATGTGGTCTCACCTAACTGTGAGGGACCCTGGGAAAGGTAGTCCCTGACCTGGCAATCACTTTAAAAATAACCTCTACACTATAGATGGGAACCTATGAATTTTTGGTGCGTACTTAGCTACCTATGTCAAATGCTCTGTTCTTTTTCTTTTAAGAAAATTTATTTAAAAAATTAAAACTAGTGTTTAAAATTTAAAAATAAGAGAACAGATAATTTCCCCTAGGAATGGCCTTAATGATGATACCTTCAACTCTGTCTCCATGAAACCTGTACAGAGGATATTGAAGAAAAAGGAAATGGGAGTAAAGACAAAGAGAAACACAGAGGACAAGAAGGAAAAAAGAGGAAAAGAGATGAGAAAAGATGGCAAGGAAGACAGTGAAAAACATGATGAGATGATGAGAAAAATAAGATCCTACTATATTGGACATGCTTAGGGGTTAAAGAGAATTAACAGATTTTGCATCTCTTTCATTTTCCCTCTCAGGCCATAGGTCAGCTTTATACAAATTTATGTGGGCATAGCTGGGTTCTGGCTCCCTTTCACTGCATATCTATCCTAATTCTGGCTTACTTTTTACCGTTGCAGCATTGAAATGTAGTGCATACCAGCTTGTAAACTATAAAGAATTATCTGATTGTAATTATGATGAGTATTAACATTAGACCTGAAACATTTTTTAAAGGTTGTATTGCTGGGCTAAATTAAAAAAATTAATCACAATTTACTGACTGTAATTCCATTTTACTAAATAATATATATTGATATATAAAACATATAAATAAAGGCATAAATCATCCTTGTATAGCTTGATGGATTTTCACAAAAATGAACATCAAGAAATATAACCCACATTCAGATAATCCTCTTGTGCCTGTTCCTAACCATTACCCCCTCCCTTTCCCCCAGATATAACTTAAAATTTATAGAAATGAAATTATATAGTATGAAATTTTTTTTCTGTGAGTTTGATTTATATTGTCATGTGTGGCAGCAGTGTGTTCATTTTTATTACTGTGTAGGATTCCATTGTATGAATATGCAACAATATATTTACTTTTCAAGAACGTTTTGATTATTTCCAGTTTTCAGCTATCACGAATAGCACTGCTATGACACTCCTGTCCATGTCTGTTTGCCTGCAGGCGTGCACGTTTTTCTCCAGTATTTACCTAAGAATGAAATCTCTATGTCACTGAGTAAGGATGCATTCTCTTTCAGTGCTGGGCTATGCTAAGTTGCTTCAGTCCTGTCCAACTCTTCGTGACTCTAGACTGTAACCCACCTGGCTTCTCTGTCCATGGGATTTTCCAGGCAAGAATATTGGAGTGGGTTGCCATGCCCTTCTCCAGGGGATCTTCACAACCCAGGGATTGAACCCATGTCTCTTATGTCTCCTGCATTGGCAGGTGGGTTCTTTACCACTAGCACCACCTGGGAAGCCCTCTCTTTCAGTAGATACAGTTAAACCATTTTAAAATGACTGGAATAACTCACTTTATCAGTAGCAGTGTATTGGAGAGTTCCAATTCTTCCATATCCTAGCCAGCACTTAGTACTGTTGGTCTTTTTACTTTTAGTCACTCTATAGAGGTTTCAAATTTCCTGATATTAATGAACTTGAGAGACTTTTCATGTGTTTATTAGTTATTGGATATGCAGTTAACCTGAATATATTCAATATATTCAAATATATTGAAAAGGTCCTTTTTTTTTTTTTCAATCCTTATGGTAGAACAATGGTGAGTTGCCCAGATTTCCATTTACCAAGCCAGGGCACCCATGCCCCCAGATGCTGTGAGTGACAACTGTTAACAGTTCGTGTTGCCCACCTACTCCAGAGAATTGGTCCTTTTCTAATGGGGCTGTCTTCCCTGAGCAGTTCCATATCCTCTAGGCATGTGACTATTAGTCATTCAGCTAGTGGATGACTAATGTGAGGGAGCAAAAGACTGGCCTCCTTGGCTCAAGAAAGGTCAACCTATTGTGTGGTTTAAGCTTCTGAGTCCTAAGGATTAATCGGTAGCTAACTTTACCCAAGACTGCATCTTTGACTCTTTCTCCTTTACAATTCTGCTTCATTCTCTTCCTATATAAAATTTTTTCCGAAGTGCATGCTCTCAATAAATCATGTACACTAAAAACCCTCTCTCAGATTTTGCTTCTAGGGAACCCAACCTAATACCATTGTTCCTAGAAGTGCTTGTAGGGAGCTGACTCTAAGAATGTGATCCCAGGTTGTATCACTTTCTAGCAGTATAATAGACCAGTCATCATCACTTCTGATAGTCTGTTACCATATGCACAGAAGTGCAACTGCTGAAGCTTTCATCTGTGGTGAACTGGCATTGATATAGTGAAAGAATATGTATTGCTCTGTGCATTATTTCTGACATTTTGAAGGTAGCAGAGGACTGTGAAATTGGGTGGCTATTGTTTATTTCCATTGAAAATAAAAAGTCATAGGTTCAGGACTTGGCATGCACGCTAAGTTGCTTCAGTCACGTCCAACACTTTGCAATCCTGTGGACTATAGCTCACCAAGCTCCTCTGTTCACAGGATTCTCCAGGCAAGAATACGTGAATGGGTTGTCATGCGCTTCACCAGGGGATCGTCCAGACCCAGGGATTGAACCTACATCTCCTGCATTGGCAGGTGGGTTCTTTACTGCTAGCACCACCAGCAAAGCCCCAGGCTGAGGACAGTCAGTCACAAATTTAAAGCAATGTGTGAGAGTTAGAGGGCATCTTAACTGTCAAAGTGACCTCATTTCTTGTTAGTGAAGGAGAGAGAGATGAAGATCAGGCACAGGACCTAATTTTTTAAGCGTGACAGAACTTTGGAAAAGGCTGAATTCTCAGCCTAGTCCAGTGTTCTGGGCTAAAGATAAATCCCTATAGAGAAGGAGTGAGACTGGAAGACTTAATATGAAGTTGTCTTGGTGGATGAATTCAAGCGACCAGATTCCCTTGTGCTCTCCGGGTTTACAGAAGTGACACCAACTCTCCACTGTATAAAAGTAGTCTCCCTTTCTTGAAGACTATGAAAAAAGTAGCAATATTATGTTGGTTTTCCTCAGGTTCTGCCCTCAATTTGCTTCATGACTGCCAGTGTTAAATTTAATCATGAACCAGATAGACATGTGCTGGGAAACATAATGGAAGCAGTGATTATATGTTAAAAGGGTGTCAGGACACAACCATTATGTTCTGACAGGAATTAGGAGAGTATTCCTTGGAATAGATCCTAGGGATATTGGATCAAGGGTGAAGGAGTAATATATGGAGGGGTGTGAAGGGCGATTTTTCAACATGAGGCTGTGGTCCCATGATATAGAATTTAACATATAAATTCTAATATGTTAGACATCCAGATATCCTAGATACATCAGAAATAATTGTAGTCAAGTGCTGGATTGGTCTCGGAACGTATGGAAAGTTATGGCCCATGTTAAAACTGTCATGGCAGACAGTGGAGGAATAGATCAAAAAGTTCAAAGACTCTATACTGACTGATTTAATAACTTAGTGCAATTGACTAATTTCTTAACAGACACAATCTATCAAAATTTATACAAGGAAAAATAGCTAATCCAAACAAGCCTCTATCTCATAAAGAAATTGAATTGACAATTAATAACCTTACAAAAAAGAAAGCACCAGACCAGGTGATTTCATTGGTGAAGTCTATCAGATATCTAGGGAAGAAATAATATTAGTCTTTCAGAAAACCTGGAGCACAGAGAGCATTTTCTAACACATTCTATGAGGCTGTCATTACCTAATACCCAAACCAAGCAAAGACATTATAAAAAAGGAAAGCTACAGGGACTTCCCTGGTGGTTCAGTGGCTAAGACTTCATATTCCCAATGCAGAGATCCCAGGTTTGATTCCTGGTTGGGGAACTAGATTCCATATGCTACAACCAAGAGTTTGCAAGCCACGACTAAAAGATCCTGCATGCTGCAATTAAGACCTGGTACAGTCAAATAAATATTTTAAAAATGAAAAGATCAAGAAGATAAAGCTAAAGACCAATGTCTCTTGTGAATAGAGATGGAAAACCCTCAATACTGTATTAGCAGATCAATTCAAGAATTATATTTTTATTTTTTAAAATTTATTTTTAACTGGACAATAATTGCTTTACAATGTTGTATTGGTTTCTGCCATACAGAAACCATAGTTTGAAGTATGTGTGAGGTATAGTGTGAAGCAGCTATAAATATATATGTATCCAGGCTTCCTGGCTGGCTCATTGGTAAAGAATCCACTTGCCAATGCAGGAGACTCAGGTTTGACCTCTGGGTTGGGAAGAGCCCCCGGAGAAGGAAATGGCAACCCACTCCAGTATTCTTGCCTGGGAAATCCCGTGGATAGAGGAACGTGACAGGCTGTAGTCCATGGGGTCATAAAAGAGTTGGACACAACTTAGTGACTAAACAACAACAATACATATATTCCCTGCATCTTGAGCCTCTCCCTCCCCACTGTCCTACCCTTCTAGGTCATCACAGAGCACTGGGCCGAACTCCTTTTGTTTTATAGCAGCTTCCCTCTATGTGACCATGGCCAAGTGAGATTTATTATAGGTATGCAAGGCTGGGTCAGCATTTTACAATCAATCAATAAATTAATCACTTCAGCAGGCTAAAGAAGAAGAGTTATATGGTCATATCAGTAGATGCAGAAAAGTCGTTTGACAAAATCCAATAGCCATTCATGATAAAAACTCTTAGCAGACTAGAAATAGAGGGATATTTCCTCAATTTGATAAAGAACATCTACAAAAACCTACTGCTAATAATTTATGATGATAAACTATATACTTTTCTCTTAAAATTGGGAACAAAACAGGGATATCTCCCCTCTCACTCCTACTCAGTATTGTATTGGAAGTCCTGGCTAATGTAGTAAGACAAATAAATAATTAACAGACAAACAAATGAATAACTAATTTACATATTGGGAGGGCAGAAGTAAAACTATCTTTCTTCACGGATGATATGATAGTCTATGCAGAAAATCTCAAAGAACTGATTACAAATACTCTTGGAACTAGCAAGTGATTAGAACAAGGTCATAGAAGACAAGGTTAACATACAAGAATCAATTGCTTTCCTATATATCAACAATGGATAGTTGAAATTTGAAAATAAAACCATAACACCATTTACAGTATAGCAAAAATTTAATGCTTAAGTATAAATCTATATATATACAAGACCTATTGGAGGAAAGCTATAAAACTCTGATAAAAGAAATCGAAGAAGATCTCAATAAATGTAGAGATATTCTATGTTCATTGATAGGAAGACTCAGTATTGTAGTTCTTCTAAACTTGATCTATAGATTCAACGCATTCTCAGTGAAGATCTCAGCAAGTTATTTTGTGGATATTGAAAAACTGATTATAAAGTTTTTATAGACAGGCAAGAGACTCGAATAACTAGTACAATACTGAGGAAGAACAAAGTTTGAAGACTGACACTACCTGACTTAAAAACACGATAAAGCTATAATAATTAAGACAGTGTGATATTACCAAAAAGAATAGACAAATAGATCAATGGAACAGAATAGAGAGCCAAGAAATATAGTCACCTGATCTTTGATGAGGGATCAAAGGCAATTTGAAGGATAAAATACAGTTTTT
The DNA here is from genome assembly GCF_019320065.1 of Cervus canadensis. Taxonomy (NCBI): domain Eukaryota; kingdom Metazoa; phylum Chordata; class Mammalia; order Artiodactyla; family Cervidae; genus Cervus; species Cervus canadensis. Next base: position 24,591,382 of record NC_057401.1, read on the forward strand.
TCAACAAATGGTGCTGGAACAACTGGACATCCATATGCAAAAAAACTCTAGGCATAGTCATTTTACCTTCCACAAAAATCAACTCAAAATGGATTACAGGTCTAAATTAAAATGTTAAACTGCAAAACTTCTGGAGGATAATATAGGAGAAAATCTAGGTGACCTTGAATTTAGTGATACTTTTTACATGTGTAAGCAAAAGCATGGTACCTGAGAGAAAAAAATAGTTGGACTACACTAAAACAAAAGGCTTCTGTATCAAAGAGATTGTAAAGAGAGTGAAAAAAGACAGACTGTGAGAAAATATTTTAAAAACACATCTCTGATAAAAGACTTGCATCCAATATGTATGCATATGTGTTCAGTTGCGTTCGACTCTGCGACCCCATTGACTGTAGCCCACCAGTCTCCTCTGTCCGTGGAATTTCCCAGCAAGAATACTGGAATGGGTTGCCATTTCCTTTTCCAGGGGATCTTCCCAATCCAGGAACTGAACCTGCGTTCTGTGTCTCCTGCATTACAGGCAGATTCTTTACCACTGAACCACCAGGGAAGCCCATCCAAAATACAAGAAGAACACTTAAAACACAACAGTAAGAAAACAAAAACAGCTCAATTTAAAAATGGGCCTAAGCTTTTCTGGTAAGCGGCCTGAGGTGACCCCTAAAAATGGTGCACTATTCACTCGACCCAGAAAACCCCACAAAGTCATGCAAATCAAGAGGTTCAAATCTTCATGTTCACTTTAAGAACACTTGTGAAACCGCCTAGGCCATAAAGGTTATGCATATCCAAAAAGCCACCAAGTATCTGAAGGATGTCACTTTAAAGAAGCAATGTGTGCCCTTCCGTCATTACAACGGTGGAGTTGGTAGGTGTGCACAGCCAAACAGTGGGGCTGGACGCAGGATTGGTGGCCCAAAAAGAGTGCTGAATTTTTACTACACATGCTCAAAAATGCAGAGAGTAATGCTGAACTTAAGGGCTTAGATGTAGCTTCTCTGGTCATTGAGCACATCCAGGTGAACAAAGCCCCAAGATGCAGTGCAGGACTTTCAGAGCTCACGGTCGGACCAACCCCTACATGAGCTCTCCCTGCCACATTGAGATGATCCTTACTGAAAAAGAGCAGATTGTTCCTAAACCGGAAGAGGAGGTTACACAGAAGAAAAAGATATCCCGGAAGAAACTGAAGAAACAAAAACTTATGGCCTGGGAATAAATGCTGCAAAAAATAAGTGCAAATAGAAGTTAAAAAAAAAAAAATGAGCCTAAGATTTGAAAGATCTCTCACCAGAGTCAATATACAGATAAGCATATGAAAAAATGCTCAACATTGTATGTCACTAAATTTTTGCAAATTAAACAATGAGATACCACTGTGTTACCAGATATCTATTAAAATGGTGAGAATCCAAAACACTGACAACACCAAATACTGGTAAGGATGTGTGGAACAGCAGAAACTCTTGTTCCTTGTTGATGAAAACGAAAAATGGTGCAACCTTTATAGAAGACAGTTTGACAGCTTTTTATAAATCTAAACATAATCTTGGCATATGATCCAGTTATTGCACTCTGAAATACTTACAAATGACTTGAAAACTTATGCCCACACAAAAACCTGCACATCTTTATTCATAATTTCTCAAAACTGAGTCACCAAGATGTCCTTGACTATAGCCCACCAGGCTCCTCTGTTCATGGAGTTCTCCAGGCAAGAATACTGGAGTAGGTTGCCCTTCCCTTCTCCAGGGTCAGTAGGTGTATAGATGAACAAGCTGTGGTACAACATACCTATGTAGTAATAAAGAGGAATGTGCTATCAAACTATGAAAAGACATAAATGCAACTTAAATGCATATAGCTAAGTGAAAGAAGTGAGTGTGAAAAGGCTTCACACTGTATGGTTCCAATGGCGTGCCATCTTGAAAAAGGTAAAACTATGGAGAATTATCTCCATCTAATAAACAGATCAGTGGTTGCCAGGAGTTTAGTTTTGGGGTTGTATAGGTAAAGTATTAATATAAAGGACTTTTTTAGGTGGTGAAACTGTTTTCTATAATACTGTAGTGATGAATACATGACACTGTGAGCTTGTCCAATCTGTGGAACTTTATAGCTCAAAGAGTGAAACAGAACACATGTAAATCCATGGCTGATTCATGTCAATGTATGGCAGAAACCACTACAATATTGTAAAGTAGTTAGCCTACAACTAATAAATGAAAAAAAAAGAGTGAAACAGTGTATACAATTAAAAAATCATTTAGAACTTTGGAAGATCCCAGCTGTAATACAGAATGTAACAAACCAATCTAATTGCTTTGCAAATATATTAAACAGTCTCACCAAAGTAGGGGGGAGGAGGTGGTGAAGTGATTACTTTACAAACTTTGGAAATGAGTGTAGTTTGCCAAAAGAATTATAATACGCTGCTTACTCTAGTTGATAAAATTATTTCTCACAGGGATTAGTTAGTTCTGTTGCTCAGTCGTGTCTGACTTTTTGTGACTCCATGGACTGCAGCACACCAGCTTCCCTGTCCAGCCCCAACTCCTGGAGCTTAATCAGACTCATGTCCATTGAGTCAGTGATGCCATCCAACCATCTCATCCTCTGTCGTCCCCTTCTCCTCCTGCCCTCAATCTTCCCCAGCATCAGGGTCTTTTCAGATGACTTACTTGTTTGCATCAGGTGGCCAAAGTATTGGAGTTTCAGCTTCAGCATCAGTCCTTCCAATGAATATTCAGGACTGATTTCCTTAAGGATTGACAGCTTTGATCTCCTTGCAGTCCAAGGAACTCACAAGCGTCTTCTCCAACATCACAGTTCAAAAGCATCAATTCTTTGGTGCTCAGCTTTCTTTATAGTCCAAATCTCACATCCATACATGTCTACTGGAAAAACCATAGCTTTGACTAGATGGACCTTTGTCATCAAAGTAATGTCTCTGCTTTTTAATATGCTATCTAGGTTGGTCATAGCTTTCCTTCCAAGGAGCAAGTGTCTTTTAATTTCATGGCTGCAGTCACCATCTGCAGTGATTTTGGAGCCCCCCCCCCCCCCCCCCCCGCCAAATAAAGTCTCTCACTGTTTCCATTGTTTCCCCATCTATTTGCCATGAAGTGATGGGACCAGGTACCATGATCTTAGTTTTCTGAATGTTGAGGTTTAAGCCAACTTTTTCACTCTCCTCTTTCATTTTCATCAAGAGGCTCTTTAGCTCTTCTTCGCTTTCTGCCATAATGGTGGTGTCATCTGCATATCTGAGGTTATTGATATTTGTCCCGGCAATCTTGATTCCAGCTTGTGCTTCATCCAGCCTGGCATTTTGCATGATGTAGTCTGCATATAACTTAAATAAGCAGGGTATTGACACACTCCTTTCCTGATTTGAAACCAGTCTGTTGTTCTGTGTCCAGTTCTAACTGTTGCTTCTTAACCTGCATACAGATTTCTCAGGAGGCAGGTCAGGTTGTCTGGTATTCCCATCTGTTTAAGAATCTTCCACAGTTTGTTGTGATCCACCCAGTCAAAGGCTTTGGCGTAGTCAGTAAAGCAGAAGTAGATGTTTTTCTGGAACTCTCTTGCTTTTTCAATGATACAGTGGATGTTGGCATTTTGATCTCTGGTTCCTCTGCCTTTTCTAAAACCAGCTTGAACATCTGGAAGTTCACGTACTGATGAAGTCTGGCTTGAAGAATTTTGAACATTATTTTGCTAGTGTGTGAGATGAATGCAATTGTGCAGTAGTTTGAGCATTCTTTGGCATTGCCTTTCTTTGGGATTGGAATGAAAACTGACCTTTTCCAGTCCTGTGGCCACTGCTGAGTTTTCCAAATTTGCTGGCATATAGAGTGCAGCACTTTCACAGCATCATCTTTTAGGATTTGAAATAGCTCAACTGGAATTCCATCACCTCACTAGCTTTGTTCATAGTAATGCTTCCTAAGGCCCACTTGACTTCACATTCCAGGATATCTGGCTCTAGGTGAGTGATCACACGACTGTGGCTATCTGAGTCATGAAGAGCTTTTTTGTTTAGTTCTTGTGTATTCTTGCCACCTCTTCTTAGTATCTTCTGCTTCTGTTCAGTTCAGTTCAGTCGCTCAGTTGTGTCCGACTCTTTGTGACTCCATGAATTGCAGCACGCCAGGCCTCCCTGTCCATTACCAGCTCCTGGAGTTTACTCAAACTCACGCCCATCGAGTCGGTGATGCCATCCAGCCATCTCATCCTCTGTCGTCCCCTTCTCCTCCTGCCCCCAATCCTTCCCAGCATCAGGGTCTTTTCTAATGAGTCAACTCTTCGCATGAGGTGGCCAAAGTGTTGGAGTTTCAGCTTCAGCATCAGTCCTTCCAATGAACACCCAGGACTGATCTCCTTTAGGATGGACTGGTTGGATCTCCTTGCAGTCCAAGGGATTCTCAAGAGTCTTCTCCAACACCACAGTTCAAAAGCATCAATTTTTTGGCGCTCAGCTTTCTTCACAGTCCAACTCTCATGTCATACATGACCACTGGAAAAAGCATAGCCTTGACCAGACAGACCTTAGTTGGCAAAGTAATGTCTCTGCTTTTTAATATGCTATCTAGGTTGGTCATAACTTTCCTTCCACGGAGTAAGTGTCTTTTAATTTCATGGCTGCAGTCACCATCCGCAGTGATTTTGGTGCCCCCGAAAATAAAGTCTGACACTGTTTCCACTGTCTCCCCATTCATTTCCCATGAGGTCCATGCTATTTCTGTCCTTTATTGTGCCCATCTTTGCATGAAATATCCCCTTGGTATCTCTAGTTTTCTTGAAGAGATCTCTGGTCTTTCCCATCCTATTGTTTTCCTCTATTTCTTTGCATTGGTCACTGAGGAAGGCTTTCTTATCTAATCTTTGGAACTCTGCATTCAAATGGGTATATCTTTTCTTTTCTCCTTTGCCTTTAGCTTCCCTTCTTTTCTCAGCTATTTGTAAGGCCTCCTCAAACAACCATTTTGCCTTTCTTTTTCTTGGGGATGGTCTTGATCACTGCCTCCTGTACAGTGTCACAAACCTCCATCCATAGTTTTTCAGGCACTCTGTCTATCAGATCTAATCCCTTGAATCTATTTGTCACTTCCACTATAAAATCTTAAGGAATTTGATTTAGGTCATATCTGAATGGTCTAGTGGTTTTCCCTACTTTCTTCATTTTAAGTCTGAAGTTGGCAATAAGGAGTTATGATCTGAGCCACAGTCAACTCCTGGTCTTGTTTTTGCTGACTTTTAGAGCATCTCCATCTTTGGCTACAAAGAATGTAATCAATCTGATTTCAGTATTGACCATCTGGTGATGTCCATGTGTAGTGTCTTCTCTTGTCTTGTTGGAGGAGGGTGTTTGATATGACCAGTGAGTTCTCTTAGCAAAACTCTGTTAGCTTTTGACCTGCTTCATTTTGTATCCCAAGGTCAAATTTCCTGTTGCTTCAGGTATCTCTTGACTTCCTACTTTTGCATTCCAGTCCCCTATAATGAAAAGAACATCTTTTTGGGTGTTAGCTCTAGAAGGTCTTGTAGGTCTTCATAGAGCTGTTCAACTTCAGCTTCTTCAGCATTACTGGTAGGGGCACAGACTGGATTACTGTGATACTGAATGGTTTGACTTGGAAATGAACAGAGATCATTCTGTTTTCTTTGAGATTGCATCCAAGTACTGCATTTTGGACTCTTTTGTTGACTCTGATGGCCACTCCATTTCTTCTAAGAGATTCTTGCCCACAGCAGTAGATGTAATGGTCATCTGAGTTAAATTCACCCATTCCAGTCCATTTTAGTTCACTGATTTCTAAAATGTCGATGCTCACTCTTGCCATCTCCTGTTTGATGACTTCCTATTTACCTTGATTCATGGACCTAACATTCCAGATTCCAATGCAGTATTGTTCTTTACAGCATTGAACTTTACTTCCATCACCAGTCACATCCACAACTGGGTGTTGTTTTTGCTTTGGCTCTGTCTCTTCATTCTTTCTGGAGTTAGTTCTCCACTGATCTCCAGTAGCATATTGGGCACCTACTCATGTGGGGAGTTCATATTTTGTGTCCTATCTTTTTGCCTTTTCATACTGTTCATGGGGTTCTCAAGGCAAGAATACTGAAGTGGTTTACCATTCCCTTCTCCAGTAGACTACGTTTTGTCAGAACTCTCCACCATGACCTGTTCATCTTGGGTGGACCTACATGGCATGGCTCATAGTTTCGTTGAGTTAGATAAGTCCATGTGATCAGTTTGGTTAGTTTTCTGTGATTGTGGTTTTCATTCTGTCTGTCCTCTGATGGATAAGGATGAGTCTTATGGAAGCTTCCTGATGGGAGAGACTTGCTGAGGGGGAAACTGGGTCTTGTTCTGATGGGCAGGTAAATCTTTAATGCTCAGTAAATCTTTAATGCTCAGTAACTCGTTAATCCAATTTCTCTTGATGGGTGGGGCTGTGTTCCCTCCCTGTTGTTTGACCTAAGGCCAAACTATGGTGGAGGTAAATAAGGTACCGCACGCACTGCTGAACTCAGTGCCCCTGACCCTGCAACATGCCACTGCTGACTGATGCCTCCACCGGAGACTCCTGGACACTCATGGACACTCAGTGGACACTCAAGTCTGGGTCAATCTCTTGTGGGATCACTGCTCCTTTCTCCTGGGTCCTGGTGCACACAAGGTTTTGTTTGTGCCCTCCAAGAGTCTGTTTCCCCAGTCCTGTGTAAGTTCTGGTGACTCTATGGTGGGGTCAATGGCGACTTCCTTCAGGAGGGCTAAAGCCATACCCAGGTCTGCGGCATCCAGAGCCCTTGCCCCTGCGGCAGGCCACTGCTGACCCATACCTCTTCAGGAGATACTCAGACAGTTCTGGCTCAGTCTCTGTGGGGTCTCTGGATCCTGGTGCATACAAAGTTTGTTTGAGCCCCCTGAGCTGCTCTGGAGGGTATGGGGTTTGGTTCTAAACATGATTTTGCCACTCCTACCATCTTACTGGGGCTTCTCCTTTGTCCTTGGACGTGGGCTATCTTTTTTTGGTGGGATCCAACATTCTCCTGTTGACAGTTGTTCAGCAGCAAGTTGTAATTTTGGAGTTCTCGCAGGAGTGATGAGCTCACGTCCTTCTTCTCCACCATCTTTTTATCTGTTTTAACAACTACAGATATTAATCCAAGACTTATGATTTTTTGACTTTACAACAGTATGAAAAGCTATGAATTTAGTTCCAAGGCACTGCCAAAAAACTGTACAGCTTCATTATTCTGAAACTACTATATATGTGTATTAGAATTTAGCAATGAGCAATGTGTGTTACTGTTGGAGGTTACAGATAAGCAAAGGGGAAGAGGCTGGATGTTTCATGGGTAGTAACCTAGAACTGGAGACATTGGTGTGAACTCATATTTACTTTAATATATATACACAGATGGTTGCATATAGAAATATTTATAGATAAGTGTATATATGTATACGTTACTATGAATTAATATTTCTTTGCTCTGTTGGTTGAGGGGTCCTAGAAGCAAAGGCCTCTCAGTAGCAATGAGCACAGCTATCACCCAGGTGTTGTTATATAATTTTCCAGTAAAAGCAACCAGGGTGCCTTGCAGAAATGGCTGGCTCTAGGACTGGAGCAAGAAATACATAAGATAAGCTTGGAGTATCTTACAGTGCTAGAAATTGAGGAAGTTCTCAGAGTATTAAGAAGCCTACAATGATAAGGGTATGTCAAAGGAACATAAGAACAAACTGAAAGAGCACAGTGGCCAAAACTAGAATAATTTGGGCAGCACAATAAAGTAATAATGCATTATAACACCAAGTATAAAAAATAATCCATGAGTCCATAATGATATAAATAAATAATTAAATCAGTAAATAACTGGGAGAGGAGACAAATCTCTGCAGAAAAATTCCACATAATTTATGTAGGTACTCCACTATCAAGGAGGTGGAGGATAATGCCTTCATCTTTAGGTTTGGGCTGCACATAATGCTTTCCTTCTAAAAGTACGATATACTAAGGAGAAAAAGAATATCTTCAGTGGAGAATCTTGACAAACACTATCTCAGGTGAGTGAACAAGGTTAACATCAACAGTGAAAGTCATGTTGGTAGTATTTACCATCAATATGATGTGATGAGAATGACACTTCAACTATGGTTTTTCTCCCTCAAACCCCAATTTGAGAAACATCAGACAATCTCCACTGATAAAACATTTTGCAGAATACCTTACGAGTACTCAAGGACTTCCCTGTAGCTCAGATGGTAAAGAATCTACCTGCAACACAGGAGACCCAGGTTCAATCCCTGGGTCGGGATGATCCTCTGGAGAAGGGAATGGCAACCCACTCCAGTATTCTTGCCTGGAGAATCCCATGGACAGAGGACCCTGGCAGGCTACAGTCTGTGGGGTCACAGAGAGTCGGACATGACTGGTGACTGACACTAGTTACCAGTACTCCTCAAAACTGTCAAGGTAACCAAAGCTAAAAGTTTCAGAAAGTGTTACAGCTGAGAGGAGTCTTGGGAGACCTGATAACTAAATATAACATACCATTCTGGAACAGAAAAAGGAAATTAGATAAAAACTAAGGAAATCTGAATAGTATGGTCTTTAGCTAATAATAATATATCAATATGGTTCAGTAATTACTATAGCTGTAGCAGTTTTAGGGCTTCTCTGGTGGCTCAGATGATAAAGAATCTGCCTACAATGTGGGAGACCTGGGTTCAATTCCTGGGTCAGGACGACATGGCAACCCACTCCAGTATTCTTGCCTGGGGAATCCCCATGGACAGAGGAGCCTGGTGGGCTATAGTCCATGGAGTCACAAAGAGTCGAACATGACTCAGTGACTAAGCACAGCACAGTAGCAGTTATTTTAAATTCCTTGTCTGATAATTCCAAAATCTGTGTCATATCTGAATCTTATTCTTGGTTTGTCTTTATAGACTGTAATTTTTTTCTTGCCTTTTAAGCATGACTTGCAGTTTTATTCTGGAAATCTAGACAACTCATCAGGTAATAGGAAATGAGCCTTTTAATGTGATTTTTTAAAAAATTAATCTTACAGTTGGGTTCTGTTTAATGTTTACTGTAGTTGTAGGTGCCAGAGGCTTTTAATTCCCCTAATGTCTTTGATTTTATCTTTCCTGTTGTATTTAGGGGTCCTTGACAACTTCTCTGAGACTCCTTAGATAGAGTCTCAATTTTGTAGTTCTTTGAGCTGAATTCACCAATATCCTGGAGTCTGATGGTGTGGTAGAAAGATGTGAAATAGCATTTTATAATCTTGAAATTAAATCTTCTTCCTTTAGTGCATCTATGGCATTGGGCTGTGACCTTCACAAATTGTTCTCCAGTGGTATGGCCCTCCTTGGATTACTTTCTCTCGCTGTAGCATCTATTTCTTTGAAGTCACAACTGGTTTTGACTTTTTTTTTTTTCTCCCACCTAAGTGGAGACAAGATCGACTCAGGGACTATGTTAGGAGGAATGCTATTACTGCAGATGGGATAAAGATCTAGAAAGTCTTTTCCATTGTAAGTAAACCTTTGTTATAGAGAAGGCTCTGAGTATATTTCATAACGAAACTCTTACCCATCCCCACCTGCCATAGCCATGAAGGGAACTTTTGGGGATCCTCACTGTGATAACTTAGTAGGGTTCCTAGATGTAAATTCAGTTCAGTTCAGTTGCTCAGTCATGTCTGACTCTTTGTGACCCCATGGACTACAGCACGCCAGACTTCCCTGTCTAGTACCAAGTCCCGGAGCTTGCTCAAACTCATGTCCATTGAGTTGGTGATGTCATCCAACTATCTCATCTTCTGTGGTCCCCTTCTCCTCCTGCCTTCAATCTTTCCCAGCATCAGGGTCTTTTCTAAGGAGTCAGTTCCTCTGCATTAGGTGGCCAAAGTATTGGAGCTTCAGTTTCAGCATCAGTCCTTCCAGTGAATATTCAGGGCTAATTTCCTTTAGGATTGACTAGTTTGATCTCCTTGCAGTCCAAGGGGCTCTCAAGAGTCTTCTCCAACACCACAGTTAAAAGCACCAATTCTTCAGTGCTCAGCTTTATTTATGGTCCAACTCTCACATTCATACGTGACTACTGGAAAAACCTTAGCTTTGACTATACAGTGGTCCTAGACGTAAAGCCCATGAAAATTTGGAGGCACCTCTAAGACTGAGGCTTTCAGGAGACTTATTGCTATGAAAGTCTGCACTCAGCTTTCAGTAGCTCATCAAAATTTCCTTTAAGTGTTTCTACATGTTTATGGCCCCAGTGGCTTCTGCTCCAATTGGTCTGATCTCAGCTGTGACTTTCAGGATTCTTCTGTCCTTCCAGATCTTGGGGTGGTGGTGGTTTGCCTTGCAACTTTGGTTCTCTGATGGATCCAAGAAAAGTTATTGGTTTTCAAGTTGTTCAACTTTTTCTTGATGTGATGACAGCAGTGTTGACTTTCAAGCTCTTTATATGTTGGTGCTGATACTATAAGTTGGCTTATGACATTTAATTATTGATATGATTGGATTTAGGCCTATCAGTTTATTGTTTTATTTTGCCCCTCTGTTTTTTTTTAAAGATTTTATCTTTAAGAGCATTTTCAGGTTCACAACCAAACTGAACAGACTGTACAGAGATTTCTCATATATCCGTTGTCCTTGCACAAGCATAGCCTCTTCTATTATCAACATCCTCAACCAGAGTGGTACATTTGCTAAAACTGATGAATTTACATGGATACATTATCACCCAAAGTTCATATTTTTTGTTAGGGTTCACTCACTGTTGGTGTTTTGACAAGGGTATAATGATATGTAGTTCTCACTATATTAATAGTGTCATATAGAATAGTTTAATAGTCCTATAATTCCTTTGTGCTTTACTGCTTTTGTTTTTCAGTTCCCTTCCCCACTGTTTATTTTACCTTCAATTTGATTACTTAACTATTTTTAGAGTTCTATTTTTAATTTATTATATTGACTTTTAGCTGTGCTTTCCTTTTTTGTGGTTATTATAGGGTATTACAGTATACATTTTAAACTTTTTACCATCTTTGATTTAGTACTGTGTAACTGGAGGCCTTACAAATAGCTGTGAAAAAAGCAAAAGGGAAGGCAAAGGAGGAAAGAAAAGATATACCCGTTGAATGCAGAGTTCCAAAGAATAGCAAGGAGAGATAAGAAAGCCTTCCTCAGCGATCAATGCAAAGAAATAGAGGAAAATAATGGAATGGGAAAGACTAGAGATCTCTTCAAGAAAATTAGAGATACCAAGGGAACATTTCATGCAAACATGGGCACAGTATAGGACAGAAATGGTATGGACCTAACAGAAGCAGAAGATATTAAGAAGGGGTGGCAAGAATACACAGAAGAACTATACAAAAAGATCTTCATGACCCAGATAACCACAATGGTGTGATCACTCACCTAGAGTCAGACATCCTGGAATGTGAAGTCAAGTGGGCCTTAGAAAGCATCACTATGAACAAAGCTAGTGGAGGTGATAGAATTCCAGCTGAGCTATTTCAAATCCTGAAAGATGACACTGTGAAAGTGCTGCACTCAATATGCCAGCAAATTTGGAAAACTCAGCAGTGGCCACAGGACTGGAAAAGGTCAGTTTTCATTCCAGTCCCAAAGAAAGGCAATGCCAAGGAATGCTCAAACTACCGCACAATTGCACTCATTTCACATGCTAGTAAAGTAATGCTCATAGTTCTCCAAGCCTAACTTCATCAGTACGTGAATCGTGAACTTCCAGATGTTCAAGCTGGATTTAGAAAAGGCAGAGGAACCAGAGATCAAATTGCCAACATCCACTGGATCATCAAAAAAGCAAGAGAGTTCCAGAAAAACATCTATTTCTGCTTTATTGACTATGCCAAAGCCTTTGACTGTGTGGATCACAATAAACTATGGAAAATTCTGAAAGAAATGGGAATACCAGACCATCTGACCTGCCTCTTGAGAACCCTGTATGCAGGTCAGGAAGCAACAGTTAGAACTGGACATGGAACAACAGACTGGTTCCAAATAGGAAAAGGAGTACAAGGATACAATATCAAGGCTGTATATTGTCACCCTGCTTATTTAAGTTATATGCTGAGTACATCATGAGAAATGCTGGGCTGGAGGAAGCACAAGTGGAATCAAGATTGCCGGGAGAAATATCAATAACCTCAGATATGCAGATGACACCACCCTTATGGCAGAAAGTGAAGAAGAACTAAAGAGCCTCTTGATGAAAGTGAAAGAGGAGACTGAAAAAGTTGGCTTAAACCTCAACATTCAGAAAACTAAGATCATGGTATCCGGTCCCATCACGTCATGGTAAATAGATGGGGAAACAGTGGCAACAGTGGCCGACTTTATTTTTCTGGGCTCCAAAATCACTGCAGATGGTGACTGCAGCCATGAAATTAAAAGAGGCTTACTCCTTGGAAGGAAAGTTATGACCAACCTAGATAGCATATTAAAAAGCAGAGACATTACTTTGCCAACAAAGGTCCATCTAGTCAAGGCTGTGGTTTTTCCAGTGGCCATGTATGGATGTGAGAGTTGGACTATAAAGAAAGCTGAGTGCCGAAGAATTTATGCTTTTGAACTGTGGTGTTGGAGAAGACTCTTGAGAATCCTTTGGACTGCAAGGAGATCCAACCAGTCCACCCTAAAGGAGATCAGTCCTGGGTGTTCATTGGAAGGACTGATGTTGAAGCTGAAATATCAATACTTCGGACACCTGATGTGAAGATTTGACTCATTTGAAAAGACCCTGATCCTGGGAAAGATTGAGGGCAGGAGGAGAAGGGGATGACAGAGGATGAGATGGTTGGATGGCATCACCAACTTGATGGACATGGGTTTGGGTGGACTCTGGGAGTTGGTGATGGACAGGGAGGCCTGGTGTGCTGCGTTTCATGGGGTCGCAAAGAGTCGGACACAACTGAGCCACTGAACTGAACTGAACTGAACTTCATATAATAATATAGACCCATTGTAATGATCTTGTACTGTTGCTTCATGTATGTTGGCAGTTGATCCTCTTAGTTGTCCTTTGTCTGCAGTATCTTTATTTCACCTTCATTCTAGAAGGATACTTTGCTATATATAGAATTCTTGGTTGAGAGTTCTTTTGCTTTTGATATTTCAAAGATCTTGCCCTGTTGTCTTTTGTCTTCCACAGTTTTGGGTGAGAAGTCAGGATAACTTAGGTTTTCTAAGGTTGCTTTCAGTATTTTCCCATTTTATTTGATTTTCAGCATTTTGATGTGTTGACTCTTGGTTTTCTTTGCATTTGTCCTGAACTGGTCTCTTAAATCTGTAGATTTACATCTCTCATCAAATTCGAGAAGTTTTCAACTATTATCTTTTCAGTTTTTTACTTCTCCATTCTCTTCATTTCTTTCTTTGCTTCTGTTAATATGAGCTTGTTATTTTTTTCTTTAACTTGTTGTTTGGAGGATTACATTAATTGATTTTTAAATGTTGGACCAACTTTGCATAACTGATTGTGGTTTATACTACTTTAAGTTCACTATTTTCAATTTCACTAACACAATTCTTCTTTTTCTTTTAAGTTTCTAATATTTATTCTGGCATCAATAAATAAATGTTACATTTACTTTTGTAGTATTTAGATTGCAGTGGCCTGGAAACTGATTTATATGGTCCCCTAGGAGCACTGTGAAGGAGCTTTCTTTCATTCTTTTATTTATTTTTTTTTTATGTTTCTTTTTAAAAAATTAATTTATTTTAATTGGAGGCTAATTACTTTACAATATTGTAGTGATTTTTGCCACACATTGACATGAATCAGCCATGGGTGTACATTTGTTCCCCATCTTGAAACCCCCTCCCACCTCCCTCCCCATCCCATCCCTCAGGGTCATCCCAGTGCACCAGCCCTGAGCACCCTGTCTCATGCATCGAACCTGGGCTGGCGATCTGTTTCATATATGATAATATACATGTTTCAATGCCATTCTCCCATATCATCCCACCCTCACCTTCTCTCACAGAGTCCCAAAGACTGTTGTTTACATCCGTGTCTCTTTTGCTGTCTCGCATATAGGGTCATCGTTGCCATCTTTCTAAATCCCATATATATGCTTTAGTATACTGTATTGGTGTTATTCTTTCTGACTTACTTTACTCTGTATAATAGGCTCCAGTTTCATCCACCTCATTAGAACTGATTCAAATACATTCTTTTTAATGGCTGAGTAATATTCCAGTGTGTATATGTACCACAGCTTTCTTATTCATTCATCTGCTGATGGGCATCTGGGTTGCTTCCATGTCCTGGCTATTATAAACAGTGCTACAATGAACATTGGGGTACACGTGTCTCTTTCAATTCTGGTTTCCTCGGTGTGTGTGCCCAGCAGTGGGATTGCTGGGTCATATGGAAGTTCTATTTCCAGTTTTTTAAGGAATCTCCACACTGTTCTCCATAGTGACTATACTAGTTTGCATTCCCACGAACGGTTTAAGAGGGTTCCCTTTTCTCCACACCCTCTCCAGCATTTATTGTTTGTAGACTTTTTGATAGCAGCCATTCTGACTGGCACAATGGTACCTCATTGTGGTTTTGGTTTGCATTTCTCTGATAATGAGTGATGTTGAGCATCTTTTCATGTGTTTGTTAGCCATCTGTATGTCTTCTTTGGAAAAATGTCTGCCTAGTTCTTTGGCCCAGTTTTTGATTGGGTTGTTTATTTTTCTGGAATTGAGTTGCATCAGCTGCTTGTATATTTTTGAGATTAATTCTTTGTCAGTTGCTTTGTTTGCTATTATTTTCTCCCATTCTGAAGGCTGTCTTTTCACCTTGCTTATAGTTTCCTTTGTTGTGCAAAAGCTTTTAAGTTTAATTAGGTCCCATTTGTTTATTTTTGCTTTTATTTCCATTACTCTGGGAGGTGGGTCATAGAGGATCCTGCTGTGATTTATGTCAGAGAGTGACTAACACAGTTCTTTATCAATTTTATTACAAGCCAATCTTGTGTATTTTTACTTTAAATATTGTGTATTTCAGTCTAAGAATTTCTGTTTCTTTTGTATTTTCTGTTTCTTTCCTGAGATTGTTATCCTTTGGTTGATTTGAAGTATATTTGCCTTTGCCTTATTGAGCCTTGTTAGTTTTTATTTTGGGCTTTCCTGGTGGCTCAGACAGTAAAGAATCCGCTTGCAATGCAGGAGACCTGGGTTTGATCCCTGGGTTGGGAAGTTCCCCTGAAGGAAAGCATGGAACCCACTTCAGTATTCTTGCCTGGAGAGTCCCCATGGACAGAGGAGCCTGGTGGGCTACAGTTCATGGGGTCGCAAAGAGTCAGACACGACTGAGTGACTTAGGCACAGCACAGCAGTCTTTATATTACTCATTTGATAATTCCACCATTTGGTTTAACTCAAGGTTGACTTCTGTTTATCATCTTCTCCCTTGAGAATGAGTCAAATTTCCCTAGTTCTTTTTCTATAATATGTAATTTTGGTTTATATCCTGAATACTGTGAACATTACATTGTGTATACTCTGAATTCTGTTATACTTCTCCAGATATTATTCATGTTTCTGTATTAGCAGATGGTTTACTTGGTTATCTGTAAATAATCAATTATTTTAAGACTATTTTATTGATGTTTTCAATAAACTTTGAGAATAACTTCATCTTTCGTGTGGTATGTGGCAGATTGAGTTTTATTTTTTTAGGTTCAGCTGCAAGTTGCTCTGAGTTTGCCATGCACATTCATAGTTCAGAGGTCAGCAAAAGACTAGGGCCAGTTGGACTTCACTTGTAGTCCAGTGGTTAAGAATTCACCTGCCAGTGCAAGGCTTGTGGGTTCACTCCCTGTTCCAGGAAGATTGTATATGTCATGGGACAACTAAGCTGTGTACCACCAGTTCTGAGCCTGTACTCTAGAGTCCATGAGCTGCAACTACTGAGCCCCTGCATCTTAGAGCCCATGCTCTGCAACAGGAGAAGCCACTGCAGTGAGAAGCCTTCCCACTGTAACTAGAGAGTAGTCCCACTTGCCACAACTAGAGAGTAGCCCCTGCTCACAGTCAAAAGACCCATCATAGCCAAAAAAAAAAAAAAGACTAGGGCAAGTTTGTATACAGACTTTGGTGTATACCTTCTTTCTGTCTTTTTAAAGAATTTCTCCATTTCCCCCCACCCCTATATCTTAGGTTGCTTTGGCTCTGTCCTCTGGTTCTTCAGACAAGAAAGAGGGTTTTCTAACTAAGTTTCAGCCATTCTGTAACATGCAATGACAGCAGCCTGTTCTCAGAGTAAAACCACACAAATAGGCTGTACTGTCTGCCTCTTTCATATTCTAACAGCCTTCCAATATCTGCCTGATCTTAACTGTAGAATTTTGAGGTTGTTGTTCTCCTGTTTTCATTCATCATTTATATTTATTTTCAGGTAGTTTTGTACATATGAACTGTAATCCATCATATTGAAAACAAAACACTTTTCAGTCTCTGAGTTCTATTGCTAGTCTCTAATATGTACCACAGCTCAATGACTTCCAAAAAAACTATGCTTAATTTCTGAAATTCCATTGCCTTACCACTAAAATGGAGTCTTAGATGAACTGAGACATGTAAAATATTAGGCAGCAAAAATAAATATTGATTTTATTTTTCCTGTATCTCTTTCTTCTCTTTCATAGTGAGATTCAGTCTCTAATCAGGTTCAGTCTCTAATCCTGGATTGTCCATGTTTAAAATCCAGGCTGAAACCATAATTTCTGGTAGCATCTCTAGAGTAGAGACTCTTAACTTTTTTTATTCTATTCTATTTAGGTGACACCTCTCCCAACATCTTCAGATAGTGGGAGTAGGTAAGACAGGAGGAAGTTATCTCAAGACAGTAGCTTAAAATTGAACAGTAAGCATCTCTTTTCAAAAATTTATTTATTTTTGGTTTTGCTGCATCTTCATTGCTTCATGGGCTTTTCTCTAGTTGTGGCGAGTGGGCGCTACTCTCTAGCTGTGCTGCGCTGACTTCTCATTGCAGTGATTTCTCTTGTTGAGCCCGGGCTCTAGGCGCAGGGACTCAGTTGTTGCGGCTTCCAGACTGTAGAGCACAGTCAGTGGTTGTGGCGTCTGGGCTTAGTTGCTCCTCAGCATGTGGGATCTTCTTGGACCTGATTGAACCCATATCTTGTGCATTGGCAGGCGGATTCCTTACCACTGAACCACCAAGGAAGTCCCAACATCTCTTTTCTTATAAATCTTTTAGGTATTCCCACCACTCTCCCAATATCATTCCTCCTATCAGAACTCCTCTGTATTGCTCTTCTCCCTTTTTTTAAATTCAGATTTTCTCTAGCTAGTTCTCTGACCTTCCTTATGTATTATTCATTTCATATGCAAAGGAGTTTAGTTATAATCTTGTCTCATTCCCAGTTAATACTCCAAAAGTTTCTTTTTTTTCCCCCACAAATCAAATAGCCATCAAATGTTGGGTTAATTGAACATACCTTTACCCCAATGAAGACTACTGTGACCAACTCTTAAGCAAGGATTTTTGTTGCTTTTTTTTCTTAATTCTCATTACTTTCATCCTAGTAAGGGAGTGAGAATGACGTAGACTGCTTTACAAAATCTTCTTTGTACTTCTGATATCCAATAACGTCTGAGAACTGAAAGTTTTTCTACAAGTTTGGTACAGATGTATTTGGATGCAACACCTAACTGCAACTAATGTGTATCTTTCATTATCAGTTTAGTATAAGCTTTCATGCATGTCGCTACAGAAATATTGATGTGCTTAGTTATAGGGTATTAATATTATATGGTACCATACCTGTATCACCTATCTAAAACCTGAAAATTTATGAATTCTGAAATACATCTTGCCCTAAAAGTTTTGGGTAAGGGGTTATAGACCTATACTATGGAAAAACACTTTAGAATATATTGATGTCATATATTTTATATTGGAAAATTATGTTCCATAAAAGCAATTATTTGGAAGTATATTTACTATTGAGTTACCTAACTCACTACAAATTAAATTCAAACACAATGAAACCAAGCCATCATTAATTCATATTTAAATGTCAAGAAAAGCAGCATTTTCAAAACCACAACCTACTTGTCAGTAACATACATTGATTACCAAAACTGCAGGAATTGAAACTTTCTGCACATTTGCATGCAAAGTATAAAAGTATCAACATTTAAAAAAATTGAATGATAGACTTGATAGAAAAATACGTCCTCAGAAAGCTGTAAGAATGAGTGGATATATCATTTTAGTATCTTTGCTTAGTCCTTTTACTAGATACAAGGCAGTGCCTCCTGGCCATAAGCGGTGTAAAGATGGAAGCCAAAAGAATTTACCTTCTCACTCTTAATGCAGAATTTTCATTTTTATGTTTTATTCTCGACACATTAGAATTATCTGGTAGGCCAGGAACCATACTATTAATATAAAAGTCATCAATCTAGAATCATAGTTATCATGTTGAAGAGGTGGTGGTATTTGGTGGCATGATTGAAGAAGGATGGTAAGAACAAATTTTTCAGCATAACACAGTCATGGAATTAACGTTAAAAAATATAAGGAATATATTCTTTATGACTATGCTTTGATGCACATGCAAATGGCCCAGAAAGCCCCATTTTCCCACTGTTTTATCACAATTACATATGGGTAATTGGGTGTTACCCAAGGGTGGGTGTTTTAAAATGGGTGCAGGAAGGTAAGTTCCACTGTAGCAACAATTGCTATTTAAACCTCTGAGCATTGTATTGACACATCTTTGGGACTATAACTTAAATCACTTAATTACTCTTGGTTAGATGTATATATTTTCATTTTTCTTGGTTTTCTTTTCTTGGATTAGAGTGCTGTATACGTCTTGATCTTTTACTGTTTTCCTAATGACTCTCTCATGTTTCTTTCTTCAAATATTTAATAGCTAGCTCTTTTTGTTCAGGTATTAAATATTACCATCCCTTTTTTTCCTCTTGAACCTTCCTTTATTTTCATCACAACACTTTTTTTCATGACACTTAAAACTATGTTAAATGTTTATTTCCAGTCTGTCATCATATCCTACCGCACGTAGACTCCAAGTAGGAAGTGACCTTGTACCTTCACTCAACTGCTTGTGCAAGAAGGCACTTAATAAATATTTGTTGAATAAATGAATTAATGTGTGAATGAATAGATCAGAATCAAAGCGCAGGAAAATTACAAGTATTTGCAGTGGGTACTAATGTCAGTTTCACTGTTGGTTAACTCTATCTCGGACATTTCAAATATCCAATATACATTTTTAATGTGATATGTTTAGATTTTAACTTAAAGACTTTAAAGCTGGGAGTGATCCTCAAAAACTGAAAATAAAACTACCATTTGGTCTAGCAATTCCACTCCTATGTATATAGACAAAGAAAATAAAATACTAATTCAGAAAAATATATATACCCAAATGTTCATGCCAGTGTTGTTTACACTAGCCAAGATATGGAAGCAACCTCAGTGACCACCAACAGATGAATGGATAAAGAATATGTGGTATGTGTATACACACACACACTGGAATACTACTCAGCCATAAAAAAGAATAAAATTTTGCCATTTGTAGCAACACGGATGGACTTAGAGGGCATTATGCTAAGTAAAATAAGTTAGAGAAAGACAAATACTGTATGTTGTAACTTGCATGTGTAATCTAAAAATAAAACAAATTAATGAATATAACAAAACAGAAATAGACTCAGATATAGAGAACAAACTAGTGGTTACCAGTGGGAAAAGTGAAAGAGGTGGGGGAAGGTAAGGGTAAGGGATTATGAGGTACAAGTGAAAGTCACTCAGTCATGTCTGACTCTTTGGACCCCATGGGATTTACAGTCCCAGGCCAGAATACTGGAGTGGATGGTTTGTTCCCTTCTCCAGGGGATCTTCCCAACCCAGGGATCGAACCCAGGTCTCGCACATTGCAGGCGGGTTCTCTACCAGCTGAGCCACAAGGGAAACCCAAGAATACTGGAGTGGGTAGCCTATCCCTTCTCCAGCGGATCTTCCCAACCCGGGAATCCAGCCCGGGTCTCCTGCATTGCACACAGGTTCTTTTCCAACTGAGCTATCAGGTAAGCCCAGGAGGTCCAAAGTGCTATGTATAAAATAAATAAGCTATAAGGATATACAGAACAGGGAATTTTAAAAAAACAAACAAACCCAGAGTGAATAATGAAAGAAGTGCCCTCTAGCAGTGTCTCAAAAACTACCGTGATTCTTTCAAATGCTTACCTCTTAACAGTATACATCTAAAAATGGCAGTCAACTTATAAGCGTAGCATTCAGAGACATGAAATCTAGTGATTCCCAAGGCTGGCAAAGTATTCCTTCTGTCCTTTTTCTGATTTCTCACTGCAGAAAGCTAGGTAGAGTTGAACTGTGTTCCTGGTTAGTGTAACTAGGGTTGGGCTGATGTCCTGTGGATTAGGACAAGTCATGCCAGTATCAAGATATAGAATATTTTTTAGTGTAAAGGATAAATATGAGCTTCAAGAATAAAGTTTAACCAATGTATTGGTTAAACAATTGAATAAGAATAGGAAATAAAACCAAGGCCAGGAACTTAGTAAGGTGGCTTAGAAAAATTGTTTCAAGAGTCTGTTTCAAGAATCTGACTCATTGCTTTTGTCCACTAAGCTTATGATGCAGGAGGAGATTGAACTGGTGTAAAGGAACAGATTTAAGTATGGCATAAAGACAGATAGATTGAGAGATTTCTCTGGCTGTCCAGTGGTTAAGCCTTCATCTTCCAATGCAGGGGGTGCGGGTTTGATCCCTGGTTAGGGGGCTAAGATCCCACATGCTTTGAGACCAAAAGACCAAAATGTAAAACAGAAACAATATTGTAACAAGTTCAATAAAGACTTTAAAAATGGTCCACATCAAAAATAGTCATAAGAAAGAAGAGATATATTGGAAAGAACACTAAACTTGTCCTCTAGTCCTTAAGATATACAATCTGAGGAAATGATCTAACTTGTTTGAGTATGTTTCTACATTCATAACATGCAAATATATGCTTCAGTGTGTGTGTGTGTGAAAATAAAATAAAATTAATTTCACCTGGTACCTAGAGGATTTGTTAAGGTTGTTGAAAAGTTATGAATGCTAGATCAACACTTAAGGTCTATTCACCTTTAGAAGGATTGCCCTGTTAGCTTAGTGGTAAAGAACCTGCCTGCCAATGCAGGAGATGCAGGTTTGATCCCCTGGGTTGGGAATATCCCCTGGAGAAGGAAATGGCAACCCACTCTGGTATTTTTGCCTGGGAGATCCTGTGGACAGAGGAGCCTGGCAGGCTACAGTCCATGGGGTTGCAAAAAAGTTGGACATGACTTAGCGACTGAACACCACCACCACCACTTTTAAAAAAGCTATATACTTGGAATATAGCCAGGGGTTTTGAGATAACAATCTTTGTGTTTATCGTTATACAAACATATATTGAGTGCCAGTTTTTGTAAAGTACCTTACTAAGTAATCATGACTCAAAGATAAAAGAAATATAATTTAATAGAGAAAGTAAGATATGTATATTACATCGTAAATAACTGCAATTTAAAATAGAAAGTAATTAGTACAAGGAGAGAAGATAAAGGTGCCATACACATTAGAAGACAGAGTAAGAATATCATCTGAGGCTATGTGGAACACAAGAAAGGCAAAATGGAGAGTGAAGTGTGGATGACATTTCGTTTACAAATAAATGTGACACAGGTATATGTTAAATGATAGTTTTATGTATATTTTTTTCTGATCTTTCACGCTAATGTTTTAAAATTTGTGATTCTCTAGTTGTATAATGAATTTTTAAATTTTCTTTTTATTTTTAAAAAATAATTTTTTGCCATTTACAGTCTATAATGTCTCTGTTAAACCTGTGATGATTTGTAAGGAGATCTGAGTGAGCCCAGAATAGTCTTAGCAATGGATTAAATTTTGAGTGGCTTCAATTCTTCGGATAGAAAATGTGAGACTGTCACACTTGAGAACTAGTTTCTCAGCAACATAAACAGTTGGCTTTGGGAACATCTTGTTCTAAAGCAAATGCTCAAAGTATCTTGATTTAAGCAAATTTATTTAGAAAGTGAGTGGGGTTGAATCTTAATCAACTGTTTGATTAAGTTTGACATTATTATGAGAGGGATACTTACTAAAAGGTAAGGCTGCAACTGACAGAGAAGTTCCAAAGGAGAGATTTTTTAAAAATATAGAACATGAAAACTGTTTGAAAGTAAAAGCTAGTGAAGTCATGGAAATTGCTAACCTTTGGAAGACAATTCTGAACTCTTTTTCAGAAAAAAGTTATGTACAACTCAACTACCTTCCTGGGATTTGAATCTCAACCCCTTACTTAGTTGCTTTCAGCTCCCCACAAATATTATTTACTGTCCAATCTTGGACTGAAAAATATAAAAGTCCTGACTTTCTATAATTACAACTTGTACCATCATTTACATGAAAAAATTATACAAAGCTGAATTACTTGGAGTGGAGGGGGGGAACAAGTCTGAATTGTTGAGAAGTTCAAACGCTAGATCTAAAGAAAAGCATTATTTTTCAAAGGCACAGAATACTTTGAATTACCTCAAAACAAAGCTTTATCAAGGTGAGAGAAGGCCTGCTGTGTTTTGGTGAATAGATAAGATGACATTTGAAATAATACGTTAATTGTTTATATGCAAATGAATGCTGTTACATGTGCTTGAAAACGGTTTGGTCTCTTAAGTAGGTCAAGTGTTCCCCCTTGAATCCTTGTTTACATCAGAGAGATTTAACTGACATAATTTGCGTTCTTTACAAATATGGCAAAGGAAGCTGAAGTCAGATAACACAAATTCCAAGTTAATGGAGTTCATATCGATGAGAAGGTGTTCCCTTTTACTTGTGTATTAAAGTTTATAATATTTTGCTGTTCTTTATGAGTTCATAATCTGAATGTATTCTCTGATTGAAAACAATTTTATTGAATATTTGGAATGTTTTACTGAAAAAAAATCTTCAGATGATGTAATATGATGTGGATGCAAGATCCTGAATCATGGCCTCACTCCATCAACATTTAGCTTAATTCTCCCATATTTTAATGGACCAGTTAGACCTAATTGATATCTATAGGACATTTCACCCCAAAACAATCAATTTCACCTTTTTCTCAAGTGCGCACGGAACCTTCTTCAGAATAGATCACATCCTGGGCCATAAATCTAGCCTTGGTAAATTTAAAGGCATGAACATCCAGCTGTGAGGTGTAATGGGCAGAGGCTCTGGGATACTTGAGTCACTACCACGTTCTCTTTTTGACATCTCTGCCCCACCTATATGCCTAAGTTTACTCAAAAGACAAAAAATGGGAGAAACAAGCCAGCACTGAAGTTTCTTTATAAATATTCTTTTATCCTCACTTTACCTCCATGAATGACCTTAAAAATTACCCTAGGTAATGCCAGTCATGCTCCTTGCCATTTGACAAGTGAGGACACTTGTCACAGAACAGGTCTGCAGTGCACACTGTCTTCCTTGGAAATTTTCCCTTGAGTTTTTCCTTTTCTTTTCTTTTTTCGTCGTTGCCCAAATCCTAATGGGATGAGTCCTCACTGCTAGGCTTAGCTGAAGCCAAACTGTAATCTCTTTTCTAGTACAACACATGCAATAACTATATTGTAGCTTTGAGTCAGAATCTGAACCTTCTTGATTTATTAAAAAAAAAAAAGGAAGAAAATTGTTGACTTAAAGATGAACTAGAACTTTATTTTCAGACCAAAGAATAAAATGAAATCGATCCCCTTGGTTTTTCTTTTCTTTACTTCTTTTTTTGGGGGTGATTTCATTGTTAAATAAAACCACTTTATAAATGAAACAAAATCCATGTACAAATGACTGAAATGAATGAACCAAGATTTATCTTCTTTCTTTTTTCACCCAAGGAATTGTTTCTAAGAGATCTTAAGGCTTAAACATGATGCCCTAAAATAACCAGCTAGCAGTTCTGCAAAAAGAAAAGCAAAATAAATACATCTTCTTAGAAGTCAGTTATAATTTCCCTTCCGACTTTTTTTTCTCTTTTGCTTACATGCTCCTTAACCCCTATCCTCCTCTGTCCCCGTTTCACTTCCTTTAGAGTCAAAGATCTGGGAAAAAAGTTGCCTGGTAAAGCCTCTGGTCCCCTTTCCTTGGCAGCTGACATGCCACTTGAAATATTCCTCATGCAGATAACTTAAGGAAACTGGTGAATTAATACCTTAAAATGACATTGATCCACAGTGAGTGAGTGAAGTGAGTGAAAGTCACTCAGTCATGTCCGACTCTTTGCCACCCTATGGACTATACCATCCATGGAATTGTCCAGGCCAGAGTACTGGAGTGGGTAGCTTTTCCTTTCTCCAGGGGATCTTCCCAACCCAAGGATGGAACACAGGTCTCCTGCATTGCAGGCGAATTCTTTACCAGCTGAGCCACAAGGGAAGCCCAAAATAATTGCTGCTAATAGGTCTGGTTTTGTGGTGGATTTAATACATTAGAAATAAATTGTACCTAAATTTGAAGAGAATGATTCAAGCTTGACCTGATTTCCTCTGATTTCTTTTCAAGGAGTGAGTAGTTTGCTTCCTAGAAAGTTTGTATTTTTCTTACGTTTATGGACTTTTAGATTATCCTTGATATTTAGCTATGAGCCTGCCCCTGGTGCCACAACCTTCATGGCTAGTATGGACAAATTAAGCCCTTTGTTTAATTATCCTCTGGTTACAGATTTGGAGGGACTGGTCAATCTTGGCAGTAAGTAGTATGATCTTTTTGATTTCGGTCACAGAGGACTTAGGTCTAGAAAGATCATTGTCTGAGGCTTGTAATCTTGATGAGTTTTTCTATATCTTTTCTGATCTATAATATGTTTTTCTGACTTTTGAGATTAGTGCCATCTGACCACTGGTTCACATGATTAGGTTCTAATGCTTGCATCTAACTCCAACTCCTGACTTCTAGTTATTTCTCTTCATAAACTGAGTAACACAATATACTGGAGATGGAAACATTGAGAAGGAATTTGCTTCTGGTCAAGACCATGGTACTTCCTTCTCAGAGGACCTTTACAAGTAAGTTTATTTATGAATTCAGATTTTAGATAATCAGCCTCACTAAGAGATCAAGAAATTAATTTTTTTGTTGTTGTTTTTCAATGGAAAAAAAACAGTGAAATTTCAGAAATAAACACTTTACTATTTTTCCTGAATATTTCCAGCTTTCTCCCTGTAACCTGTCGCTTGAAGTCCTAGTCAGATTTGAGGAGGGCACTTTTTTTTTTTAAATAAACTTTTGATCTTAGAATATTAATAGTTTTAGATTTATGAAAGAGTTGCAAAAATACTATAGAGAGTTCCTCTATACCTGGCACCCACCTTCCCCTATTAGCATTACTACAGTATAATAATCACAACTAATGAACCAATATTGAGACATTATTATTAACTAAAGTCCATATTTTATTTGGATTTCCTTAGGTTTTTGATAATGTTCTTTTTCTGTTCCAGGGTCCCATCCAGGATTCCACATTACATTTAGTCCTTACATCTCTTTTGGATTCTCTAGGCTGTGACAATTTCTCAGACTTTTCGTTTTTTGATGATCTTGGCAGTTTTGAGGAGTATTATTAGTCAGATATTTTGTAGCGTATCCTTCAGTTTGGGTTTGTCCAATGATTTCCTCCTGACGAGGTTGGAGGTATGGGTTGTTTGGAGGAAAACCAGAGCGATAAAGTGCTATTTTTAGCACCTCATATCAGGTACATTCCATTAAAGTTATTTATCGCTGATGATGCAAACTCTTATCACCTGGCCAAGGTTCAGTTCCGTTTAGTCGCTCAGTCGTCTCCAACTCCTTGCGACCCCATGAATCGCAGCACGCCAGGCCTCCCTGTCCCTTACTGAAACTCATGTCCATCAAGTCGGTGATGCCATCCAGCCATCTCTTCCTCTGTTGTCCCCTTCTCCTCCTGCCCCCAATCCCTCCCAGCATCAGGGTCTTCTCCAATGAGTAACTCTTTTCATGAGGTGGCCAAAGTATTGGAGATTCAGCTTCAGCGCCAGTCCTTCCAATGAACACCCAGGACTGATCTCCTTTAGGATGGACTGGTTGGATCTCCTTGCAGTCCAAGGGACTCTCAAGAGTCTTCTCCAACACCACAGTTCAAAAGCATCAATTCTTCAGTGCTCAGCTTTCTTCACAGTCCAACTCTCACATCCACACATGACCACTGGAAAAACCATAGCCTTGACCAGACGGACCTTTGTTGGCAAAGTAATGTCTCTGCTTTTTAATATGCTACTAGGTTGGTCATAACTTTCCTTCCAAGGAGTAAGTGTCTTTTAATTTCATGGCTGCAATCACCATCTGCAGTGATTTTGGACCCCCCCAAAATAAAGTCTGATACAGTTTCCACTGTTTCCCCATCTATTTGCCATGAAGTGATGGGACCGGATGCCATGATCTTAGTTTTCTGAATGTTGAGCTTTAAGCCAACTTTTTCACTCTAATCTCTCATCAGGAGGCTTTTTAGTTCCTCTTCACTCTCTGCCATAAGGGTGGTGTCATCTGCATATCTGAGGTTATTGATATTTCTCCTGGCAATCTTGATTCCAGCTTGTGCTTCTTCTAGTCCAGTGTTTCTCATGATGTACTCTGCATATAAGTTAAACAAGCAGGGTGACAATATACAGCCTTGAAGTACTCCTTTCCTATTTGGAACCAGTCTGTTGTTCCATGTCCAGTTCTAACTGTTGCTTCCTGACCTGCTGGCTAAGGTAGCATTTGTCAAGTTTCTCCATGGAAAAGTATTCTTTATTCACCCTTGCGATTCTGTACTCTTTTGGAAGCCACTGTGTATACATCCTACACTTAAGAGATAGGGAGTTATGCTCCACTTCTTTGAGGGTGCAGTATCTATGTAAATTATTAGGAGCTTTGCATGAGAGATTTGCATGTTCTTTTACTGTTATCTATTTAATATCATTATGGACCCAGAATGCTTATTTTATCCTTTGGGTTTTAATCCAATACCACTTTATTACTCAAGTTGTTCTAATTTGGTTCTTCCAGTTGGCTTTTATGTTCCATTGACATAATCCTATCATACAGGTTTGTGTTTTGGGGTACTTCCTTACTTTCTGAAGCTGCAAGGTGCTCCAGACTTATCTTTTATTCCTTGTTTCAACTCTAGGGTCATCCTTTTCTCCAAAGGGTTTTGGTTCTTTTTAGGATGGCACTAGAAACTGTCATCCTGGGTGCTGACTGGTGGGGCACAGTTTTGACATTTTATTTTAGAAGCTGACCTAGAAGGACTCTGACATGGTGGTAGTACTGAAACACATCAGTTCATATAACTTTTATTTCTTGAATAACTGGATTCCAATGTCTATTTTGAATCTTTTGGTAAAAAAGTTAAAACAATATTCAGGAAGGAAAGTGCCTCCATTTAAAAATCCACAGTGGCTATATGCCACATGTCCTATCTGACTTGATGGCTGCTGCTGCTGCTGCTGCTAAGTCGCTTCAGTCATGTCTGTCTCTGTGCGACCCCATGGATGGCAGCCCACCCGGCTCCGCCGTCCCTGGGATTATCCAGGCAGGAACACTGGAGTGGGTTGCCATTTCCTTCTCCAATGCATGAAAGTGAAAAGTGAAAGTTAAGCCGCTCAGTTGTGTCCCCATGGACTACAGCCTACCAGGCTCCTCCGTCCATGGGATTTTCCAGGCAAGAGTACTGGAGTGGGTTGCCATTGCCTTCTCCAGACTGATGGCAGTGTGTACTTTTTTGGTTGATGTAGCATATTTATTTGATAAATTCCTTCTCATCAGTTAATACCTGTATTAAATTATACAAATGTCACTAATGAATTATCTTTCTGGGATGAGGAGATGGTATAATTTTTTGCATATATATAAATAGGTGCTTTAAATATTTCAATAAGACATTTCAGGTTAAGAAAAATAACGAAAGTAATGAAATAGACTTCTATCTATCCCAACCCAGCTTAAGAAATAAAACTTTTCAGATATCACTGTCTTCTCCCCTTGATGAATGTAACCATGATCTTGAATTTTTATGCATGAGTGCAACTCAAGATCATGGTTTAATGCCTTTAAAACTCAAGACATCAACATAACTGTGTCTTGAGTTTTTATACATGGTCCTTAAAAAATATGTAGTGTTGTTTTGTGTATTTTAACTTTATATCAATGTTCACATAACATCTACAGTTTCACCCTTTTTTCTACTTAACTATATATATTTGATATTTTCCATATTGTATTAGTTTATTCATCTTCATGGCTATAATTTAATTGTATGAAAATAGGGTAATTTTTTCATTCATTCTCTTGTTGATGATGCTCATTAAGGATATTTCTAATTTTTTTTATTAATACAAACACTGGTGTAGTGAACAACCTTGGGGACACATTCTTATTTGGAATTAACATACCAAAGTCTTTCCTCATTGTTGCTGTCATTAAGCATATATGTAATGTTGGTAATGCACTGATAATAATTTCATGATTTCTACATTATTCTGATGTAAATAGTCTTGTTTAATGAGATCCTTGATATTGACAATATTTTTATTCATTCAAATATGGAGATAATATGGTGGTCCAGTCATAACTTTGACATTTAAATCACTTACCTTATAGTAGGACTTTTCAAGCTGGCAATCAAAAATCATTTGTAATTAAATCCTATTAGTGGGATACACATACACCCATGTGCACACACACACACACACGTATTTACAGTTGGTCCTTATTATTTGTGGATTTCATATTTGTGAATTTGCCTCTTCCCTAAAATTGATCTGTAACCCCAAAACCAATGCTAATGCTGCTTTTACAGTCATTTGGAGTCATGCAGAGAACAAAAAAAATTTGGATTTGCCAATGGAACATGCTCCTGACTGAGATCAAACCAGGCAATACCCTACCTTTAATCATCTTCATTTTTGTTTCAGCTCTCATACTATAAACAAGTATTCTTTTTGCAGTCTGTTTAGCACAACATTTTTTTTTTTTGCATTTTCATTGGTGATTTCAATGTTTCAGATGGCCCCCAAGCATGTAGTTCCTGAGGCAACAAGGCTGTGGTGTGCCATGTGGAGAAAATAGGTTCCTGTGTAGATAAGCTGTCCGGGCATGAGTCAGTGCTGTCTGCCCGAGTTCAGTGGTAATGAATCAACAATACCTGTTAAATTAGATGATTTTGGACAGAAATATACATAAAATAAGGTTGTGTTTTGATTGGTTGATGAAAATATAGTAACCAAGAGAAATTAATGTTTTATTTTCCCTGGAAGCAGTGGTTTAGTGCTTGTTGAATCAGTGTTCCCAATGACATTGGAGAACACTTTATAGAATTGACTATATAGTTTATAACAGAAAATACCAGAATATGTTTCATATTGTGGGTAAAAGTTCTATTATGTGATGTTTTATTTCAGATATGTATGTATAGATGTGAATATGTATGTCTGTGTTCCTGAGAAATTATGTAGAACTATTCAAAATTTATGTAAAATAGATTTCTTACTCTTGTTCATGGAAGAATATTTCAAGTCACTGGTCTGTGATGATTTTGAGTGGTAGAATTTAAGTTTAAGTTTGGATTGATTATGTACACTGATGAAACTAGAGGTCACCTATGTTGATTTGTATAAATTATTTAACAAAAAATATAAATCACTACATTGCAAAATTCCAAATAATTTTCTATAAATAATAGCTCCTTTTTCAAGAGATGTTGAAAAATGATTAAATCTGTAAACAGTCTTCAATTCAGCTAAATTTCTCTGGGTTCTGCAGCAGCTCAGGCTGGTACATCTTAAAGCTTCTAAATTTCTAAAGTGTCAAGATCACACCAGGATTTCACTGCAGGTCTGTAGTGCTCCAAGTTAAAGGGACATATAGTTCTCCTGAGAGGAGCTCGAAAGAGTTTTTCCACTTGATTTCTTATGTAAGAATACAGCCCTGGAAAAACACAATCAAGGAAAAGAAAAGGGGACGATTATATGAGCTACTTGATGTTGCTCATATAAGAATAGTCTACTTGATGTTGATAATTGGCAGTGTTCTGGTGAAGCTGTTAGTGAGTGTTTGGAGCTTATCAAATGTTATTCATTTCAACACTTGGAGTCAATAAAACTTAAATTATGCAAACATTCTTTGGATCTCATCATTGAATCTCATGTTTCCTTATTATCTCCTCTTTAATGTCCAATACTAATAGCTGTTAAAAGAGAGTTTGTTGTAAACTACTTCAATAGAAAGCCTAATGTCTTTAGATTGCCTTAATAAAGACTGAAAAATAATCTCTAAAACTGGCACTGTGGATATAATGGAAACAGACATGACTTGAAATTTGTATGTGATCAGTTACATTCTCTTCATTTCAGTTCAGTTCAGTCGCTCAGTCGTGTCTGACTCTTTGCGACTCCATGAATCGTAGCACACCAGGCCTCCCTGTCCATCACCAACTCCCGGAGTTTACTCAAACTCATGTCCGTCGAGTCAGTGATGCCATCCAGCCATCTCATCCTCTGTTGTCCCCTTCTCCTCCTGCCCCCAATCTCTCCCAGCATCAGGGTCTTTTCCAATGAGTCAACTCTTCGCATGAGGTGGCCAAAGTATTGGAGTTTCAGCTTCAGCATCAGTCCTTCCAATGAACACCCAGGACTGATCTCCTTTAGAATGGACTGGTTGGATCTCCTTGCAGTCCAAGGGACTCTCAAGAGTCTTCTCCAACACCAGAGTTCAAAAGCATCAATTCTTCAGTGCTCAGCTTTCTTCACAGTCCAACTCTCACATCCACACATGACCACTGGAAAAACCATAGCCTTGACCAGACGGACCTTTGTTGGCAAAGTAATGTCTCTGCTTTTTAATGTGCTATCTAGGTTGGTCATAACTTTCCTTCCAAGGAGTAAGTGTCTTTTAATTTCATGGCTGCAATCACCGTCTGCAGTGATTTTGGAGCCCCCAAAAATAAAGTCTGACACTGTTTCCACTGTTTCCCCATCTACATCCTCTTACATCACCTAAATTTGCTTTATTCATAATGTGTTTCAGCTCTTCATAAAAAACTGCCAAAATATTAATAATGCAAGTTTTTGAAGACTTGCTTCATTGTATTACATTGTATCATCTTTGGCTTCATCTTTAAACTTTAGTTTTTATGTTTCTGCTTAGGTAGAAAATTCTTTCCCTGAGGGGTTGTCATTTACACCATCAGTGAGTAGGTGTGAAGGGATACAGTAGACTCTCCGTAAATTATATTAGCCAGTTGGTGACTGCAGCCATGGAATTTTAAAAGAAGCTTGTTCCTTGGAAGAAAAGCTATGACAAACCTAGACAGCATATTAAAAAGCAGAGACATTACTTTACCGACAAAGGTCCATCTAGTCAAAGTTATGGTTTTTCCAGTAGTCATATATGGATGTGAGAGTTGGACCATAAAGAAAGTTGAGCACCAAAGAATTGATGCTTTTGATCTGTGGTGTTGGAGAAGACTTGAGAGTTCCTTGGACAGCAAGGAGATCCAACCAGTCCATTCTAAAGGAATCAGTCCTGAATATTCATTGGAAGGACTGATGCTGAAGCTGAAATTCCAATACTTTGGCCACCTGTTGTGAAGTACTGATTCATTGGAAAAGACCTGATGCTGGGAAAGATTGAGGGCAGGAGGAGAAGGGGATGACAGAAGATGAAATGGTTGGATGGCATCACCAACTCAATGGACATGAGTTTGAGCAAGCTCCCAGAGTTGGTGATGGACAGGGAAGCCTGGTGTGCTGCAGTCCATGGCGTCTCAAAGAGTCGGACACGACTGAGCCACTGAACTGAGTGTCCTTTCTGCTGGAATTCCTGACTTCCTCTGGTGTTGATTGGTCCTTGATGAGCTTTGATTCTTAATTGGTCTCCACCAAGATGAGGGATGGGCTTCCCTGGTGGCTCAGATGGTAAGGAGTCTGCCTGCAATACAGTGAGACCTGGGTTTGGTCCCTAGGTTGGGAAAGTCCTCTGGAGGAGGAAATGGCAACCCACTCCAGTATTCTCGCCTTGAGAATTCCATGGACAGAGGAGCCTGGCGAACTACATACAGTACATGGGGTTGCAAAGAGTCAGACACCACTGAACGATGGACACTTTCACTTTTCAAGATGGGAAATAGTCCATTTTACTGCTGTTTTAACATTAGATTGTTGTCCACAGAGTCTGGTAAAGACCAACTGAGCTTCTCTTAAAACCAGTTTTCTCACTGGAGGTTTCAGTGATTTCTGTAGACTTAAACCTGGGTCCCCTATGTTCTTTGAGGAGATAAACCTTTTTGAGTTGATAGCTCTTGTTAAACTTTGTGTATTTTGAGCAGGTGCCTCTCATTCTAAAGAGCTGTGGCTAAAGAATGATTTTGAAATATCCATTTTTAACTCTTCCTTCCTGGCTGCCTTACTTACCAGATGGCTTAAAGGTATTGCTGTGTCATTGTTGTGCATTCACTCAGTGAGACTCTGACCTTAGATTTACCTCAAAGCACTCAAGCGAGAGGAAGTAGTTAAGTGGGAGTGAGAGCAAACAAATAGGCCCACATGCCTTATATGTTTACTATAATCACCTGCTTAAATGGAGGCAGCTAGGAATTGTTTCTGCATTCATGAAAAAGATATATCTGATGATATCTAATAGCAAAAGTAATTCTGGCAAGGAACGGTGGCTGCCTTAGGCAGACAAACCGAGTGTCTAGGGTAAAGGAGGGAGGAAGAGGGAAACATATTTCACTGAACACACTTTTGGGCTTTGTGCAGTGTTTGTGTATTATCTATTCAAAACTAGAAAATACAAAAGAGGTGGCTATAAATAAGTCAGAGAGAAGGGAAAGGACACAGTAATTCTGCCTAATTACTTTTGACTAAAAAGGAAGAATGAGCATGCTGGTTTTTAGGAGAACT
Organism: Cervus canadensis; assembly: GCF_019320065.1. Classification (NCBI taxonomy): domain Eukaryota; kingdom Metazoa; phylum Chordata; class Mammalia; order Artiodactyla; family Cervidae; genus Cervus; species Cervus canadensis. The sequence continues at coordinate 24,624,437 of NC_057401.1, forward strand.
TTATTTGTTGTTGTTATTGTGGTTTGGCTTCTGACGTGTTTGCAACTTTTCAGAACTTAAGGTAAACCTCTGGGTGGATACTTGGATGAACTTTTCTGCAGATACAATTTAAGGCAAGGGCTTGGCTTTTGCTCACATGCAACATCAAGACAATATGCCATTTTGAATCTCAGGTTTCAGTGGACATTTATCATAGAATCAGAGAGTAATATATCTTTCTTCCCCTTTTTACCAATAAAAAAGCTAGTGCTGAGGGGCCACACCAAGAAACAGTCAAAGTTACAGAGGCCTGGAAGAGCTGTGTGTGTGCCATGTTGGGACTCTTTCCCCTATATAGTTGTATGTGGTGATTTACTCCAGTAGGAGCTATTTGGTGAATGCAAGCATACTTAAAGGCAGAATTTGTTGTCAGTGTCAGGGAGGCCCAAAGATTATATGTGATAAAGTGTTTCAAGTTAATAAAAGTCATAATGAGATAGTGGAACAATGTAAAATGCTGTCTATCTTCATTTTACCACTGGGGTGGAAATTTACATGGCAATGGCACTAGTGGTAAAGAATCCACCTACCAGTGCAGGAGATGTAAGAGATGTGTTTGATCCCTGGATCAGGAACATCCCCTGGAGAAGGAATGGTTCTTGCCTGAGAAATTCCATGGACAGAGGAGCTTGGCAGACTACAGTTCATGGTGTTGCAAGCGTCGATCACGACTTAATGACTAAACCACCAAACCAGTTTATATATCCCAACTTAGGAAGAAAACCAAGCCCCAAAAGAATCTTAGAGTTGGGCTTTTAAATCTTATTTTTTGGATTTCAGTTAGCCTATCGACCATCTACTCAGTACTTCCACACTGATCTGCTTAAAGTCAATTTCAAATTCTAACATGTTGGTTGAAATTCACCTTGAAAACTATAGTATACTGTTGGAGGAAGGCTGTTAGTTTGCTGTTGGATGAGATCTGAAAAAGAAAGGTGGCAGTGGAGTGCAAGGTCTAGGAAGAGAGTGTGCCGTCGATCAGTGCTTCTTCCTTTCTTGGTCCCCCACTCTCTTTTGGTGACAGATAGCCTTGGTGAATGTCTGCATTCTCAAACATCCATGAGTTTTGGCTTGCAGATTCTCTTTCCCACAAAGCTTGTAGAATTTTTCTTTCTTGCCAGGTCATAGAAAAAGATGTATATCATATGTTATTTCTTTTTCCCAGAAGAAACTAGTAGTATACACAGTAGGCAAGCCTTAAATGAAATAGTAGTAGTAGTGTTAGTCGCTAGTCATGTCTGACTCTTTGCGACCGCATGGACTGTAGCCTGCCATTGTCCTCTGTCCATGGAATTCTCCAGGCAAGAATACTGGAGTGGGTTGCCATTCCCTTCTCCAGAGGGTCTTCCCGACCCAGGGATTGAACCAGGGTCTCCTGTGTTGCAGGCAGATTCTTTACCATCTGAGCTACAAGGAAGTCCTACTAAATGAAGAGCTACTTCATTTAAAATGGAAGGATAGTACACAGTCACGTTGAGCTTTCTTTTGTGATCTAAATCATATACTGTTGATGTTGGTTTTCATATGAATGCTAGGAAAGGAATTTAAGGAAGGAAGAAGGCTAAAATGTCCTAGCACTTTTGCAAAAATGACTCAAATAAACTGTTAAAAAATAGAGACAGACATCATTTGAACATTTGATATTATGGAATTGTCATTAATTGTTTTATTTGGCATAATGATATCGTGGCTATTTTTAAAGTGTAATTATTAGAGATATATGCTGAAATATTTGATATGATATTTGATATTTGCTTTGAAATAATATGTAGTAGAAGGGTGTGTATGGGTGTAGAGAAGTAGAGGGGTGTATGGGTGAGCTAAGATTTAATCAGTGATTGATACTTGTTGAAGCTGACTCCTGGGTATTTGAGAGTTTGTTATTAATTCTGTCTACTTTCGCTGGCATTTAAAACTTTTTGTAATAAAAAACTAAAAAAAGAAAGTGAGAGTTTTAAAATGCTCCATAGATAACATGTGATTTTCTTCTCCCTGCTATGCTATCAAATCAGGTCTTGGACCTGAACAGAGAGAGGAACAAGATCAGGCTGGTTATTGGAGGGTGTAATTGTATAATGTGTGTGTGTGTGTGTGTGTGTAGCCTTGTATTTAGTTATATGTGTGTATAGATCATTGATTAAGTGAAAAATTTAAAATATGTATCACAGCTTGACAGTGTATATGCACTGTTTTTAGATTAATGTATTGAATTACACTTCTTGTTCCTTTTATTGGTTATGTGCAATAGCTATATAATAGCACTTGAGATGTGAAATTATCTTCAATTCTCATTTACTAGCTGTTGCATCAGCAGATTTGCAGGTAAACATCACTACTTACATTTAACCACTGAAAAAAGTTTTAGGAAAGATGAATAACTTTTCTAATATTCATTGAGTTAGTAGCATAAGCAGAAAATGAGACCCTGTTAGTGATATTTTTAGCCTTCAGTTTACCAATCTTCATGTTATCCTAACATTCCCATGAGTTTTAGTCACAATTTTTGTTTTTTACTATAACAAAATCAAATACTTTAAAACTTAGGCATCGTGGAACAAGTTCAGATAATGAAGCGCCAATTGGATTTTGGCACCATTCCTTGCATATTTGTCATCAAGAGTCAAAAGTAATAGGAAAGAAATTAGGCAGATAAAAGCAGTTTGGTTTCACAGGAATGGAATTGACGTTGTACAGTCAGTGCTATGGAATTCAGAGTTCTGCAACTGCAGCTACCACCACCAGCCTCTCCAGTCATTTCAGCAGATATGTAGGGTTGAATTAACATCCGGAAATCCTCTACTACAGTGAAACTCAACATTTCTGCTTACATGTTTAGTTACAGCTCATGTTTATTCTTTTTATGTTCTGAAACTATTATACATGGCTGGCCATTGAATTACTTTCAATTAGTATTCCCTTGTTGAGTTTTGCAAGGAAGTGTGCTCAGTCTTTTGACCATTATGGTATTAGGTGGCATTTTGGAGAGAGTGCTGTGCTTCTTTTTATAGCAGTGTTTTCAAAGGCAAAATTTTAACTCAGATTCTCTTTGCCTGCCTCTCTGATTTCACTGACTTTAGTTAAAGGTGATTCTTTTTAAAAAATAATTTCTCTATTAGGTTTAGCCATAAATGCAATTCTTTTCTAGATTTTAGTTGGAGTAACTCTCTATTACTTCTCTCAGTTTCTTAGACATGATTAAGCGGAGCACATTTATAGCTGTTTATGTGGACTTGGAGGGAGTTCACAATTGCTGTTAAGGAGGAGTTACTACTTTGCCTAGAATAGATATGGAACATGTGTACTACGTTTGAGATTTCTGTGGGCCAGAACATGGAGCCCCCAGATAGGTGGCAGAGTCAATAGCTGTTACCTTCCTAAGTATAGTTTGTGTATTTCTTTCTCTTTCTGCCTAATTCATCCTTTCAGCACCAGGTTGATAAAAGATTATATAGGGACATCTTTGTTGATATCAGTGGGTAGAGTTGTGGGCAGGCGACAAACAAAATCCAAAGACTCTTTTTTGTTTGTATTAATTTTTAGGTGATCTTGATGATAACATACCCATTTCTATACCATTGGAACCTATGCTGTTGTTCCAGTCAGTTTGCTGGTAACAGCAGTGCAAAAGCCATGGACAAATTACACTTTTGTGCCTTTTCCTGACTCCAGTTGATTGGTTTAAAAATTGGAGAGTTTCTGCCATCTCAATGAAAGACGCTCAGGAAAAAGGAAAAGTATTATAATAATGACCCATTATGGTCACATTGTTCTTCTCTGGCTACTGAAGAGCACATTATAACAATGGAGGTATTAATTCCTGCTTATCATACCATGAAACAAAGATACAATAATGACCAGAGTTCTAAATGGCAAATTTCACTCTGGTAAGTAAATTATCCTGCAAGCATTAACCCTTGAAAAAGCACAGAAGGGAAAAAAGGCAAGCACAGGAAAATTTTCAAAATATGCCTAAATTCATGTAGATGATCTGTTGGATTCTGTCGTCCTCTGTTTGCTCTGTAATAGACTGAGACCTTCATTTGGGTGTCAGTTGGAATCGCCAAGTAGTAATTCCCCTGCAGTATGGATCCAGGTGACAAGAATGACCAATATTTTTTAAGTGGTGATGTTATAAGTCAGATCCCACCGCAAAAATATACTCTAATAACGTATTAGTAGCAAAATAAATCCAAGAACCATTCGGTTCTATTCTAAACTTGTTTTCTTAGAATTAGTTGGGTCTTTGTGTTGTGAAAGGATCGATATATTTTAGAAAATGCCTAACTTGCTATTGAATAATTCACTTGCTGAATGATAAATTTCAGAAAAGTCTGGGATTGCCATCCATATAGCCTTCACTCAAATGACAAGAAATAAAACAGAATAACCATCATGCTACATGCCCAAACATATAAGTTTTTCACGCAAGTTCTTAGCAGTCACCATGCAAAATAAAAAAGCAAAGACCATAGACCACTTTTTGCATAGTTCTTGACCAAGCATTGAAAAGTATGATATGAAATGCTTATTAGACACCTTACAGACACATTTTAACATTCTTATTGATATTAACTTGATCTTGGTTCAATAAACTTGTGCCACAAAAGAAATATGACTTCTGCGGAATATTTAAGCTCAGTAATTGGGTTGCAGAAATACTAAACAGAGACCTAAAGTCACTTGGAAATGTTTACTTTTATTTAAAAACAGAATTCTCAAGTGCCTCTCTGCTTTCTGGTTTCATCCATGACAAGAATGAAAATACTGAAATGTGGCAGGATTTCTAACAGAATGAAAGCCAAGAAACACTGAAAACATAGTCTTGAGATTTCCGGTTTAATTTCCAGGACAAAGAGATTCATTGTCAGTTTATATCATCTCTGCTACAGAGATACCTGGATCAACAAAAGCTCTTGACCTCTCTGGGGTCACCCTGTGCCCCGTTTTGGCTCTGATTTTGCACTGCTCTTCCCACTAGTGTTCTGGGATGAGTCCAGCCTCTCTTTACCACAGTGGCTCCTAAGCATTCCCAGAGGAAGAACTGGAAAATATTTGGGATTTTTCTTCTATACTTTCACATTAGTTTATTCTCAGAGCACTTATCATTTGTGTTTTGAGCGACAAGTTGGGTAAAGAAATATGGAAGAAGTGTTTAACTACTTTTTTCCCTAAAGAGCAATATCATATTTTTGTTAGTATAGTGTTTTGTTTTACTTTGACACATGGCTTCTGTACAAATTTCAGTATTTCTCTTTGAATTTAAGTACCCAATTCAAGGGAATAAAAACAAACACCAAAGCATGACTTTCTCATATTATGAATTTAGTTACTTTTCATGTCTTTTAATGATATTATTCAACTCATTATCTTATACCTATTATATGTAACACAAAAGAATCTATCAACTTTGCAAATGTATTACAAAATTCACTAGTACTCTGGGTTTCACTTAGCACTGTTTTTCAAAAATGCCCTTTCCTTTTCTTGTAACTTTACTTCATCCTTATGCTTGAATGTGGGAATATGTTAAGAAAGGCAAGCTTTTGTTAACAGCCAGTACTTTCATATCACCTTAGCATATACAATTACATGAAATAAGACAAAGAAGGAACTACATAGGGAAACAGTTTATTAAATTTGGTTAAGGGATGGCACTTGGTTCTCTCCCTGTTTGTTTGGAATGCATTGAACAGATGTAATTATTTATTGATTTATTGCTAAAAGTTGTTTCTGGCTATGTTCTGGCATTATCACTGTGTCTTATGATACTTGGCTGTATTTTTCATACTCATTTATTTTTTAACATTCCCATAACCACCACCCTATGTCAACTTTTAGCACCTTACACTGTAAAAATCAGCTATAGTCTCCCTCCTAGATGAAAATTGCAAGCTTAGGTGACTGGCCACAAGAATGGAAGGCTTAAGCTGGGAACAAGTTGACAAGCTGTGAACGATTTGAGAGAGAATGGGCTCAACAGATAAAACCCCTCTTGGGATCAAGTTACTGTCCATTGGACTTCAGTTGAACCACCACTGCTGAGTGGCTGTATACCCACTGTATTTTACTACCTGCACCACTGCCTCCCACCAGATTCTTCGAGTGACTCAGCAACTAAACCAAAAGCTCCTGATTTTTTTACTCCCAGTTTGGCAGGTAGGAATGATTGTTCTTTCATGTTCTACCTTGGCCTCTATCCCTGGTTTTCATTCTTCATTTGTATTTTCCAGTCTCCTTTTGCTCTGCGTCGGTTTTAAACAACCAGAACTTTATAACATGGGACTTGAGTTTTCTTTGACAATCAACACTGAAAATTATGGAAGAATGATTCAACTTGATACCTAGGTATTAGCCACCAAGGGAATTGCTCTAGTAATCTGTCGTCTCTGTACAATGCTTATACTCTTTTCAGAGATACTCACTGATTATATTTTTATAAATGCAAATTGGCCTCTCAATTGTATTAAAGAATGCTTTTTTATCTGGTGAATTATCAGAATGGATGAATGGGTTTCTAGATAGATTAGAAGAATCTGCCAGGTTATATGACATCTTTTGGAGAAGGAAATGGCAACCCACTCCAGTATTCTTGCCTGGGAAAATCCCATGGACTGAGGAGCCTGGTGGGCTACAGTCCGTGGGGTTGCAAAGAGTCAGACACGACTGAGCGACTAAGCACACGACATCTTTTGGTGCACTAGCTTTTTATGTCCTGGCAAATCCATCCTAAAGAGACAAAGTCATCTCATAAAGTATCAGTATTCTATTACCACTCATCCCATGGCTTCGCCTCCCTTATTTTTGCGTTTTCCGATTGATCACTGAAGGACACATGTTGTACCGTAAGTGACATCTTGCTGTTTGGCTCTTTGTCCAGCTCTTCTTTTCTGTGCTGAGTGTTCTGCTCTGCTCTTAGTTTCATACTGATCTTTGCTTTTTCCTTCTGGTATCTTTTGATACCAGGCAAGCCATTTGCTTCAGTCCTTTAGGCACAAATTGCCAAAGTCATTTTGCTTTTGACTTTTCCCTACTCCAGCTTGACCCTAGATCCTTGACTTACCTCTGAGTTTTGACCCATATGCTCTTCTTGGACATATCAGCTAGTTATACTTTTCCCAACTCTGTCTCCCTTTGTGGTTGAAGCTCATTCCTCTGGCTCTTTTCCATTTCAGTAATATGGGGTAGATTTCCTCTTGCCTTTCCCCCAGCTCTTGAGATGCTAACACTTGATAAGTCTTACTTTTCTGGCCCAGAGGATATTGATTCTCCAGTAAGGGCCTTTCCAACATGAGATGCTGATAACTCTTCACTTACCCCTCCAGATTCTCCAACAGTACTGGAGATGAGCAGACAGGAGATAAGGAAAGATGGAGTTTTATTTTCTCTGCTTCTTCTTGCCTAATTTGGGCAGTGGTCATCTTCCTTTACCTGTAAGGGTTTCTCAGGTGGTTTAGTGGTAAAGAATCCACCTGCCAATGCAGAAGATGCAGGGGACACGGGTTCAATTCCTGGGTCAGGAAGATCCCCTGGAGTAGATAACCTACTGTAGTATTCTTGCCTGGAAAATTCCATGGACAGAGGAGCCTAGCAGGCTAGTCTGTGGGGTCTCAAAGAGTTGGGCACTACTGAGCGTGCACACACGTCTTCCTTTACCTGTAGTCATAGCTATTTTAATTAGTTGGCATTGCTCTTATGGCTCTGGTTCTCACTGGGTAACACAATTATTTTTTTGTCTCATTTAGAATAGAAGGGGTAAAAGCTTATATAGTAGCTAGTCCTTGCATGTTTCACCATCTTTCACTGGTAACTTAATGTGACCCACACTTTTGTAAATTGTTGCATTATTGTACTCTTTTCAGTTCTGTCATTTGATTGTACCATCTGTCTCTTGTGGGATCCCTGACTGATACATGGGTGCTGAGAAGGCACGTGTCTTGATGGTAATCCGTCTTTGTGAATGTGATTGTTCTTTGAGGGAGAGCTATGTGAAGGTCGTAATATGTGTCTCAGAGTTAATGTGTGCATAAATCATAGGCAGAGGGAAAACAGGAACTGTGAGGAGAGGATTGTTTGAGGAATATATTTAGGATTTTCTCTCTGAGGGGATGAAATATTAAGATGGGTACACTTGGATAGCCTTCTGTGTTTCTGTTACGTTAGTAATTTATGGAATAGGTGCAGTGACAAGCAATAGAATAGCCATAGGGAAGGACAGAACAAAAGCTAAGTATAGGTGTATGAATCAACCGGTCCACCCAGAGAGGACTTGGACTGCTTTCCTCCTTTGGCGGTGATGAATGTCTACCATACTGGAGTTGACTCATGAATTAAGTGTAAAACTGTGTAACTTTGGGGATTAGCTTTTTCCTCTACTGAGGCAGGAAAAACAGCAGTGGGCAAAGGTCCATCAACACCCCAGCTGGGGAGTGGGTAGGAGCATGTTAGCTGAATCGCACGTAGAATCGCAATGATTCTGTAGTAACAGAATCATTCCTGAAGGTGCTATAGACTTCATTGGCTCTGTGCTTTATAAGCTAAGCAGGAAGTAGTACTCATGGGCATGCATCTAGTGAAGAGTAATGACAAAACTGCTGGGACTTTCTTCAAGAACTGTGACGCTATAGGAACAACAGAAAAAAAAAATGGGACTAGTAAGAAGTTAAATCATCCTTGTGTGTCCTTTCTAGGGAGGCCTCCTTAGAGACATAGCAGTGGTTCTACATTCAAAGTTCAATTCAACCCAGTATGTGGGTTACCAGATTACCACCTTAATCTATTAGGCTACAATCTTAACATATCTCTTTACTTTTAAAGTGTCAGATGGCAGAAGATTTGGGGCATTTGGTCACTGCATGCAGACACTGGTATTTTTCTCAAAAACATTTAACTACACAGCCAAATTTAAATGGAGAGTATAGGAATTATCTGGTAAATTATTCTGTGCCAACAGCTAACTGGGATTATTCTGGACCCAAGTTTATTTTTTTTGGCCTATTCAGCCAATCTGAATTGGCTGTCTATGACAGACCAAAATTTAACAGATCATGGGCTTTTAGACAAGGGACTGGCGTTAACAGAACAAAATGGAGTCATATTTAAGGAAATAATGAAATCCCTTCTGCTTCAGTTGGAGTTAAAAAGGAATGGTGAAGAACAATATACTTGTAACTTTTTGGGGCACTGAATGCTTAAAACACATTTAAAATTAGTGTTAAAAAGAATTCCATGTTCTAAAATTTTAGGTTGTAGAGAATAATTAATAACAGTAAATATTCATCTTTTGACCTATATCAATAGAAATAGCTGATGATACAGACTCAGTTCACCAGATTTCTGTTCTGTGTTTATTGAGCAGAGATGATTTCAGATGAACCTGTCTTTGTCCTGAATTAAATCTCTACCTTCTATGTTTTTCCAGTTCTATCCCACTCAGTAAAGAGCCACACAACCCATACTCATAGTGAACAAAGCTGTTATTTAATGGAATCTTTCCACTGTGAAACCAAATTATTTTAATTGGCTTAAAATAATACTAAATGCTGAAAGCCAAGTACACGACCTCTGGCCTTGCTGGTGTCTAAGATATCATAGTCTTCATACTTTCTAGTGAGAGTCTCAGACTCGTCTCTGAAGAAGGGCCAAAGGTAAATAAATTCATAGTCTTTAGATCAGGGTTTTGCCAATGTATATTATGTCTCATATAAGCCCTTGTTATATAACTTCCTTCTTTGGGTTCTACAGAGTTCTTGTTTGTTGACATTCAGGGTGTGTCTAAAAAGTGTATTTTTGATTTATCCTACTTACCTAGTGCCTAGGATCTGGTTTATACTTTGTGGTTTATTTTTTGTGGTTGTCTATTTGCTACGTTTTGTTCATGTGCCCTCGGACTTCTTAGGGAAAGCTTGACAGCTCATTTTTATAAATCAATAAATAAGTAAGTAATACATCATGGATCAAAGGCCACATCAGCAGCACCGTAGAGAGAATTATATTGTCCTAGGCACTTATGTACTTATAATGATGATATCCTTGGACCCAAGACCTAACACATTTTTCATTAGAACTATTAGATTCCATACAAGATAAACAATTACAAACATTCTAGTGAAGATGATTAAAATTCAGCAGGCTTCTTTTCCAAGCTTCAGTATTCTTATGTCTTCCTCTTTGGCCTGACTTATTTCTGTATTTCAGAATTCCCTTGATTGACTTCCAAAAGCTACTCTGTTAATACCTCTTAGACCCAGAGGCATAACTGAAGAAGAATGAAACTTGGAATTCTCGAATCTTTAATGGACCTTTCAGGAGCCAGGTCCAGCTTTGGAATTCCATCTAGGAACAAGCATGCCTATTGCTCCACTTATTCCAGGTGTAACATTAGAAGCTCTAGTTCAAGAGGGAATTTTATCTCTTATAAAATCTACCAGATTTCCTTTGGGAAGAAAAGAATGAGCTTGAGAGGGGGTTACTCCTCAGGAGCTGTAACCTAAAATGTACCTGCTTCATATTGCTATATTTAGCACTGCATTCCAGCCCCTAACACAGTGCTCCAGCACAAAGGAGGACTCACACATGATTTGTTGAATGAATATATACAATTTTCAAAAGCTTGTAGAAAACCCAACGATTTAAGAAATTAAATTTGAATTTAATTTAAACTTAAATTTCTGACTTACACGTGTATCACCCATACTTCAAAGCAAAACAAAGGGATATTTTATGAATAAAAGAAAATAAAATAGAGGAAGATTGAAAAAAAGAGAGGCAAAGGGGAATAGAAAGAAGAAACAAGACTATAGTACTTTATTCTGATAATGTGATTGAATATTTTGGTATGCTAGTTGCTTAATTTTCTGTCTAATTGTCTTGTTTTGGCCATTTCTTCCCATTTTGTGGTCTGTGCTTAGACACTCAGTCGTGTCCAACTCTTTGTGACCCCATTGACTGTTTTGTGGTTTAGTACTGGGCAGACAAATAAAATTGTGGTCACTGAAATTTATTCTAAAAATGTCTTCATTCCTTTCACCATTTCATTCCCAAATAGATTAGTAACATCAACAGCAATAAAAATAGCACATGCATTAAAAAACTTAATGTACTTATTAATATGTTTGGGTTTGCCATAATATATTTGTGTTTTATTTGCTTTTCTATTCTGTTTCCTCTGTCTGCCTTCTTTTTGATTATTTTTTATTATTCCATTTTTTTCCTTTCTACTGACTTCAATGTTACATTTTTTTTGCCTTTATTGTTTCCATTAGTTTTACCCAGATACTTTTATTTCTTTTTTTCATTTTTTAAATTGAAGAGTAGTTGATTTACAGTGTTGTGTTAATTTCTGCTGTATAGCAAAGTGATTCAGTTATATGTACATATACATTCCTAATATGCTTTTTCATTATGGTTTATCACAGGGTATTGAATATAGTTCCCTGTTCTGTATAGTAGGACCTTACTGTTTATCCAGTCTATATATAATAATTTGTGTCTGCTAACCCCAAACTCCCAATCCATCCTTCCCCTACCCCCTCTGCCTTCGCAACCACAAATCTGTTCTCTATGTCTGTGAGTCTGTTTCTGTTTCACAGACAAATTCATTGGTGTCAAATTTTAGATTCCACACGTAAGTGATATCATATTGTATTTTTCTCTTTCTGACTTACTTCACTTAGTCTGATAATCTCTAAGTTCATCCATGTTGTTGCAAATGGCATTATTTCATTCCTTTTTACGGCTGAGTAGTATTTCGTTACATATATATGTACCAAACCTTCTTCATCCACTCATCTATCAATGGACTTTCATGTGGTTTCCATGTCTTGGCTATTGTGAATAGTGCTGCTATGAACATAGGGGTGCATGTATCTTTCTGAATTATAGTTTTGTCCAGATATATGCCAGGAGTGGGATTGCTGGATCATATAGCAACTCTACTTTTAGTTTTCTGATGTACCTCCATACTCTTTTCCATAGTGGCTGCGCCAACTTACATTCCTACCTACAGGGTAGGAGGTTTCCCTTTTTTCCATATCCTTTCCAGCATTTGTTATTTGTAGACTTTTTAATGATGGCCATTCTGATTGATGTGAAGTGGTACCTCATTGTATTTTTGATTTGCATTTCTCTAATAATCAGCAACAGTGAGCATCTTTCCATGTGCATGTCGCCCATCCATCTATGTTTTTTTTTGGGTAGCTCACATATTGTGAAGCCTTATTCTGTGCCAGGCATTAGCCGGAGGGTGCTATAAGCAGAATAGCATGGAATTCTCATGACTACCCTAAAGGTAGATGCCATGATTTCTTGCATTCTCCAGATAAGGAGATTGTGGTGAGGAGGTTTAAAGGATTAAAGTTCTTTTGCCCAAGGTCACACAGCACACATGTAGCAGATCTGAACCAGGCGGCCTTCCCCACACCCTCTTGCTGGGTACTTAGTGTCTTCACTGCGTCCTTCTGGTGCCCTCAACCCTCATCAGAGCGCTCACTCTGCCTGGGAAGCTTCAGAGATCCTACTGTGTTACCTAGGGCTTTCCTAATCTTGTTCCTTCAAAACTTGTTTGTTGTGTGTTCTTTAGAGCCTTCGTCTGAGAGATAAATCCTTGCTAATAGATTAAGAGCTGATAATCAGTCGATTTGTGGTTATTCCAAGGAAATTCATTTATGTATTTAACAGAGACTCCCTGAAGATTGTACTTCACCCAAAGCAGTGACTATAATATTGAGAAGTTCAGACAGTTGGTAGATCTTTGGGAGAGGGGCACTCATTTGGTCTGAGCTGACTTTTAGTGCCCTTCAGTTCAGTTCAGTTCAGTTGCTCAGTCATGTCTGACTTTGTGACCCCATGGACTGCAGCAAGCCAGGCCTCCCTGTCCATCACCAACTCCCAGAGTTTACCCAAACCCATGTCCATTTAGTCGGTGATGCCATCCAACCATCTCATCCTCTGTCATCCCCTTCTCCTCCTGCCTTCAATCTTTCCCAGCAGCAGGGTCTTTTCAAATGAGTCAGTTCTTCGCATCAGGTGGCTAAAGTATTGGAGTTTCAGCTTCAGTGCCATTCAGATCATATTTAAAAAGCAGCTGCCTTTTTGGCATATGTTCTTGGATGTTGTGATGAGGGAGAAAGTGTTGCATGTTCCTTTATTATTTATAAATAATTCTAGTTAGGCTCATTCATATGTATGTACTCATTTCCCCTTTGGGCTATGAGAGCACCCAGTGCAGTTTGCCTGCTTCCTTTGGGGTTTCTTGGGGAAAAGGGCAGTTGATGCTGGAAAAGAGAGATTGTGTTGCTCTTTTTGACTGACATTTGTGCTGATGCAGCAAGCAAACCAGCTTCTCTGTGGGTGGGTATGTTCTAAATCAATTCAAAATTCTCCCCTTAGTGATATTGTTTGTTGTGGTCTATGTATGTGGATAGAGAAAAGGAGAGAGAAGGGGAGAGAGATGAAGAGAGAGACAAAGAGAGACTGTGAATAAAACCCTGAATTAAATTTGTAATTAAGTTTAAATTTGTGCCTTTCTATGAGATATATGGGAAATCAAAATTTCAATCTTGAATTAACTGATTTCAACTCTGACTAATTAAATATATAGTCTGATAGTCATGAGAGGAAGCTCAGAAAAAAGCACAAATGGTGGAATTAGCAGTGATCTTTGACTTGGAAGCCTGGGTTCGAGGACTCGCTCTGCTGTGTCTTAGCTGTGAGAACTTGGTTAACTTGGTTAACTCTCTTTTTTGATACTCAGGAAACCCTCTTGGTTTGGACATGTTATAATTCTATGATTCAGTGATTTAAATCTTTGCCATGTGGGTAAACCTTTACTTCACAAACCTCACCTACTGTCTCAGGTTGAGTTCCCAAGAAGTAGACCCTGAGACAAAGATTCCTATGCACGTGATTCTTTTTTTTTTAACTTTTAAAAATTTTAATTGGAGGCTAATTACTTTACAATATTGTGCTGGTTTTTGCCATACATTGACATGAATCAGCCATGGGTGTACATGTGTACATCCTGACCCACCCTCCCACCTCCCTCCCCATCCCAGTGAACCAGCCCTGAGCACCCTCTCTCATGCATCGAACTTGGACTGGCGATCTATTTCACATATGATAATATACATGTTTCAATGCTCTTCTCTCACATCATCCCACTCTAGCCTTCTCCCACAGAGTCCAAAATTCTGTTCTTTACATCTGTGTCTCTTTTGCTGTCTTACATATAGAGTCATCATTACCATCTATCTAAATTCCATATATATGTGTGTATTGGTGTTTTCCTTTCTGACTTACTTCACTCTGTATAATAGGCTCCAGTTTCATCCACCTCATTAGAACTGATTCAAATGCATTATTTTTAATAGCTGAGTAATAATCCATTGTGTATATGTACCACAGCTTTCTTATCCATTCATCTGCCTATGGACATCTAGGTCTAGGCAAGTGATTCTTAAAAGACATGTCACAGGGAAGACCAGTAAATGAAATGGAAGCAGGACAGGAAGAGTAGAAAGCAAAACAAAGAATTCATCTTAGGCAAAGTCCTGCAGAATGTCTCTCAGCCTTATCCACAAGGGTGTTCTGGAGTGTTGATTGTGTCTCAAAGATATCATTACATGAGGTAAGGGAGCTGGGTTTTCTACCTCTATGACTTGTTAGGGCCATCTTGTCTCCCCTGCTCCTTCTCTCCCCAGTTCCTTGAACTTCTGTTTTCTCCCAGGCATGAATGCAAAGGCCTCTCGTGGGCTGAAGGCAGTTCTCCTAGGAAGAGTGGGTGCTGGCTGCTGGCAGTGAAAACATACCCATAAGGGAATGGTGCACAAGCATGGTGGAAAGAAATCTGAGGTGAGCTGGCTGTGGCACCATTCTGCTCCAGCCTGCCATGCTTTGGGAAAATGACTAAGTTTGTGACATGGCTAAATTACTGTCAACTTAAATTTACATGGGGAGAAAAAAGATGGTAAATTGGAAAGCAACCACTCTCTTTCCAGGGCTTAGCAGTGAGGCCAAATGTCATTGTTAAACCAAACCAGTTCTTATCCTCAAATATGATTGCTAACAAAGTTTCAGGAGATATGGGAAAGCCACCAAGATTATCCAATATGATGTAGAACTTAGATTCCCTCTGAGGTCAGTAAAACATTATTTTTAATTAACATATAAGGCAGAGATAACCTTAGAGCAAAAGTTGTCTGCTTTGTGTATGTGGTTTCCAGGGTCTTATAAATGAGAATACTCTAAATAGAGTAATCAGATGAAGGGTGCAAATGAACTGAGAAAAGGTAACTGGGGGAAATTATGCATATTTAAATATTCTTAAAAGCAAAGATATTTATGTTCAGTTTTCAGGCAATGGTTTTATTCTCTCCTCAGAGATACTTATCATTTTTTTAAATGAGTTACTCATTTTCTTTCAAAACACCTACATACTTAAAATGTTTTCCTTATGAATCAATTTTTAATTTGACAGAAGTGAAGGTACTTGTGCCCATAAAAAATGCCATGTGTTTTTGAAGTGTTAGAAAAAACAGCTCTTTGGCACTAAACAAAGCTGAGGCAGGAACGTAGGAGAGCAGCTGCAGAATGACAGAAAAAATGTAAGATAATGAGACATGTGAGAGAATGTATAATTTAATGTGAAGCTTGAAGCAAATGGCGGGAGGAGGAACATAAATGAGAAAACAGTTAAAAATAGTGGCTAAAATGACTTTAAATCCAATAAAACATAAAATGAATCAATTAGTGCTTAAGCGATATAGAGGAGGCATGATGCTGTGAAAGAGTCTGGAAAAGGCTGACAGATTTTTAGTCTATGAATTTAAATTCATAGGATCAACAATTTCTCTGCCTGGAGAGATCTATCTGCTGTTTTTTTTTTTTTTTTTTTCTTCTTATACTAGTTGACAAAATGACTTGCTTTCTTTTCCACTTTCTGAGATGTGAATCAATCTGTTATAAAAGCCTCAGTTTTCAGTTTTCTGAAAACATTCCACAAGACGTATGATAAAATGTGTTTGAGTTTTAGAAATTTTTTGTAACTCCTGCTGAAATGTGGCTCTTTCTGTATCTGGATGTTAGAGGTGCTTCTTAGCAATTGGACTCATTGTGGGAGATTGATGGAATTCTGTGGAATGATGGCAAGTAGCTCTCTTGATGTCTCTTTACTTCTTCCTGGTTTTTATATTGTTCATGAGCCTGAGAATTAGATCCTGTAACAATAGCATCCAGAGTCTCTACAGTGAGTGCTTATTCCATGGAAAGTTATGAAAAGCTTTTAAGAACCTGAAATCTTTTAAGGACAGTCTGGCTATATCTGTCTTCCTGGAATGGTTTACCTGAAGCTTGTGTTCATGGAAGTTGAAGCTTAGACAACTTCTAGAAACCCTTCTTGTTTCTAGGAAAATACTATGTTCTCCATAAGTGCTCATTCAGTGCTGACTGCATATATGAAGGGATAAAATAGTACGAAAATGAGGTTCTTGGGTGGTTATGCTAATAAAATGACCTTTTCATCTTAGAATATAAGAAGTCTTTTATTATTAACTGAAATCCAGTCTAGCAAACATCTTTCTCACTATTAGTCTTTACATTTTCAAAATTCTAATCATCAATTCAGTTTCTAATAGATGTATCTTCTCATGGGTTAGTTTTTCAATTTTTCTGCAGAATTGATACTATTGTAGTAATTAGCTTGGCAATGAGGAAGTAGATAAATGTTTCTTTATAAGCATTTTGGGAATTTTCTCGTATTATCTCATTTTTTACAAGAATATATTTTGTGGAGACATTTGTTTCAGACAGCTATGGTGACCAGCTATGGTCTTATATTCCTATCCATTTGTATTTAACGTAATATTTCTAAAATATGGTCTTTAAACCCAGTGCCTCAGAATCACTTTGAATGCTTGTAAATTCAGATTCCTGAGTTTATAATCCAATGAAATATAATTTTAGGGCCTCAGCTCTGAAATCTTCATTTTTTTAAGCTCCCAGGTAATTCTTGTGAAAATTGAGAACCACTGGCCTAAAGTGTAGTGTGTACCTCAGGCACAATTGTGCAGTAGGCTTTGTCTTCAGAAGTGTTCAGATGTTCCTCTCCTGCCTTCAGCACCTTTGGTGGTTATTTCAGTCCTTCGGTTATAATAAACTTCACAGTAAGGCGTCAATGACTCCATTCGTTGCCCATTCTAGATTGTGTATTTTAGAAACAGGACTGATGAGGATAGCATGGTAAGCCTAAAAGTGACTGGCTTTCTAATGGTGGACTTTTAGCACTGGAACTAAGGAGTTGTTTGCAGGGAAAGTATGTCTTCTCAGCACCTATCACATCACTAATGCCACAGATAGCCATTCACCTGTTTACCAGCTGACCCTTTTAAAGTCACTTCATGCGAGGTCCCCAGAAGCAAGTCTGAGTTGGGATGGGGCAAAACCAACTGCAGCCTCTCATTTCCCACTGTCCCTTTAAAAGCATTTAAGTAGGGAAAATTCTTTTCCTGCCCCAGATGAAAACATACAGTTCCATGACATTTTGGTCCTTTAAAGTAAAAAAAAAGCATTCTCAATGGAGTTATTCACAGTGTCCAGTTTTATGAAATAATCAAAACTTTGAATTTGATTAAAACTCAGTCTTCCCTTTTTCCCAACTTTGGACTGTCTTCTCACAGTAGCCTTTCTCCTCTTTTCCCCCCATCTGACATTTCTCTTCCTCTTCTGTCTTGATCACTCCCATTTCTTATCTTTCTTGGATTGAACCAAGGAGACACAGACGGGCAAGAGGGACAGGAAAGTTCTTATCTGATTGGTACTACTTAGGATGGTTTAACATTCTTCAGTCAGTTCTTCAGAAGCTGCCCCTGGGCACATATTATTATGGCATATCTTTGTGGCATAGGTGATGTATTTCCCCCCTCCTCCTTTCCCTTCTTCCTTTCTTATCTTTCTCCATCTTTTCTTTTCTTTCTTCCTTTTTATACTTTTTTTCCTTTGCTGGATGACTCCACACAGATTAGGGTGTGATTCTCTTAAGAAGTTTTTAAGTGGTTTCAAATCAAATCAAAGGCTTGCTTCCTTTCATGTTAACACGCGTGCCTCTTTTCTTCAGCAAATCCTGAGAATGTGGGCAGATTACAGAGTACAGCCGCACCCTGTCCTTGCCTCGGACCAGCTAGCCAGCTGTTTCAGTCATCTATTGCTGTGTAACACACAACTCACACAGGGGCCCCAAATAACCATGCTTTATTATTTCTGATGGTTTTTGTGTTGATTGGGTGGTTTCTTTGCCTGTTTTTCCTGGCTTTGCTCATGAGCTGTGTTCAGCTGGAGGGCTGGCTGGGCTGAAAGGCCCAAGATGGCTTCATTCATACATCTCCCAGTTGATGCTGGTTGCTGCCAGGGTGTCTCTCTTTCAGTCTACCTCACCCCCCTGCCAGAGTCTTCCAGCAAGTGAGATTGACTTCCTAAGTGGTAGGCTCAGTACAGTGCTTCTGGAGGCAACAGTAGAAGTTACAAAGCCTCTTAAGGCCTGGCTTCTAAGTCATATAACACCATTGTTTTATATTTTATTCGTCAGAGCAAGTCCAAGGCCAGCCCAGATTCAAAGGATTAAAGAAGTAGACACCATGTCATGATGGAGGAAGTGACAAAATCACAATACAGCAGAGTTTAGATACCATGATGAGAAGAATTTGTGGTCATATTTTGCAATCTACCCCACTGACTCTTTAGTTTTTCATTTTATGCAAATATCAGTTCACTGTCTCCATTACTGCAGAGAACATATATCAAGTTCTCTGAGTGGTTCCATTGAAGAAACCTCCTCATCCTGGACTTGAGGGCAGGCAAAACAAGGTGTAGAAGGACACACTGAACAGTTCATTCCGAAGAAATCCTCCTTATAAACATTGTACTAACTTCCTGATGCCCTTATTCTTTTATACCATCAGCAGGATAAGCATCAATAACATGTTAGTGGATGACTTCTTTGTAAATTATTTATGTGGTCTCATACCTCCTTTAAAGTGTAGTATTGACTGTGTTTTGGTGCTTTCACCCAAACTTTAACATTTTCTTGTACTTCTTTGAAAAAGATTTTCAAAGTGAGCCCCTCTAACTTCTGAGCAAACAGTAACGACTAGGGCAACTTTGAGGTCAAATGGGCCAGGTTTTAACTCACAGATTTACCACTTAATTCTTCTGCCTGGTGCTTACACAATCAGCTCTGCAACAGAACTAATGAAACATACCATGTGCGAGGCTCAAGCTCATTTTCACGGTCCCATTCCTCTTTGCCAATGATTTTTCTTCAGCACCTTATGACCTAGTTCTGGCTAATCACATGGAAGATGAAGTCTGTTAGGAGCATCAAAGAGAGATATACAAGATGAAGTCTTTTCCTTTGAACTTCTTTCCTCCTTTTCTTAGTTTTGATGCTGTTAAGTGAGGACATGATACCTAGAGCTAAGGCAGCCAAGTCATCTTTATGACCCACAGGTGATAAACCCAAAGACAAAGGCCATTTCACTGAGAAAAGTGGAGAGGTGAGCTTGGCAGAAGATCCTGGCTAAGCCACTGAACTAACCTCAAGAATGCTACTTCTAGGATTCTTGTTATATGAGAAAGTTAAACATCTTTATTGTTTTGTTACTGATGGTTGAGTATTTTACTTGTAGCCAAAGCATACTAATTGATACAGTGATTATTACTGAATGAAGGAAAGGGATTAATACCCAACTTTTTCAGATGGATTAAAAAGTAAGTAAAAGAAGACTGAAAGAGTAAATTGACTAAACTGTGCTGCCAGATCAGTAGCACTGATAGGAATCCTGAGACTCTGACCTCTACCTTCCAGAGTCACTTCCCGTCAGCAAATATTTATTGAGCACCTTCTCCATCTCTGCGTCTGAATATCAGGGACAGCCTAATGTGGGAAAAACAAGGTGGCAAAGTGAAAAGAACATAGGTATTAAGATCTTCAGATAGGCCTATTTGATTTGGGGCAAGTCTTCCTCCTCTTCTGAGCTAGGTTTCTACATCTCTCAAATGCAGTTGTGCTGACCTAGCAAGACTGACAAGGATTAAATGAAAAATTAAGCAAGATAATGTCTCTGAATCCTGTCTCAATATTATGTCCAAACTAGCCTTTTTAAGATGTCAGCAAAGTGCCTGGTCTGGGATTGGTTTCCCAAAGCCTGGTGAAGGAGGACAGAATTCCTCCGAAAGGCAAATTGAAGTCTTTACAGCAAGAAGATAAGCTAAACCCAGTATGTCTGGCAAAGTCTCCATCCTAAGTGCAAACTCAAAGGCCAGAGGCCAGCTCCAGTTGATGATAAGAGTGGTAGATGGGACTGAGGGGGTGTTTGGAACTAGTGCAGATAAGGCTTCAGGAAGATGGCTAAACAATGTGACTCAATCTAAGGGCTTCATAACTCTTTGAAGCCCAGTCTGTCTTAAGCCATGAAAAATTTGTATGTGATTGTCAATTAAAAAAAATGCCCACAGTGTTTTTGTTTGCAAGTTTCTGAGTACTTGGCCTGTCTGTAACTACTATCTCTTACTGTCTTAGGAAAGGATTCTGCCCCAGATCTGGTCCTGAGGGTCTACCCACCCCCAGCGGGCTTCTAGAGAAAGGAAAAACAAGACAATCTCTGTGGTAAGTGTGCTACAGTAACAGTTGTTCCCGTACCCAGAGCTCTCCTTTAGAGGTGCATGTCTGTCAATATCAGTCAGATATGGGGGGATAGTCAACCTTGCCCTACTTATGAGTAGAGAAAATGTATTCCTACTTCTTAGTAGATTCCTTATTAAGGAAATTTCATCTTTATGTGATCTTGAGGCACATTTACAAAATGCCCCACATTTTAGTACATTATCTTAAAAAGGTATGTATTTAAAAGTCTCAGGTCAAATTCTTTCCCTGTCTTCCAGCTGTCATAATAATAATCCATAAATACAACATATGATTCAGTTAGTCTGTAAAACTGATACTAACTGTATCTTGACACTGAGATAAACATTCAGTGAATGATTACTATGTGTCCTCTAGTAAACACTTTCTATGTATTTTTTTTTAATCCAGGTACCAGCTTTATCAATAAGATACAGTTATATCTCCATTTCACACATGATGATTTCACAGATGATGAGGTGATTTGCCCAAGCTCATAAGCTACTGGGCTTCCTAGGTGGTGCTGGTGGTAAAGAATCTGCCTGCCAGTGCAGGAGACATAGGAGATGTGGGTTTGATCACTGTGTCGGGAAGATCCCCTGGAAAAGGAAATGGCAACCCACTCTAGTATTCTTGCCTGGAAAATTCCATGGGCAGAGGAGCCTGGCGGACTATAGTCCACGGGGCTGCAAAGAGTCAGCATGACTGAGCACACAGCTACTAAGTGGTACAGTTGAGTTTGGAACCCAGGTAGATGAATGTCAAAGCTTGAGGATTTTCCTTCTACATCATGTGGATGATCACTCAGTCCTAGAGGCTAATGAGCAGGAGAAGAGTAAATATTTGAGATCTGGAAAACAAAATTCTATTACACTTAAGGAAATTAAAAATAAGGAAATAATCTTAAGGGTTTTTTTTTTAAGTGCATAAAATCAGTACTTGAAGATTATTCATACATCAGCTGCTTCCCATTTCCAGTGTAGTTTGATATCATGAGTGAGTGTTTGATGCAGACCCTCCATCTGAGGCAGATCAGACAGAGTTCTAATAGCAATAACCTTTAAATCAAGTAAGTTTACTCCAAATGTTCCCAACATAGCCCAAAGCCAGGAAAGTTCACAGCTCTACATTAAAATGTTAGAAAAAGATCACATTGCAGCAGCTGCTTATGTGGATTACCTAGTCTAGCCATTCTGCTAAGACTTAAAAAAACCTGTCTGAGTTGTAGGAAGAAAAAAAAGCAAGACTCTAAAATATCAAGTTGATGCTTGTTGGTAGAGCTGTGATTTCCCATTTGTTGCCCCAGAAGACTCAGGTGTATCTGAAATAAAAAGTCAAGATGTTTTTCCAGACTCTGAGGCTATGGAAGGTTTGGTTTTGTCTCTGTACTTTCCCCCACCCCGACCAGGTCCCATGCTGTTTCCAGAGTCATTAGCTTCCCTTGAAATTTTCTAAAATCCTAGAAATGTTTCACTGCAATCCAAAGCACATTAGGAACTCTCAGTCCCTTCTCAGCCATTTTATGTAACTTTTTAAAATACTTTACAAAGACATGAGATCAAATGGTCTCTCTTTCTACCTGTGTCTTCTGATTAAAGGTCAGTGATACTGTTACTGTGTGTGTGTTTGTGCATGCATCTGATCCTTTTGAAATTTAATGAATATTAACATTTGTTATGATTTTTATCTTTAAGCAGGAAGAAATTTTTGGAAATAATGGATATACTCATTTTCTCAATTGTGATGGCTTTATGAGTATACACATATAGCAGAACTTACCATGTTATGTGATAAAATCATATGCAGTTTTTTCTATGCTGTGTATATCCCAAGAAGAGTATTACTCTGAGATGGCCCCTAAAAATACATCATGTAGTAAAAACTAAGTTAGCCTTCTGTGTCAGAGTAAACAAAAATCCTGTCTCCTATTGGGATCTTTCAGAGGTGTAGTAAATCATGTTTTTAAGACACAGTGAATTTAGGCAGGATTTAGTAAACTGAAAATAAAATTACTACAGGTTAAAAAAAGTTGCTTCAGATCAAATTTTTGCATAATGTGGTAATTTTTTGGTTTATTTTTCATGTGAAATTTATTTTTTAATATATTTTAAAAATTTATTTATTTTTAATTGGAGGATAGTTGCTTTACATGATAATATATTTGAAACTCAAATTAGAGCTACCAACCTGAACAAAAAACCTGGAAAAAGATATATCTATGCTTCTTTTGGGAAATATAGTCAGGGAAAATAAATCTGGATGACCATGTAAAAAAATATTTTTATCTTCAAAACATCAAAGCATGGTCTGTGAGGCATGATCTGATCTCCATTTCACAGGAGGGGATACTGAAGTAAAACCTTGGAAAGCCCTCACAAAATTAGAAACTGCGGTGAGGCTCTTCAACTATCGTATTAGTAATCTCTTCCTGAGCCTCTTATGTTTCCTTATGTTTCTCTCCATAGTACGACTTTTCACAGCATTGGTTTCTTGCCTTGCCTTGTTCTTGTGGTTATTGTTGGGTTTAATCACAGTCAGAAAAATGATAAAAGTAGATCCTCCATTAGCATGTTTCTTTGTGTAGTGTTGTTAAAGACCTGGTTTCTAACATCATTCATTTAGTTCCAGTGTAATCATCTAGACTCAGAGGTGGAAATGATATTCCTTTCAGCGTTCAGAGATCTTCTGAGAAGGAAGAGAGTATTAGAATGTAAGAGTCCTGCCCCACACTATAACCTTTTTCATCACAAGGAACAAAGTGAAGTTAAAACCGTCAATCTAGTTGGAGGATGTTTATGAAAAGTTCTGAATTACCTATAAAGTATCTGTGAATCTGAAACAGAGAGATCATGTTTCTCATCTTGTTGCTTGCAAGTTCAGAATATTTAGCTTCTGCTGTGAAATGTTTTCTCAACTTGAAATGCCTGGATTCCTTATGCATGGAGAGAAGTAGCATAAAAATACACACAACTGATGTCACGTCAAGAAAGGCCAATGAAATTCATGGTGTTGCTCCTGGAAGATAAACAGACTGAAAACAATCAGTATGGTAGACCTCTTGGTTTACCCTTTGCATAGTTTATTGGCTAAGATTTTCTTTGGCCACATGTAACTTAACTACACCTGAACTATGGTGGTTTGCTAAACAGGGTTTGAGTTTTCAGACTTAGCAGGGACTTGGAGGTAATCATTCTAGCTTCATTGTTCCAGGATGCTGATGAGAAATCAGGATCCTTTTCTTTTCTTGTTCTGCAGTCCTTAGTGTATGGCTTTCATCCTCATGGGCTTAAGTTCCGCCTCTAAGTATAATGTTCACATTTAAGACTAAGGACAAAAAGCAAAAAACAAAAGGCACATGTGAGCTTATTCTGTCTCTTTTTTAACAACAATTAAAAATATTTCCAGAATCTTACGTAATAGAGTTGCTTTTATATCTCATTGGCCAAAACTGGGTCATATAACTACTCCTAGCTACAAGGGAGTTAGAGGAAGTATTTTAAATTGGTAATATAGCACTCTGAATTTTGATGTTTTTTAGTAAGGAAAAAGTATAGAATAGTTATTGGGTGGGAAGAGAAAATTAGAAATAGGATTATTGCCCATTGGAAGGAAAGGATGTACCTTTTTTTTTTTTTTTTTAAACATTATACTTCATGTGTTATTAAGGTCAAATATTCCATCTTCCACAAAGTTCTCTTTACTCTCATTGTTTTCTCTGGATTCCTTTATTTTAAAGAAAGTGTCATTGATCCCACTGTATTCATGCTTATTTTCCTCATTTAGACAGTGAGCTCCTTGAGGATAAAACCTAGTCTAATTTACCTTTGTAATCTCATCATCTACTACTGTGACTGGCACACTAGTAGGAAATAAAAAGTTATTTGAATAAATATAAGGAAAAGGTAAGCAGCGGTAGATCATGATCCCTAAGAAACAGACTCTGAGATTCTGGGGGTATATCTACATGCCTCTTTCTGAGACTTTCTCGAATCGATTCTCACATTCTTTCTCCTATAAGCACTTGACCAGTCACAAATTCCTTCCCCGGCCTGTACTTCGCCCTAGCCTTGAATCGGAGAGACAGGCTGAACTTCTCAGGTCCCCTTTTCCTTACTGCTCCTCCTCTGTTTTATTCTTCCTAAAACAACAAGTTTTAAAGAGAAAAGGATCAGAGGGTACCTCTAGGGTACTCTCTGCCTGTTCTGAGGTTCCCAGTTGTTTCTTTGTAGACAGAAGCGTCTGACTGTGCCAGCATCGTCCAGCACTCCCGCTTTGTCGGAGGAATACTGCTGTGTCTGTGCACCCAGGCGCTGACTGGAGAAGATGCAGAAGCTCTGTTTTCTCAGACACAGGTTTCTCCACAGCTGATCACTCTTGGCAACCTTGTTCTGGCATTTATTAACTTGGGAGACCAGCAGCAAGCTGAATGCATCTGGGAAGGAAGAGATTCTCAACATCGGCTTGTCAGGCAGTAGGCCTTTCATCTTCTGTAGCCCAAGCCGAGTGAGAGCAGGCAGAGTGGTGGTGGTTGGGGGTGGGGGGGTATTGGAGAATGATTTCTAACCAATAGTTATAAGCTTGATAAAGAAACAGAGCATCACTCATATCAGAGCTGGAGGTTGGCTGGTTCCGTATAGTTAAGTAGAGCATGGATTGCCATTAAATAAATTTGAAATAGAGGAAAAGTGTTCCATGAGGTAAAGAGAGATGCTGGCACGTTATGGCTGCATTTTGAAAGACCAAACTTGGACTAAAGTCTTCTCATCATAAGCAGAGCAGAGTGTCTGTGAGGGTATCTACTGGAAGACAGTACCTCAAAAATGCCTCCAGGGCTTACATACATCTTCAAACAAAATTCTGATTCTGGAGATTAAAATTCTCGCACAAGGGGAAAAGATCTCATAAACACTTCCTTGAGAAGGCATTCGGCCACTGTACTTTTCCCTTATCAGTTACTGTCCCACTCACCCCTTTCACCTTCTAGTTTTTCTAGCTCCTAGGAAACAAAGCTGTCATAGCATTCAAGACACCTTCTCTTCTCATAAAACAATAATCACATTGTAAACCCCCAAGAATGCTGCAATAGGTATCTCTGGTTCTTTATTAATGCCGCAGGTATTTGTCTAGCCTTAGAAAAGCTTTTGGCTCAGTGTCCTACTCATATTTTTGGGCTATAGCTTGCTAGAGTTGTCAGGACAAGTAAAACATTTCCCTTTCAGCATTCATTAAAGAAAAAAAAATCCTATTGTATTTCTTAAAAGTGACCTGTGACTCATCTCCTTTTTTGGGATAGAGTTATAGCTTAAGATTTGGTCAACAATGTACTTTTTGGTTGTGAAAGGTAATGTAAATGATGAGAGGCTGAGAGATGCTGAAAATGGTATGAGTTTTATTCATTCATTTGCCACACCTACAGGATGTTGAAGAAATGTATAGAAATGTTTCAGCAAGTATATCTTACGGGCTGTCAGTATAACTTCCTAATTTAAGATTGAACTCTAGGTTCCAGGTACCATTCATATTGAGGGAAAGGAATAAATTGCCACATTAGTACAGACTTATTTTGACTAGTATTTTTTCATTTTTTTTAAAATAAAAATAACTTATTGTTTCTTTATGATTGTTAATATTTGTTTATATAATTATTTATATTCTTCAATTATATTTACAGGCAGGAGAAAAGCCAGTCATGAATTCTACTGCAAACATTTCAGAAAAGACAGTGACATATAAGGAAAATAACATAAATATTCATAATCTCACTATCCAGGGATAATCAGCATTAAGTTAGTAGTTTATAACCTTACAGTGT